>NC_060122.1:57018805-57341812 GCF_021461395.2 Schistocerca americana
GTACTTAAGACGGCATTGTTCCCTTTGTGTTAAATTCGGATGCAATGTCTGTGTTTCTTCGTCAATAAGAAGGTCCAAGGGATACAGTAAACCTGAAGTGAACCATCGGAATCTGAAACTGGACGCACAGGAAAGGTTCAAATCATAGAAAGTGAGAGTGTCAGTCCTCCTTTACTTCAGTCGGCTTTGTGCCTTTTGTATGAAATTCTGATGCAATTTCTGTGTTTCATCGTCAATATGAAGGTGCAAGGTATACAGTAAACCTGAAGTGAAGCATCGGAATCTAACACTCAACTCACAGGAAAGGTTTAAATCATAGAAAGTGAGAGTATAAGTCCTCTTGTACTTAAGTCGGCATGGTTCCCTTTGTCTTAAATTCGGATGCAATGTCTGTGTTTCTTCGTCAATAAGAAGGTCCAAGGGATACAGTAAACCTGAAGTGAAGCATCGGAATCTAAAGGTGGACTCTTAGGACAGGTTCAAATCATAGAAAGTGAGAGTGTTAGTCCTCTTGCACTTAAGTCGGCACTGTGCCTTTTGAATTTATTCCGATGCAATTTCTGTGTTTCATCGTCAATAAGAAGGTGCAAGGTATACAGTAAACCTGAAGTGAAGCATCGGAATCTAAAAGTGGACTCACAGGAGAGGTTCAAATCATAGAAAGTGAGAGTGTTAGTCCTCTTTTACTTCAGTCGGCATTGTGCCTTTTGCATTAAATTCGGATGCAATTTCTGTGTTTCACCGTCAATAAGAAGATCCAAGGGATACAGTATATCTGAAGTGAAGCATCGGTATCCAAAACTGGACTCACAGGAGAGGTTCAAATCATAGAAAGTGAGAGTGTCAGTATTCTTGTACTTAACTCGGCATTGTGCCTTTTGAATTTAATTCCGATGCAATTTCTGTGCTTCATCGTCAATAAGAAGGTCCAAGGTACACAGTAAACCTGAATAGAAGCATCGGAATCTAAAACAGGACTCACAGGAGAGGTTCAAATCATAGAAAGTTAGAGTGTCAGTCCTCTTGTACTTAAGTCGGCATTGTGCCTTTTTAATTTAATTGCGATGCAATTTCTGTCTTCCATCGTCAATAAGAAGGTCCAAGGTATACAGTAAACCTGAAGAGAATCATCGGAATCTAAATCTGGACTCACAGGAGAGGTTCAAATCATAGAAAAAGACACTGTCAGTCCTCTTGTACTTATGTCGTCTTTGTGCCTTTTGTATTAAATTCGGATGCAATTTCTGTGTTTCATCGTCAATAAGAAGGTCCAAGGTATACAGGAAACCTGAAGTGAAGCATCGGAATCTAAAACTGGACTCACAAGTGAGGTTCAAATCATAGAAAATGAGAGTGTCAGTCCTCTTGCACTTAAGTCGACATGTGCCTTTTGTATTAAATTCGGATGCAATTTCTGTGCTTCATCGTCAATAAGAGGGTCCAAGGTATACAGTAAACCTGCAGTGAAGCATCGGAATCTAAAACTAGACTCACAGGAGAGGTTCAAATCATAGAAAAAGACACTGTCAGTCCTCTTGTACTTAAGTCGTCTTTGTGCCTTTTGTATTAAATTCGGATGCAATTTCTGTGTTTCATCGTCAATAAGAAGGTCCAAGGTATACAGGAAACCTGAAGTGAAGCATCGGAATCTAAAACTGGACTCACAAGTGAGGTTCAAATCATAGAAAATGAGAGTGTCAGTCCTCTTGTACTTAAGTCGGCATTCTGCAATGTGTAATTAATTCGGATTCAATTTCTGTGTTTCATCGTCAATAAGAAGGTCCAAGGGATACAGTAAAGATGAAGTGATTTATCGGAATCTAAACATGGACTCACAGGAGAGGTACAAATCATAGAAATTGAGAGTGTCAGTCCTCTTGCACTTAAGTCGACATGTGCCTTTTGTATTAAATTCGGACGCAATTTCGGTGTTTCATCGTCAATAAGAAGGTCCAAGGTATATAGTAAACCTGAAGTGACGCACCGGAATCTATAAATGGACTCACAGGAGAGGTTCTAATCATAGAAAGTGAGAGTGTCAGTCCTCTTGTAATTAAGTCGACATTGTGCCATTGGTATTAAATTCGGATGCAATTTCCATGTTTCACCGTCAATAAGAAGGTCCAAGGGATACCGTAAACCTGAAGTGAAGCATTCGAAACTAAAACTGGACTCACAGGAGAGGTTCAAATCATAGAAAGTTAGAGTGTAACTCCTCTGGTACTTAAGTCGGTATTGTGCCTTTTGTATTAAATTCGGAAGCAATTTCTGTGTTTCATCGTCAATAAGAAGATCCAAGGGATACAGTAAACCAGAAGTGAAGCATCGGAATCTAAAACTGGACTCACAGGAGAGTTTCAAATTATAGAAAGTGAGACTGTCAGTACTCTTTTACTTCGGTCGGCATTGTGCCTTTTGTATTAAATTCCGATGCAATTTCTGTGTTTCACCGTCAATAAGAAGGTCCAAGGTATACAGTAAACCTGAAGTGAAGCATCGGAATCTAACACTCAACTCACAGGAAAGGTTCAAACCATAGAAAGTGAGAGTGTAAGTACTCTTGTACTTAAGACGGCATTGTTCCCTTTGTGTTAAATTCGGATGCAATGTCTGTGTTTCTTCGTCAATAAGAAGGTCCAAGGGATACAGTAAACCTGAAGTGAACCATCGGAATCTGAAACTGGACGCACAGGAAAGGTTCAAATCATAGAAAGTGAGAGTGTCAGTCCTCCTTTACTTCAGTCGGCTTTGTGCCTTTTGTATGAAATTCTGATGCAATTTCTGTGTTTCATCGTCAATATGAAGGTGCAAGGTATACAGTAAACCTGAAGTGAAGCATCGGAATCTAACACTCAACTCACAGGAAAGGTTTAAATCATAGAAAGTGAGAGTATAAGTCCTCTTGTACTTAAGTCGGCATGGTTCCCTTTGTCTTAAATTCGGATGCAATGTCTGTGTTTCTTCGTCAATAAGAAGGTCCAAGGGATACAGTAAACCTGAAGTGAAACATCGGAATCTAAAGGTGGACTCACAGGACAGGTTCAAATCATAGAAAGTGAGAGTGTTAGTCCTCTTGCACTTAAGTCGGCACTGTGCCTTTTGAATTTATTCCGATGCAATTTCTGTGTTTCATCGTCAATAAGAAGGTGCAAGGTATACAGTAAACCTGAAGTGAAGCATCGGAATCTAAAAGTGGACTCACAGCAGAGGTTCAAATCATAGAAAGTGAGAGTGTTAGTCCTCTTTTACTTCAGTCGGCATTGTGCCTTTTGCATTAAATTCGGATGCAATTTCTGTGTTTCACCGTCAATAAGAAGATCCAAGGGATACAGTATATCTGAAGTGAAGCATCGGTATCCAAAACTGGACTCACAGGAGAGGTTCAAATCATAGAAAGTGAGAGTGTCAGTATTCTTGTACTTAACTCGGCATTGTGCCTTTTGAATTTAATTCCGATGCAATTTCTGTGCTTCATCGTCAATAAGAAGGTCCAAGGTACACAGTAAACCTGAATAGAAGCATCGGAATCTAAAACAGGACTCACAGGAGAGGTTCAAATCATAGAAAGTTAGAGTATCAGTCCTCTTGTACTTAAGTCGGCATTGTGCCTTTTTAATTTAATTGCGATGCAATTTCTGTCTTCCATCGTCAATAAGAAGGTCCAAGGTATACAGTAAACCTGAAGAGAATCATCGGAATCTAAAACTGGACTCACAGGAGAGGTTCAAATCATAGAAAAAGACACTGTCAGTCCTCTTGTACTTATGTCGTCTTTGTGCCTTTTGTATTAAATTCGGATGCAATTTCTGTGTTTCATCGTCAATAAGAAGGTCCAAGGTATACAGGAAACCTGAAGTGAAGCATCGGAATCTAAAACTGGACTCACAAGTGAGGTTCAAATCATAGAAAATGAGAGTGTCAGTCCTCTTGTACTTAAGTCGGCATTCTGCAATTTGTAATTAATTCGGATTCAATTTCTGTGCTTCATCGTCAATAAGAAGGTCCAAGGGATACAGTAAAGATGAAGTGAATTATCGGAATCTAAACATGGACTCACGGGAGTGGTACAAATCATAGAAATTGAGAGTGTCAGTCCTCTTGCACTTAAGTCGGCATGTGCCTTTTGTATTAAATTCGGATGCAATTTCGGTGTTTCATCGTCAATAAGAAGGTCCAAGGTATATAGTAAACCTGAAGTGACGCATCGGAATCTATAATTGGACTCACAGGAGAGGTTCTAATCATAGAAAGTGAGAGTGTCAGTCCTCTTGTACTTAAGTCCACATTGTGCCATTTGTATTAAATTCGGATGCAATTTCCGTGTTTCATCGTCAATAAGAAGGTCCAAGGGATACAGTAAACCTGAAGTGAAGCATCCGAATCTAAAACTGGACTCACAGGAGAGGTTCAAATCATAGAAAGTTAGAGTGTCACTCCTCTGGTACTTAAGTCGGTATTGTGCCTTTAGTATTAAATTCGGATGCAATTTCTGTGTTTCATCGTCAATAAGAAGATCCAAGGGATACAGTAAACCAGAAGTGAAGCATCGGATTCTAAAACTGGACGCACAGGAGAGTTTCAAATTATTGAAAGTGAGACTGTCAGTCCTCTTTTACTTCGGTCGGCATTGTGCCTTTTGTATTAAATTCCGATGCAATTTCTGTGTTTCATTGTCAATAAGAAGGTCCAAGGTATACAGTAAACCAGAAGTGAAGCATCGGTATCTAAAACTGGACTCACAGGAGAGGTTCAAAACCATAGAAAGTGAGAGTGTCAGTCCTCTTGTACTTAAGTCGACATTGTGCATTTGTATTAAATTAGGATGCAATTTCTGTGTTTCATCGTCAGTAAGGAGGTCCAAGGGTTACAGTAAACCTGAAGTGAAGCATCGGAATCTAAAACTGGACTCGCAGGAGAGGTTCAAATCATAGAAAGTTAGAGTGTCACTCGTCCTGTACTTAAGTCGGTATTGTGCCTTTTGTATTAAATTCGGATGCAATTTCTGTGTTTCATCGTCGATAAGAAGGTCCAAGGGATACAGTAAACCTGAAGTGAAGCATCGGAATCTAAAACTGGACTCACAGGAGAGGTTCAACTCATAGAAAGTCAGAGTGTCACTCGTCCTGTATTTAAGTCGGTATTGTGCCTTTTGAATATAATTCCGATGCAATTTCTGTGTTTCATCGTCAATAAGAAGGTGCAAGGTATACTGTAAACCTGAAGTGAAGCATCGGAATCTAACACTCAACTCACAGGAAAGGTTCAAATCATAGAAAGTGAGAGTGTAAGTCCTCTTGTACTTAGGTCGGCATTGTTCCCTTTGTGTTAAATTCGGATGCAATGTCTGTGTTTCTTCGTCAATAAGAAGGTCCTAGGGATACAGTAAACCTGAAGTGACGCATCGGAATCTAAAACTGGATGCACAGGAAAGGTTCAAATCATAGAGAGTGAGAGTGTCAGTCCTCCTTTACTTCAGTCGGCTTTGTGCCTTTTGTATTAAATTCGGATGCTATTTCTGTGTTTCATCGTCAATAAGAAGGTGCAAGGTATACAGTAGACCTGAAGTGAAGCATCGGAATCTAACACTCAACTCACAGGAAAGGTTCAAATCATAGAAAGTGAGAGTGTAAGTCCTCTTGTACATAAGTCGGCATTGTTTCCTTTGTGTTAAATTCGGATGCAATGTCTGTGTTTCTTCGTCAATAAGAAGGTCCAAGGGATACAGTAAACCTGAAGTGAAGCATCGGAATCTAAAAGTTGGCTCACAGGAGAGGTTCAAATCATAGAAAGTGAGAGTGTTAGTCCTCTTGCACTTATATCGGCATTGTGCCTTTTGAATTTAATTCCCATGCAATATCTGTGTTTCATCGTCAATAAGAAGGTGCAAGGTATACAGTATTCCTGAAGTGAAGCATCGGAATCTAAAAGTGGACTCATAGGAGAGGTTCAAATCATAGAAAGTGAGAGTGTTAGTCCTCTTTTACTTCAGTTGGCATTGTGCTTTTTGTATTAAATTCGGATGCAATTTCTGTGTTTCACCGTCAATAAGAAGGTCCAAGGGATACAGTATATCTGAAGTGAAGCATCGGTATCCAAAACTGGACTCACAGGAGAGGTTCAAATCATAGAAATTGAGAGTGTCAGTCCTCTTGTACTTAACTCGGCATTGTGCCTTTTGAATTTAATTCTGATTCAATTTCTGTGCTTCATCGTCAATAAGAAGGTCCAAGGTACACAGTAAACCTGAATAGAAGCATCGGAATCTAAAACAGGACTCACAGGAGAGGTTCAAATCATAGAAAGTTAGAGTGTCAGTCCTCTTGTACTTAAGTCGGCATTGTGCCTTTTTAATTTAATTGCGATGCAATTTCTGTCTTCCATCGTCAATGAGAAGGTCCAAGGTATACAGTAAACCTGAAGTGAAGCATCGGAATCTAAAACTGGACTCACAGGAGAAGTTCAAATCATAGAAAGTGAGACTGTCAGTCCTCTTGTACTTAAGTCGTCTTTGTGCCTTTTGTATAAAATTCGGATGCAATTTCTGTGTTTCATCGTCAATAAGAACTTCCAAGGTATACAGGAAACCTGAAGTGAAGCATCGGAATCTAAAACTGGACTCACTAGTGAGGTTCAAATCATAGAAAATGAGAGTGCCAGTCCTCTTGTACTTAAGTCGGCATTGTGCATTTGGTAATAAATTCGGATACAATTTGTGTTTCATCGTCAATAAGAAGGTCCAAGGCATACAGAAAACATGAAGTGAATTATCGGAATCTAAAACTGGACTCACAGGAGTGGTTCAAATCATAGAAAGTGAGAGTGTCAGTAATCTTGCACTTAAGTCGGCATGTGCCTTATGTATTAAATTCGGATGCAATTTCTGTGTTTCTTCGTCAATAAGAAGGTCCAAGGTATATAGTAAACCTGAAGTGACGCATCGGAATCTATAATTGGTCTTACAGGAGAGGTTCAAATCATAGAAAGTGAGAGTGTCAGTCCTCTTGTACTTAAGTAGACATTGTGCCATTTGCATTAAATTCGGATGCAATTTCCGTGTTTCATCTTCAATAAGAAGGTCCCAGGGATACAGTAAACCTGAAGTGAAGCATCCGAATTTAAACTGGACTCACAGGAGAGGTTCAAATCATAGAAAGTTAAAGTATCACTCCTCTTGTACTTAAGTCGGTGTTGTGCCTTTTGTATTAAATTCGGATGCAATTTCTGTGTTTCATCGTCAATAAGAAAGTGCAAGGTATACAGTAAACCTAAAGTGAAGCTTCGGAATCTAAAACTGGACTCGCAGGAGAGTTTCAAATCACAGAAAGTGAGAGTGTCAGTCATCTCTTACTTCAGTCGGCATTGTGCCTTTTGTATTAAATTCGGATGAAATTTCTGTGTTTCACCGTCAATAAGAAGGTCCAAGGTATAGAGTAAATCTGAAGTGAAGCATCGGAATCCAAAACTGGACTCACAGGAGAGGTTCAAATCATAGAAAGTGAGAGTGTCAGTCCTCTTGTACTTAAGTCGGCATTGTGCCTTTTGTATTAAATTCGGGTGCAATTTCTGTGTTTCATCGTCAATAAGAAGATCCAAGGGATACAGTAAACCTGAAGTGAAGCATCGGAATCTAAAACTGGACTCATAGGAGAGGTCCAAATTATAGAATATTAGATTGTCAGTCCTCTTGTACTTTAGTCGGCATTGTGCCTTTTGTATTAAATTCGGAAGCAATTTCTGTGTTTCTTCGTCAATAAGAAGGTGCAAGGTATACAGTAAACCTGAAGTGAAGCACCGGAATCTAAAACTAGACTCACAGGAGAGGTTTTAATCATAGAAAGTGAGAGTGTCAGTCCTCTTGTACTTAAGACGACATTGTGCCATTTGTATTATAGTCGGATGCAATTTCTGTGTTTCATCGTCAATATGCAGGTCCAAGGGATACAGTAAACCTGAAGTAAAGCATCGGAATCTAAAAGTGGACCCACAGGAAAGGTTCAAATCATAGAAAGTTAGAGTGTCACTCCTCTTGTACTTAAGTCGGTATTGTGCCTTTTGAATTAAATTCGGATGTAATTTCTGTGTTTCATCGTCAATAAGAAGGTCCAAGGGATACAGTAAACCTGAAGTGAAGCATCGGAATACAAAACTGGACTCACAGGAGTGGTTCAAATCATAGAAAGTTAGAGTGTCAGTCCTCTTGCACTTAAGACGGCATTGTGCCTTTTGAATTTAATTCCGATGCAATTTCTGTGTTTCATCGTCAATAATAAGGTGCAAGGTATGCGGTAAACCTGAAGTGAAGCATCGGAATCTAAAAGTGGACCCACAGAAAAGGCTCAAATCATAGAAAGTGAGAGTGTTAGTCCTCTTTTACTTCAGTCGGCATTGTGCCATGTGTATGAAATTCGGATGCAATTTCTGTGTTTCACCGTCACTAAGAAGGTCCAAGGGATACAGTATATCTGAAGTGAAGCATCGGAATCCAAAACTGGACTCACAGGAGAGGTTCAAATCATAGAAAGTGAGAGTGTCAGTCCTCTTGCTCTTAACTCGGCGTTGTGCCTTTTGAATTTATGTCCGATGCAATTTCTGTGCTTCATCGTCAATAAGAAGGTCCAAGGTACACAGTAAACCTGAATAGAAGCATCGGAATCTAAAACAGGACTCACAGGAGAGGTTCAAATCATAGAAAGTTAGAGTGTCAGACCTCTTGTACTTACGTCGGCATTGTGCCTTTTTATTTTAATTGCGATGCAATTTCTGTGTTCCATCGTCAATAGGAAGGTCCAAGGTATACAGTAAACCTGAAGTGAGCATCGGAATCAAAAACTGGACTCACAGGAGAGGTTCAAATCATAGAAAGTGAGACTGTCAGTCCTCTTGTACTGAAGTCGTCTTTGTGCCTTTTGTATTAAATTCGGATGCAATTTCTGTGTTTCATCGTCAATAAGAAGGACCAAGGAATACAGGAAACCTGTAGTGAAGCATCGGAATCTAAAACTGGACTCACAAGTGAGGTTCAAATCATAGAAAATGAGAGTGTCAGTCCTCTTGTACTTAAGTCGGCAAGGTGCATTTTGTACTTAATTCGGATGCAATTTCTGTGTTTCATTGTAAATAAGAAGGTCCAAGGGATACAGTAAACAAGAAGTGAATTATCGGAATCTAAAACTGGACTCACAGGAGAGGTTCAAATCATAGAAAGTGAGGGTGTCAGTCTTCTTGCACTTAAGTCGGCATGTGCCTTTTGTATTAAATTCGGATGCAATTTCTGTGTCTCATCGTCAATATGAAGGTCCAAGGTATATAGTAAACCTGAAGTGACGCATCGGTATCTATAATTGGACTCACCAGAGAGGTTCAAATCATAGAAAGTGAGAGTGTCAGTCCTCTTGTACTTAAGTCGACATTGTGCCATTTGTATTAAATTCGGATGCAATTTCCGTGTTTCATCGTCAATAAGAAGGTCCAAGGTATACAGTAAATCTGAAGTGAAGCAACGGAATCCAAAACTGGACTCACAGGAGAGGTTCAAATCATAGAAAGTGAGAGTGTCAGTACTCTTGTACTTAAGTTGGCATTGTGCCTTTTGTATTACATTCCGATGCAATTTCTGTGTTTCACGTCAATAAGAAGGTGCAAGGTATACAGTAAACCTGAAGTGAAGCATCGGAATCTAACACTCAACTCACAGGAGAGGTTCAAATCATAGGTAGTTAGAGTGTCAGTCCTCTTGTACTTAAGTCGGCATTGTGCCTTTTGTATTAAATTCGGATGCAATGTCTCTGTTTCATCGTCAATAATAGGGTCCAAGTGATACAGTAAACCTGAAGTGAATCATCGGAATCTAAAACTGGACTCTCAGGAGAGCTTCAAATCATATAAAGTTAGAGTGTCACTCCTCTTGTACTTAAGTCGGTATTGTGCTTTTTGTATTAAATTCCGATGCAATTTCTGTGTTTCATCGTCAATAATTAGGTCCAAGGTATACAGTAAACCTGAAGTGAAGCATCGGAATCTGAAACGGGACTCACAGAAGAGGTCAAATCATAGAAAGGGAGAGTGTTAGTCCTCTTGCACTTATGTCGGCATTGTGTCTTTTGAATTTAATTCCGATGCAATTTCTTTGTTTCATCGTCAATATGAAGGTGCAAGGTATACAGAAAACCTGAAGTAAAACATCGGAATCTAAAACTGGACTCACAGAAGAGGTTCAAATCATAGATAGTTAGAGTGTCACTCCTCTTGTACTTCAGTCGGTATTGTGCCTTTTGTATTAATTTCCGATGCAATTTCTGTGTTTCTTCGTCAATAAGAAGGTCCAAGGGATACAGTAAACGTGAAGTGAAGCATCGGAATCTAAAACGGGACTCACAGGAGAGGTTCAAATCATAGAAAGTTAGATTGTCAGTCCTCTTGCACTTAAGTCGGCATTGTGCCTTTTGAATTTAATTCCGATTCAATTTCTGTGTTTCATCGTCAATAAGAAGGTGCAAGGTATACAGTAAACCTGAAGTGAAGCATCGGAATCTAAAACTGGACTCACAGGAGAGGTTCAAATCATAGAAAGTGAGAGTGTCAGTCCTCATTTACTTCAGTCGGCTTTGTGACTTTTGTATTAAATTCGGATGCAATTTCTGTGTTTCACCGTCAATAAGAAGGTCCAAGGGATACAGTAAATCTGAAGTGAAGCTTCGGAATCCAAAACTGGACTCACAGGAGAGGTTCAAAGCATAGAAAGTGAGAGTGTCAGTCCTCTTGTACTTAAGTCGACATAGTGCCATTTGTATTACATTCGGATGTAGTTTCTGTGTTTCATCGTCAATAAGAAGGTCCAAGGGATACAGTAAACTTGAAGTGAAGCATCCGAATCTAAAACTGGATTCACAGGAGAGGTTCAAATCATAGATAGTTAGAGTGTCACACCTCTTGTACCTAAGTCGGTATTGTGCCTTTTGTATTAAATTCGGATGCAATTTCTGTGTTTCATCGTCAATAAGAAGGTGTAAGGTATACAGTAAACCTGAAGTGAAGCATCGGAATCTAAAACTGGTCTCACAGGAGAGTTTCAAATCATAGAAAGTGAGAATGTCAGTCCTCTTTTACTTCAGTCGGTATTGTGAGTTTTGTAATAACTTCGGATGCAATTTCTGTGTTTCATCGTCAATACGAAGGACCAAGGGATACAGTAAACCTGAAGTGAAGCATCGGAATCTAAAACGGGACTCACAGGAGAGGTTTAAATCATAGAAAGTTAGATTGTCAGTCCTCTTTGACTTAAGTCAGCATTGTGCCTTTTGAATTTAATTCCGATTCAATTTCTGTGTTTCATCGTCAATAAGAAGGTGCAAGGTATACAGTAAACCTGAAGTGAAGCATTGTAATCCAAAACTGCACTCACAGGAGAGGTTCAAATCATAGAAAGTTAGAGTGTCACTCCTCTTTTACTAAAGTCGGTATTGTGCCTTTTGTATTAAATTCGGATAAAATTTCTGTGTTTCATCGTCAATAAGAAGGTGCACGGTATACAGTAAACCTGAAGTGAAGCATCGGAATCTAACACTCAACTCACAGGAGAGGTTCAAATCATAGAAAGTTAGAGTGTCAGTCCTCTTTAACCTATGTCGGCATTGTGCCTTTTGTATTAAATTCGGATGCAATGTCTGTGTTTCATCATCAATATTAAGGTCCACGCGATACAGTAAACCTGAAGTGTAGCATCGGAATCTAAAACTGGACTGACAGGAGACGCTCAAATCATAGAAAGTGAGTATGTCAGTCCTCTTGTACTTAAGTGAGCATTGTGCCTTTTGTATTAAATTCGGATGCAATTTCTGTGTTCACCGTCAATAAGAAGGTCCAAGGTATACAGTACATCTGAAGTGAAGCATCGGAATCAAAAACTGGACTCACAGGAGAGGTTCAAATCATAGACAGTGAGAGTGTCAGTCCTCTTGTACTTAAGTCGGCATTGTGCCTTTTGTTTTAAATTCCGATGCAATTTCTGCGTTTCATCGTCAATAAGAAGGTGCAGGGTATGCAAGAAACCTGAAGTGAAGCATCGGAATCTAACACTCAACTCACAGGAGAGGTTCAAATCATAGAAAGTTAGAGTGTCAGTCCTCTTGTACTTAAGTCAGCATTGTGCCTTTTGCATGAAATTCGGATGCAATGTCTCTGTTTCATCGTCAATAATAAGCTCCAAGTGAGACAGTAAACCAGAATCGAAGCATCGGAATCTAAAACTGGACTCTCAGGACAGGTTCAAATCATAGAAAGTTTGAGTGTCTCTCCTCTTGTATTTAAGTCGGTATTGTGCCTTTTGTATTAAATTCCGATGCAATTTCTGTGTTTCATCGTCAGTAAGAAGGTCCAATGGATACAATAAACCTGAAGTGAAGCATCGGAATCTAAAACGGGACTCACAGGAGAGGTTCAAATCACAGAAAGTGAGAGTGTCAGTCCTCTTGCACTTAAGTCGGCATTGTGCCTTTTGAATTTAATTCCGATGCAATTTCTGTGTTTCATCGTCAGTAAGAAGATGCAAGGTATACAGTAAACCTGAAGTGAAGCATCGGAATCTAATAGTGGACCCACAGAAGAGGTTCAAATCATAGAAAGTTGGAGTGTTACTCCTCTTGTACTTAAGTCGGTATTGTGCCTTTTGTATTAATTTCGGATGCAATTTCTGTGTTTCATCGTCAATACGAAGGTCCAGGGGATACGGTAAACCTGAAGTGGAGCATCGGAATGTAAAACTGGACTCACAGGAGAGGTTCAAATCATAGAGAATTTGAGTGTCACTCC
Source organism: Schistocerca americana (assembly GCF_021461395.2). Classification (NCBI taxonomy): domain Eukaryota; kingdom Metazoa; phylum Arthropoda; class Insecta; order Orthoptera; family Acrididae; genus Schistocerca; species Schistocerca americana. Next base: position 57,031,613 of record NC_060122.1, read on the forward strand.
TCTTGTACTAAAGTCGGTATTGCGCCTTTTGTATTAAATTCGGATGGAATTTCTGTGTTTCTTCGTCAATAAGAAGATCCATGGGATACAGTAAACCTGAAGTGAAGCATCGGAATCTAAAACTGGACTCACAGGAGAGGTTCAAAACCATAGAAAGTTAGAGTGTCGGTCCTCTTGTACTTAAGTCGGCATCCTGCCTTTTGTATTAAACTCGGATGCAATGTTTCTGTTTCATCGTCAATAATAAGGTCCAAGTGAAACAGTAAACATGAAGTGAAGCATCAGAATCTAAAACTGGACTCTCAGGAGAGGTTCAAATCATAGAAAGTTAGAGTGTCACTCCTCTTGTACTTAAGTCGGTATTGTGCCTTTTGTATAAAATTCCGATGCAATTTCAGTGTTTCATCGTCAATAAGAAAGTCCAAGGGATACAGTAAACCTGAAGTGAAGCATCGGAATGTAAAACGAGACTCACAGGAGAGGTTCAAATCATAGAAAGTTAGATTGTCAGTCCTCTTGCACTTAAGTCGGCATTGTGCCCTTTGAATTTAATTCCGATTCAATTTCTTTGATTCATCGTCATTATGAAGGTGCAAGGTATACAGTAAACCTGAAGTGAAGCATCGGAATCTAAAACTGGTGTCACAGGCGAGGTTCAAATCATAGAATGTGAGAGTGTCAGTCCTCATTTACTTCAGCCGGCTTTGTGCCTTTTGTATTAAATTCGAATGCAATTTCTGCGTTTCACCGTCAATAAGAAGGTCCAAGGGATACAGTAAATCTGAAGTGAAGCTTCGGAATCCAAAACTGGACTCACAGGAGAGGTTCAAAACATAGAAAGTGAGAGTGTCAGTCCTCTTGTACTTAAGTCGACATAGTGCCATTTGTGTTACATTCGGATGGAATTTCTGTGTTTCATCGTCAATAAGAAGGTCCAAGGGAAACAGTAAACCTGAAGTGAAGCATCCGAATCTAAGACTGGACTCACAGGAGAGGTTCAAATCATAGAAAGTTAGAGTGTCACTCCTCTTGTACTTAAGTCGGTATTGTGCCTTTTGTATAAAATTCCGATGCAATTTCAGTGTTTCATCGTCAATAAGAAAGTCCAAGGGATACAGTAAACCTGAAGTGAAGCATCGGAATGTAAAACGAGACTCACAGGAGAGGTTCAAATCATAGAAAGTTAGATTGTCAGTCCTCTTGCACTTAAGTCGGCATTGTGCCCTTTGAATTTAATTCCGATTCAATTTCTGTGATTCATCGTCATTATGAAGGTGCAAGGTATACAGTAAACCTGAAGTGAAGCATCGGAATCTAAAACTGGTCTCACAGGCGAGGTTCAAATCATAGAAAGTGAGAGTGTCAGTCCTCTTTTACTTCAGTCGGCATTGTGCCTTTTGTATTAAATTCGGATGCAATTTCTGTGTTTCACCGTCAATAAGATGGTCCAAGGGATACAGTAAATCAGTAGTGAAGCATCGGAATCCAAAACTGGACCCACAGGAGAGGTTCAAATCATAGAAAATGAGAGTGTCAGTCCTCTTGTACTTAAGTCGGCATTGTGCCTTTTGTATTAAATTCGGATGCAATGTCTCTGTTTCATCGTCAATAATAAGGTCCAAGTGATACAGTAAACCTGAAGTGAAGCATCGGAATCTAAGACTGGACTCTCAGGAGAGGTTCAAATCATAGAATGTTAGAGTGTCACTCCTCTTGTACTTAAGTCGGTATTGTGCCTTTTGTATAAAATTCCGATGCAATTTCTGTGTTTCATCGTCAATAAGAAGGTCCAAGGGATACAGTAAACCTGAAGTGAAGCACCTTAATCTAAAACGGGACTCACAGGAGAGGTTCAAATCATAGAAAGTTAGAGTGTCTGTCCTCTTGCACTTAAGTCGACATTGTGCCTTTTCAATTTAATTCCGATGCAATTTCTGTGTTTCATCGTCAACAAGAAGGTGCAAGGTATACAGTAAACCTGAAGTGAAGCATCGGAATCTAAAACTGGACTCACAGAAGAGGTTCAAATCATAGAAAGTTAGAGTGTCACTCCTCTTGTACTTAAGTCGGTATTGTGCCTTTTGTATTAAATTCCGATGCTATTTCTGTGTTTCATCGTCAATAAGAAGGTCCAAGGGATACAGTAAACCTGAAGTGAAGCATCGGAATCTAAGACGGGACTCACAGGTAAGGTTCAAATCATAGAAAGTTAGATTGTCAGTCCTCTTGCACTTAAGTCGGCACTGTGCCTTTTGAATTTAATTCCGATGCAATTTCTGTGTTTCATCGTCAATAACAAGGTGCAAGGTATACAGTTAACCTGAAGTGAGGCATCGGAATCTAAAACTGGACTCACAGGAGAGGTTCAAATCATAGAAAGTTAGAAAGTGAGTGTGTCAGTCCTCTTTCACTTCAGTCGGCTTTGTGCCTTTGTATTAAATTCGTATGCAATGTCTGTGTTTCACCGTCAATAAGAAGGTCCAAGATATACAGTAAATCTGAAGTGAAGCTTCGGAATCCAAAACTGGGCTCACAGGAGACGTTCAAAACATAGAAAGTGAGAGTGTCAGACCTGTTGTACTTAAGTCGACATGGTGCCATTTGTATTACATTCGGAATGCAATTTCTGTGTTTCATCGTCAATAAGAAGGTCCAAAGGATACAGTAAACATGAAGTGAAGCATCCGATTCCGAAACTGGACTCACAGGAGAGGTTCAAATCATAGAAAGTTAGAGTGTCACTCCTCTTGTACTTAAGTCGGTATTGTGCCTTTTGTATTAAATTCGGATGCAATGTCTCTGTTTCATCGTCAATAAGAAGATGCAAGGTATACAGTAAACCTGAAGTGAAGCATCGGAATCTAACACTCAACTCACAGGAGAGGTTCAAATCATAGAAAGATAGAGTGTCAGTCCTCTTGTACTTAAGTCGGCATTGTGCCTTTTCTATTAAATTCGAATGCAATTTCTGTGTTCCATCGTCAATATTAAGGTCCAAGCGATACAGTAAACCTGAAGTGTAGCATCGGAATCTAAAACTGGACTGACAGGAGACGTTCAAATCATAGAAAGCAAGAGTGTCAGTCCTCTTGTACTTAAGTCGGCATTGTGCCTTTTCTATTAAATTCGAATGCAATTTCTGTGTTTCATCGTCACTACGGAGGTCCAAGGGATACAGTAAACCTGAGGTGGAGCATCGGAATCTAAAACTGGACTCACAGGAGAGGTTCAAATCATAGAAAATTTGAGTGTCACTCCTCTTGTACTTATGTCGGTATTGTGCCTTTTGTATTAAATTCGGATGCAATTACTGTGTTTCATCGTCAATAAGAAGGTCCAACGGATACAGTAAACCTGAATTGAAGCATCGGAATCTAAAACTGGACTCACAGGAGAGGGTCAAATCATAGAAACTTAGAATGTCAGTCCTCATGTACTTAAGTCGGCATTGTGCATTTGTATTAAATTCTGATGCTATTTCTGTGTTTCGTCGTCAATAAGTAGGTGCAAGGTATACAGTAAACCTGAAGTGAAGCATCGGAATCTAAAACTGGACTCACAGGAGAGGTTCAAAACCATAGAAAGTTAGAGTGTCAGTCCTCTTGTACTTAAGTCGGCATTGTGCCTTTGTATTAAATTCGGATGCAATGTCTCTGTTTCCTCGTCAACAATAAGGTCCAAGTCATACAGTAAACCTGAAGTGAAGCATCGGAATCTAAAACAGGACTCTCAGGAGAGGTTCAAATCATAGAAAGTTAGAGTGTCACTCCTCTTGTACTTATGTCGGTAATGTGTCCTTTGTATTATATTCCGATGCAATTTCTGTGTTTCATCATCAATAAGAAGGTCCAAGGGATACAGTAAACCTGAAGTAAAGCACCGGAATCTAAAACGGGACTCACGGGAGAGGTTCAAATCATAGAAAGTTAGAGTTTCAGTCCGCTTGCACTTAAGTCGACATTGTGCCTTTTGAATTTAATTCCGATGCAATTTCTGTGTTTCATCGTCAATAAGAAGGTGCAAGGTATACAGTAAACCTGAAGTGACGCATCGGAATCTAAAAGTGGACTCACAGAAGAGGTTCAAATCATAGAAAGTTAGAGTGTCACTCCTCGTGTACTTAAGTCGGTATTGTGCCTTTTGTATTAAATTCCGATGCAATTTCTGTGTTTCATCGTCAATAGGAAGGTCCAAGGGATACAGTAAACCTGAAGTGAAGCATCGGAATGTAAAACGGGACTCACAGGAGTGGTTCAAATCATAGAAAGTTAGATTGTCAGTCCTCTTGCACTTAAGTCGGCATTGTGCCTTTTGAATTTAATTCCGATTCAATTTCTGTGTTTCATCGTCAATAAGAAGGTGCAAGGTATACAGTAAACCTGAAGTGAAGCTTCGGAATCCAAAACTGGACTCACAGGAGAGGTTCAAAACATAGAAAGTGAGAGTGTCAGTCGTCTTGTACTTAAGTCGACATAGTGCCATTTGTGTTACATTCGGATGGAATTTCTGTGTTTCATCGTCATTAACAAGGTCCAAGGGATATTGTAAACCTGAAGTGAAGCATCCGAATCTAAAACTGGACTCACAGGAGAGGTTCAAATCATAGAAAGTTAGAGTGTCACTCCTCTTGTACTTAAGTCGGTATTGTGCCTTTTGTATTAAATTCGGATGCAATTTCTGTGTTTCATCGTCAATAAGAAGGTGCAGAGTATACAGTAAACCTGAAGTGAAGCATCGGAATCTAAAACTGGACTCACAGGAGAGGTTCAAATCATACAAAGTGAGAGTGTCAGTCCTCATTTACTTCAGTCGGCATTGTGCCTTTTGTATTAAATTCGGATGAAATTTCTGTGTTTCACCTTCAATAAGATGGTCCAAGGGATACAGTAAATATGAAGTGAAGCATCGGAATCCAAAACTGGACTCACAGGAGAGGTTCAAATCATAGAAAGTGAGAGTGTCAGTCCTCTTGTACTTAAGTCGGCATTGTGCCTTTTGAATTTAATTCCGATGCAATTTCTGTGTTTCATCGTCAATACGAAGGTCCAAGGGATACAGTAAACCTGACGTGGAGCATCGGAATGTAAGACTGGACTCACAGGAGAGGTTCAAATCATAGAAAATTTGAGTGTCACTCTTCTTGTACTTAAATCGGTATTGTGCCTTTTGTATTAAATTCGGATGCAATTACTGTGTTTCATCGTCAATAAGAAGGTCCAAGGGATACAGTAAACCTGAAGTGAAGCATCGGAATCTAAAACTGGACTCACAGGAGAGGGTCAAATCATAGAAAGTTAGAATGTCAGTCCACTTGTACTTAAGTCGGCATTGTGCATTTGTATTAAATTCTGATGCTATTTCTGTGTTTCGTCGTCTATAAGTAGGTGCAAGGTATACAGTAAACCTGAAGTGAAGCATCGGAATCTAAAACTGGACTCACAGGAGAGGTTCAAAACCATAGAAAGTTAGAGTGTCAGTCCTCTTGTACTTAAGTCGGCATTGTGCCTTTTGTATTAAATTCGGATGCAATGTCTCTGTTTCATCGTCAATAATAAGGTCCAAGTCATACAGTAAACCTGAAGTGAAGCATCGGAATCTAAAACTGGACTCTCAGGAGAGGTTCAAATCATAGGAAGTTAGAGTGTCGCTCCTCTTGAACTTAAGTCGACATTGTGCCTTTTGAATTTAATTCCGATGGAATTTCTGTGTTTCATCGTCAATAAGAAGGTGCAAGGTATACAGTAAACCTGAAGTGAAGCATCGGAATCTAAAAGTGGACTCACAGAAGAGGTTCAAATCATAGAAAGTTAGAGTGTCACTCTTCTTGTACTTAAGTCTGTATTGTGCCTTTTGTATTAAATTCCGATGCAATTACTGTGTTTCATCGTCAATAAGAAGGTCCAAGGGATACAGTAAACCTGAAGTGAAGCATCGGAATGTAAAACGGGACTCACAGGAGTGGTTCAAATCATAGAAAGTTAGATTGTCAGTCCTCTTGCACTTAAGTCGGCATTGTGCCTTTTGAATTTAATTCCGATTCAATTTCTGTGTTTCATCGTCAATGAGAAGGTGCAAGGTATACAGTAAACCTGAAGTGAAGGTTCGGAATCCAAAACTGGACTCACAGGAAAAGTTCAAAGCATAGAAAGTGAGAGTGTCAGTCCTCTTGTACTTAAGTCGACATAGTGCCATTTGTGTTACATTCGGATGGAATTTCTGTGTTTCATCGTCAATAACAAGGTCCAAGGGATACTGTAAACCTGAAGTGAAGCATCCGAATCTAAAACTGGACTCACAGGAGAGGTTCAAATCATAGAAAGTGAGAGTGTCAGTCCTCTTGTACTTAAGTCGGCATTGTGCCTTTTGTATTAAATTCGGATGCAATTGCTGTGTTTCATCATCAATACGAAGGTCCAAGGGATACAGTAAACCTGAAGTGGAGCATCGGAATATAAAACTGGACTCACAGGAGAGGTTCAAATCATAGAAAATTTGAGTGTCACTCCTCTTGTACTTAAGTCGGTATTGTGCCTTTTGTATTAAATTCGGATGCAATTTCTGAGTTTCTTCGTCAATAAGAAGGTCCAAGGGATACAGTAAACCTGAAATGAAGCATCGGAATCTAAAACTGGACTCACAGGAGAGGTTCAAATCATAGAAAGTTAGAATGTCAGTCCTCTTGTACTTAAGTCGGCGTTGTGCGTTTGTATTAAATTCTGATGCAATTTCTGTGTTTCGTCGTCAATAAGAAGGTGCAAGGTATACAGTAAACCTGAAGTGAAGCATCGGAATCTAAAACTGGACTCACAGGAGAGGTTCAAAGCCATAGGAAGTTAGAGTGTCAGTCCTCTTGTACATAAGTCGGCATTGTGCCTTTTGTATTAAATTCGGATGCAATGTTTCTGTTTCATCGTCAATAATAAGGTCCAAGTGATACAGTAAACATGAAGTGAAGCATCGGAATCTAAAACTGGACTCTCAGGAGAGGTTCAAATCATAGAAAGTTAGAGTGTCACTCCTCTTGTACTTAAGTCGGTATTGTGCCTTTTGTATAAAATTCCGATGCAATTTCAGTGTTTCATCGCCAATAAGAAGGTCCAAGGGATACAGTAAACCTGAAGTGAAGCATCGGAATGTAAAACGAGACTCACAGGAGTGGTTAAAATCATAGAAAGTTAGATTGTCAGTCCTCTTGCACTTAAGCCGGCATTGTGCCTTTTGAATTTAATTCCGATTCAATTTCTGTGTTTCATCGTCAATTAGAAGGTGCAAGGTATACAGTAAAATTGAAGTGAAGCTTCGGAATCCAAAACTGGACTCACAGGAGAGGTTCAAAACATAGAAAGTGAGAGTGTCAGTCCTCTTGTACTTAAGTCGACATAGTGCCATTTGTGTTACATTCGGATGGAATTTCTGTGTTTCATCGCCATTAACAAGGTCCAAGGGATATTGTAAACCTGAAGTGAAGCATCCGAATCTAAAACTGGACTCACAGGAGAGGTTCAAATCATAGAAAGTTAGAGTGTCACTCCTCTTGTACTTAAGTCGGTATTGTGCCTTTTGTATTAAATTCGGATGCAATTTCTGTGTTTCATCGTCAATAAGAAGGTGCAGAGTATACAGTAAACCTGAAGTGAAGCATCGGAATCTAAAACTGGACTCACAGGAGAGGTTCAAATCATACAAAGTGAGAGTGTCAGTCCTCATTTACTTCAGTCGGCATTGTGCCTTTTGTATTAAATTCGGATGCAATTTCTGTGTTTCACCGTCAATAAGATGGTCCAAGGGATACAGTAAATATGAAGTGAAGCATCGGAATCCAAAACTGGACTCACAGGAGAGGTTCAAATCATAGAAAGTGAGAGTGTCAGTCCTCTTGTACTTAAGTCGGCATTGTGCCTTTTGAATTTAATTCCGATGCAATTTCTGTGTTTCATCGTCAATACGAAGGTCCAAGGGATACAGTAAACCTGACGTGGAGCATCGGAATGTAAGACTGGACTCACAGGAGAGGTTCAAATCATAGAAAATTTGAGTGTCACTCCTCTTGTACTTAAATCGGTATTGTGCCTTTTGTATTAAATTCGGATGCAATTACTGTGTTTCATCGTCAATAAGAAGGTCCAAGGGATACAGTAAACCTGAAGTGAAGCATCGGAATCTAAAACTGGACTCACAGGAGAGGGTCAAATCATAGAAAGTTAGAATGTCAGTCCACTTGTACTTAAGTCGGCATTGTGCATTTGTATTAAATTCTGATGCTATTTCTGTGTTTCGTCGTCTATAAGTAGGTGCAAGGTATACAGTAAACCTGAAGTGAAGCATCGGAATCTAAAACTGGACTCACAGGAGAGGTTCAAAACCATAGAAAGTTAGAGTGTCAGTCCTCTTGTACTTAAGTCGGCATTGTGCCTTTTGTATTAAATTCGGATGCAATGTCTCTGTTTCATCGTCAATAATAAGGTCCAAGTCATACAGTAAACCTGAAGTGAAGCATCGGAATCTAAAACTGGACTCTCAGGAGAGGTTCAAATCATAGGAAGTTAGAGTGTCGCTCCTCTTGAACTTAAGTTGACATTGTGCCTTTTGAATTTAATTCCGATGGAATTTCTGTGTTTCATCGTCAATAAGAAGGTGCAAGGTATACAGTAAACCTGAAGTGAAGCATCGGAATCTAAAAGTGGACTCACAGAAGAGGTTCAAATCATAGAAAGTTAGAGTGTCACTCTTCTTGTACTTAAGTCTGTATTGTGCCTTTTGTATTAAATTCCGATGCAATTTCTGTGTTTCATCGTCAATAAGAAGGTCCAAGGGATACAGTAAACCTGAAGTGAAGCATCGGAATGTAAAACGGGACTCACAGGAGTGGTTCAAATCATAGAAAGTTAGATTGTCAGTCCTCTTGCACTTAAGTCGGCATTGTGCCTTTTGAATTTAATTCCGATTCAATTTCTGTGTTTCATCGTCAATGAGAAGGTGCAAGGTATACAGTAAACCTGAAGTGAAGGTTCGGAATCCAAAACTGGACTCACAGGAGAAGTTCAAAGCATAGAAAGTGAGAGTGTCAGTCCTCTTGTACTTAAGTCGACATAGTGCCATTTGTGTTACATTCGGATGGAATTTCTGTGTTTCATCGTCAATAACAAGGTCCAAGGGATACTGTAAACCTGAAGTGAAGCATCCGAATCTAAAACTGGACTCACAGGAGAGGTTCAAATCATAGAAAGTGAGAGTGTCAGTCCTCTTGTACTTAAGTCGGCATTGTGCCTTTTGTATTAAATTCGGATGCAATTTCTGTGTTTCATCATCAATACGAAGGTCCAAGGGATACAGTAAACCTGAAGTGGAGCATCGGAATGTAAAACTGGACTCACAGGAGAGGTTCAAATCATAGAAAATTTGAGTGTCACTCCTCTTGTACTTAAGTCGGTATTGTGCCTTTTGTATTATATTCCGATGCAATGTCTCTGTTTCATCGTCAATAATAAGGTCCAAGTCATACAGTAAACCTGAAGTGAAGCATCGGAATCCAAAACTGGACTCTCAGGAGAGGTTCAAATCATAGAAAGTTAGAGTGTTACTCCTCTTCTACTTAAGTCGGTAATGTGTCCTTTGTATTAAATTCCGATGCAATTTCTGTGTATCATCGTCAATAAGAAGGTCCAAGGGATACAGTAAACCTAAAGTAAAGTACCGGAATCTAAAACGGGACTCACAGGAGAGGTTCCAATCATAGAAAGTTAGAGTGTCACTCCTCTTGTACTGAAGTCGGTATTGTGCCTTTTGTATTAAATTCCGATGCAATTTCTGTGTTTCATCGTCAATAAGAAGGTCCAAGGGATATAGTAAACCTGAAGTGAAGCATCGGAATCTAAGACGGGACTCACAGGAGAGGTTCAAATCATAGAAAGTTAGATTGTCAGTCCTCTTGCACTTAAGTCGGCATTGTGCCTTTTGAATTTAATTCCGATGCAATTTCTGTGTTTCATCGTCAATACGAAGGTGCAAGGTATACAGTAAACCTGAAGTGAGGCATCGGAATCTAAAACTGGACTCAAAGCAGAGGTTCAAATCATAGAAAGTGAGAGTGTCAGTCCTCTTTTACTTCAGTCGGCTTTGTGCCTTTTGTATTAAATTCGGATGCAATATCTGTGTTTCACCGTCAATAAGAAGGTCCAAGATATACAGTAAATCTGAAGTGAAGCTTTGGAATCCAAAACTGGACTCATAGGAGAGGTTCAAAACATAGAAAGTGAGAGTGTCAGCCCCCTTTTACTTAAGTCGACATTGTGGCATTTGTATTACATTGGGATGCAATTTCTGTGTTTCATCGTCAATAAGAAGGTCCAAGGGATACAGTAAACCTGACGTGAAGCATCCGATACTGAAACTGGACTCACAGGAGAGGTTCAAATCATAGAAAGTTAGAGTGTCACTCCTCTTGTACTTAAGTCGGTATTGTGCCTTTTGTATTAAATTCGGATGCAATTTCTGTGTTTCATCGTCAATAAGGAGGTGCAAGGTATACAGTAAACCTGAAGTGAAGCAACGGAATCTAACACACAACTCACAGGAGAGGTTCAAATCATAGATAGTTAGAGTGGCAGTTCTGTTGTACTTATGTCGGCATTGTGCCTTTTGTATTAAATTCGGATACAATGTCTGTGTTTCATCGTCAATAAGCAGGTCCAAGGGATACAGTATACCTGAAGTGAAGCATCGGAATCTAAAACTGGACTCACAGGAGAGGTTCAAATCATAGAAAGATAGAGTGTCAGTCCTCTTGTACTTACGTCGGCATTGTACCTTTTGTATTAATTTCGGATGCAATGTCTGTGTTTCATCGTCAATATTAAGGTCCAAGCGATACAGTAAAACTGAAGTGTAGCATCGGAATCTAAAACTGGACTGACAGGAGACGTTCAAATCATAGAAAGTAAGAGTGTCAGTCCTCTTGTACTTAAGTCGGCATTGTGCCTTTTCTATTAAATTCGAATGCAATTTCTGTGTTTCATCGTCACTACGAAGGTCCAAGGGATACAGTAAACCTGAAGTGGAGCATCGGAATCTAAAACTGGACTCACAGGAGTGGTTCAAATCATAGAAAATTTGAGGGTCACTCCTCTTGTACTTAATCGGTAGTGTGCCTTTTGTATTAAATTCGGCTGCACGTTCCGTATTTCATCGTCAATAAGAAGGTCCAAGGGATACAGTAAACCTGAAGTGAAGCATCGGAATCTAAAACTGGACTCACAGGAGAGGGTCAAATCATAGAATGTTATAATGTCAGTCCTCTTGTACTTACGTCAGCATTGTGCATTTGTATTAAATTCAAATGCTATTTCTGTGTTTCGTCGTCAATAAGAAGGTGCAAGGTATACAGTAAACCTGAAGTGAAGCATCGGAATCAAAAACTATACTCACAGGAGAGGTTCAAAACCATAGAAAGTGAGAGTGACAGTCCTCTAGTACTTAAGTCGACATTGTGCCACTTGTATTAAATTCGGATGCAATTTCTGTGTTTTATTGTCTATAAGAAGGTCCAAGGGGTACAGTAAACCTGAAGTGAAGCATCTGAATCCAAAACTGGACTCACAATAGAGGTTCAAATCATAGAAAGTTAGAGTGTCACTCCCCTTGTACGTATATCGATATTGTGCCTTTTGTATTAAATTCCGATGCAATTACTGTGTTTCATCGTCAATAAGAAAGTCCAAGGGATACAGTAAACCTGAAGTGAAGCATCGGAAACTAAAACGGGACTCACAGGTGAGGTTCAAATCATAGAAAGTTAGAGTGTCAGTCCTCTTGCACTTAAGTCGGCATTGTGCCTTTTGAATTTAATTCCGATGCAATTTCTGTGTTTCATCGTCAATAAGGAGGTGCAAGGTATACAGTAAACCTGAAGTGAAGCAACGGAATCTAACACACAACTCACAGGAGAGGTTCAAATCATAGACAGTTAGAGTGGCAGTCCTGTTGTACTTATGTCGGCATTGTGCCTTTTGTATTAAATTCGGATGCAATGTCTGTGTTTCATCGTCAATAAGCAGGTCCAAGGGATACAGTATACCTGAAGTGAAGCATCGGAATCTAAAACTGGACTCACAGGAGAGGTTCAAATCATAGAAAGATAGAGTGTCAGTCCTCTTGTACTTACGTCGGCATTGTGCCTTTTGTATTAAATTCGGATGCAATGTCTGTGTTTCATCGTCAATATTTAGGTCCAAGCGATACAGTAAAACTGAAGTGTAGCATCGGAATCTAAAACTGGACTGACAGGAGACGTTCAAATCATAGAAAGTAAGAGTGTCAGTCCTCCTGTACTTAAGTCGGCATTGTGCCTTTTCTATTAAATTCGAATGCAATTTCTGTGTTTCATCGTCACTACGAAGGTCCAAGGGATACAGTAAACCTGAAGTGGAGCATCGGTATCTAAAACTGGACTCACAGGAGTGGTTCAAATCATAGAAAATTTGAGGGTCACTCCTCTTGTACTTAAGTCGGTAGTGTGCCTTTTGTATTAAATTCGGCTGCACATTCCGTATTTCATCGTCAATAAGAAGGTCCAAGGGATACAGTAAACCTGAAGTGAAGCATCGGAGTCTAAAACTGGACTCACAGGAGAGGGTCAAATCATAGAATGTTATAATGTCAGTCCTCTTGTACTTACGTCAGCATTGTGCATTTGTATTAAATTCGGATGCTATTTCTGCGTTTCGTCGTCAATAAGAAGGTGCAAGGTATACAGTAAACCTGAAGTGAAGCATCGGAATCAAAAACTATACTCACAGGAGAGGTTCAAAACCATAGAAAGTGAGAGTGACAGTCCTCTAGTACTTAAGTCGACATTGTGCCACTTGTATTAAATTCGGATGCAATTTCTGTGTTTTATTGTCAATAAGAAGGTCCAAGGGGTACAGTAAACCTGAAGTGAAGCATCTGAATCCAAAACTGGACTCACAGGAGAGGGTCAAATCATAGAAAGTTAGAGTGTCACTCCCCTTTTACGTATATCGATATTGTGCCTTTTGTATTAAATTCCGATGCAATTTCTGTGTTTCATCGTCAATAAGAAAGTCCAAGGGATACAGTAAACCTGAAGTGAAGCATCGGAAACTAAAACGGGACTCACAGGTGAGGTTCAAATCATAGAAAGTTAGAGTGTCAGTCCTCTTGCACTTAAGTCGGCATTGTGCCTTTTGAATTTAATTCCGATGCAATTTCTGTGTTTCATCGTCAATAAAAAGGTGCAAGGTATACAGTAAACCTGAAGTGAAGCATCGGAATCAAAAACTATACTCACAGGAGAGGTTCAAAACATAGAAAGTGAGAGTGTCAGCCCCCTTTTACTTAAGTCGACATTGTGTCATTTGTATTACATTCGGATGCAATTTCTGTGTTTCATCGTCAATAAGAAGGTCCAAGGGATACAGTAAACCTGACGTGAAGCATCCGATACTGAAACTGGACTCACAGGAGAGGTTCAAATCATAGAAAGTTAGAGTGTCACTCCTCTTGTACTTAAGTCGGTATTGTGCCTTTTGTATTAAATTCGGATGCAATTTCTGTGTTTCATCGTCAATAAGGAGGTGCAAGGTATACAGTAAACCTGAAGTGAAGCAACGGAATCTAACACACAACTCACAGGAGAGGTTCAAATCATAGATAGTTAGAGTGGCAGTCCTGTTGTACTTATGTCGGCATTGTGCCTTTTGTATTAAATTCGGATGCAATGTCTGTGTTTCATCGTCAATAAGCAGGTCCAAGGGATACAGTATACCTGAAGTGAAGAATCGGAATCTAAAACTGGACTCACAGGAGAGGTTCAAATCATAGAAAGATAGAGTGTCAGTCCTCTTGTACTTACGTCGGCTTTGTGCCTTTTGTATTAAATTCGGATGCAATGTCTGTGTTTCATCGTCAATATTTAGGTCCAAGCGATACAGTAAAACTGAAGTGTAGCATCGGAATCTAAAACTGGACTGACAGGAGACGTTCAAATCATAGAAAGTAAGAGTGTCAGTCCTCCTGTACTTAAGTCGGCATTGTGCCTTTTCTATTAAATTCGAATGCAATTTCCGTGTTTCATCGTCACTACGAAGGTCCAAGGGATACAGTAAACCTGAAGTGGAGCATCGGAATCTAAAACTGGACTCACAGGAGTGGTTCAAATCATAGAAAATTTGAGGGTCACTCCTCTTGTACTTAAGTCGGTAGTGTGCCTTTTGTATTAAATTCGGCTGCACATTCCGTATTTCATCGTCAATAAGAAGGTCCAAGGGATACAGTAAACCTGAAGTGAAGCATCGGCATCTAAAACTGGACTCACAGGAGAGGGTCAAATCATAGAATGTTATAATGTCAGTCCTCTTGTACTTACGTCAGCATTGTGCATTTGTATTAAATTCGGATGCTATTTCTGTGTTTCGTCGTCAATAAGAAGGTGCAAGGTATACAGTAAACCTGAAGTGAAGCATCGGAATCAAAAACTATACTCACAGGAGAGGTTCAAAACATAGAAAGTGAGAGTGTCAGCCCCCTTTTACTTAAGTCGACATTGTGTCATTTGTATTACATTCGGATGCAATTTCTGTGTTTCATCGTCAATAAGAAGGTCCAAGGGATACAGTAAACCTGACGTGAAGCATCCGATTCTGAAACTGGACTCACAGGAGAGGTTCAAATCATAGAAAGTTAGAGTGTCACTCCTCTTGTACTTAAGTCGGTATTGTGCCTTTTGTATTAAATTCGGATGCAATTTCTGTGTTTCATCGTCAATATTAAGGTCCAAGCGATACAGTAAACCTGAAGTGTAGCATCGGAATCTAAAACTGGACTGACAGGAGATGTTCAAATGATAGAAAGTAAGAGTGTCAGTCCTCTTGTACTTAAGTCGGCATTGTGCCTTTTCTATTAAATTCGGATGCAATTTCTGTGTTTCATCGTCACTACGAAGGTCCAAGGGAAACAGTAAACCTGAAGTGGGGCATCGGAATCTAAAACTGGACTCACAGGAGGGGGTCAAATCATAGAAAGTTAGAATGTCAGTCCCCTTATACTTACGTCGGCATTGTGCATTTGTATTAAATTCTGATGCTATTTCTGTGTTTCGTCGTCAATAAGATGGTGCAAGGTATACAGTAAACCTGAAGTGAAGCATCGGAATCAGAAACTATACTGACAGGAGAGGTTCAAAACCATAGAAAGTGAGAGTGACAGTTCTCTTGTACTTAAGTCGACATTGTGCCATTTGTATTAAATTCGGATGCAATTTCTGTGTTTTATCGTCAATAAGAAGGTCCAAGGGGTACAGTAAACCTGAAGTGAAGCATCGGAATCCAAAACTGGACTCACAGGAGAGGTTCAAATCATAGAAAGTTAGAGTGTCACTCCTCTTGTACGTAAGTCGATATTGTGCCTTTGGTATTAAATTCCGATGCAATTCCTGTGTTTCATCGTCAATAAGAAGGTCCAAGGGATACAGTAAACCCGAAGTGAAGCATCGGAAACTAAAACGGGAGTCACAGGAGAGGTTTAAATCATAGAAAGTTAGAGTGTCAGTCCTCTTGCACTTAAGTCGGCATTGTGCCTTTTGAATTTAATTCCGATGCAATTTCTGTGTTTCATCGTCAATAAGAAGGTGCAAGGTATACAGTAAACCTGAAGTGAAGCATCGGAATCTAAAACTGGACGCACAGGAGAGGTTCAAATCATAGAAAGTTAGAGTGTCACTCCTCTTGTACTTAAGTCGGTATTGTGTTTTTGTATTAAATTCGGATGCAATTTCTGTGTTTCATCGTCAATGAGAAGGTGCAAGGTATACAGTAAACCTGAAGTGAAGCATCGGAATCTAACACTCAACTCACAGGAAAGGTTCAAATCATAGAAAGTGAGAGTGTAAGTCCTCTTGTACTAACGTCGGCATTGTGCCTTTTGTATTAAATTCGGATGCAATTTCTGTGTTTCATCGTCAATAAGAAGGTGCAAGGTATACAGTAAACCTGAAGTGAAGCATCGGAATCTAGAACTTGTCTCTCAGGAGAGGTTGAAATCATAGAAAGTTAGAGTTTCAGTCCTCTTGTACTTAAGACGGCATTTTGCCTTTTGTATTAAATTCGGATGCAAACTCCATGGTCCATCGTCAATAGGAAGGTCCAAGTTATACAGTAATCCTGAAGTGAAGCATCGAAATCTAAAACTGGACTCACATTAGAGGTTCAAATTATAGAAAGTGAGAGAGTCAGTCCTCATTTACTTCAGTCGGCTTTGTGCCTTTTGTATTAAATTCGGATGCACTTTCTGTGTTTCACCGTCAATAAGAACGTCCAAGATATACAGTAAATCTGAAGTGAAGCTTTGGAATCCAAAACTGGACTCACAGGAGAGGTTCAAAACATAGAAAGTGAGAGTGTCAGCCCCCTTTTACTTAAGTCGACATTGTGTCATTTGTATTACATTCGGATGCAATTTCTGTGTTTCATCGTCAATAAGAAGGTCCAAGGGATACAGTAAACCTGACGTGAAGCATCCGATTCTGAAACTGGACTCACAGGAGATGTTCAAATCATAGAAAGTTAGAGTGTCACTCCTCTTGTACTTAAGTCGGTATTGTGCCTTTTGTATTAAATTCGGATGCAATTTCTGTGTTTCATCGTCAATATTAAGGTCCAAGCGATACAGTAAACCTGAAGTGTAGCATCGGAATCTAAAACTGGACTGACAGGAGATGTTCAAATGATAGAAAGTAAGAGTGTCAGTCCTCTTGTACTTAAGTCGGCATTGTGCCTTTTCTATTAAATTCGGATGAAATTTCTGTGTTTCATCGTCACTACGAAGGTCCAAGGGAAACAGTAAACCTGAAGTGGAGCATCGGAATCTAAAACTGGACTCACAGGAGGGGGTCAAATCATAGAAAGTTAGAATGTCAGTCCTCTTATACTTACGTCGGCATTGTGCATTTGTATTAAATTCTGATGCTATTTCTGTGTTTCGTCGTCAATAAGATGGTGCAAGGTATACAGTAAACCTGAAGTGAAGCATCGGAATCAGAAACTATACTCACAGGAGAGGTTCAAATCCATAGAAAGTGAGAGTGACAGTCCTCTTGTACTTAAGTCGACATTGTGCCATTTGTATTAAATTCGGATGCAATTTCTGTGTTATATCGTCAATAAGAAGGTCCAAGGGGTACAGTAAACCTGAAGTGAAGCATCGGAATCCAAAACTGGACTCACAGGAGAGGTTCAAATCATAGAAAGTTAGAGTGTCACTCCTCTTGTACGTAAGTCGATATTGTGCCTTTTGTATTAAATTCCGATGCAATTCCTGTGTTTCATCGTCAATAAGAAGGTCCAAGGGATACAGTAAACCCGAAGTGAAGCATCGGAAACTAAAACGCGACTCACAGGAGAGGTTCAAATCATAGAAAGTTTGAGTGTCAGTCCTCTTGCACTTAAGTCGGCATTGTGCCTTTTGAATTTAATTCCGATGCAATTTCTGTGTTTCATCGTCAATAAGAAGGTGCAAGGTATACAGTAAACCTGAAGTGAAGCATCGGAATCTAAAACTGGACCCACAGGAGAGGTTCAAATCATAGAAAGTTAGAGTGTCACTCCTCTTGTACTTAAGTCGGTATTGTGTTTTTGTATTAAATTCGGATGCAATTTCTGTGTTTCAACGTCAATGAGAAGGTGCAAGGTATACAGTAAACCTGAAGTGAAGCATCGGAATCTAACACTCAACTCACAGGAAAGGTTCAAATCATAGAAAATTAGATTGTCAGTCCTCTTGTACTTTAGTCGGCATTGTGCCTTTTGTATTAAATTTGGAAGCAATTTCTGTGTTCCTTCGTCAATGAGAAGGTGCAAGGTATACAGTTAACCTGAAGTGAAGCATCGGAATCTAAAACTGGGCTCACAGGAGAGGTTCTAATCATAGAAAGTGAGAGTGTCAGTCCTCTTGTACTTAAGGCGACATTGTGCCATTTGTATTAATTTCGGATGCAATATCTGTGTTTCATCGTCAATAAGCAGGTCCAAGTGATACAGTAAACCTGAAGTGAAGCATCGGAATCTAAAACTGGACTCACAGGAGTGGTTCAAATCATAGAAGGATAGAGAGTCACTCCTCTTGTACTTAAGTCGGTATTGTGCCTTTTGTATTAAATTCGGATGTAATTTCTGTGTTTCACCGTCAATAAGAAGGTCCAAGGGATACTGTAAACCTGAAGTGAAGCATCGGAATCTAAAACTGGACTCACAGGGGAGTTCCAAATCATAGAAAGTGAGAGTGTCAGTCCTCTTTTACTTAAGTCGGCATTGTTCATTTTGTATTTAATTCGGATGCAGTGTCTGTGTTTCATCGTCAATCGTAAGGTCCAAGGGATACAGTAAACCTGAAGTGTAGCATCTTAATCTAAAACTGGACTTACAGGAGGCGTTCAAATCATAGAAAGTGAGAGTGTCAGTCCTCTTGTACTTAAGTAGGCATTGTGCCTTTTCTATGACATTCGGATGGAATTTCTGTGTTTCATCGTCAATACGAATGTCCAAGGGATACAGTAAACCTGAAGTGGAGTATCGGAATCTAAAACTGGACTCACAGGAGAGGTCCAAATCATAGATAATTTGAGTGTCACTCCTCTTGTACTTAAGTCGGTATTGTGCCTTTTGTATTAAATTCCGATCCAATTTCTGTGTTTCATCGTCAATAAGGAGGTCCAAGGGATACAGTAAACCTGAAGTGAAGCATCGGAATCTAAAACGGGACTCACAGGTGAGTTTCAAATCATAGAAAGTTAGAGTGTCGCTCCTCTTGTACTTAAGTCGGTATTGTGCCTTTTGTATTAAATTCCGATGCAATTTCTCTGTTTCATCGTCAATAAGAAGGTCCAAGGGATACAGTAAACCTGAAGTGAAGCATCGGAATCTAAGACGGGACTCACAGGAGAGGTTCAAATCATAGAAAGTTAGATTGTCAGTCCTCTTGCACTTAAGTCGGCATTGTGCATTTTGAATTTAATTCCGATGCAATTTCTGTGTTTCATCGTCAATAAGAAGGTGCAAGGTATACAGTAAACCTGAAGTGAGGCATCGGAATCTAAAACTGGACTCACAGGAGAGGTTCAAATCATAGAAAGTGAGAGTGTCAGTCCTCTTTTACTTCAGTCGGCTTTGTGCCTTTTGTATTGAATTCGGATGCAATATCTGTGTTTCACCGTCAATAAGAAGGTCCAAGATATACAGTAAATCTGAAGTGAAGCTTTGGAATCCAAAACTGGACTCACAGGATAGGTTCAAAACATAGAAAGTGAGAGTGTCAGCCCCCTTTTACTTAAGTCCACATTGTGCCATTTGTATTACATTGGGATGCAATTTCTGTGTTTCATCCTCAATAAGAAGGTCCAAGTGATACAGTAAACCTGACGTGAAGCATCCGATTCTGAAACTGGACTCACAGGAGAGGTTCAAATCATAGAAAGTTAGAGTGTCACTCCTCTTGTACTTAAGTCGGTATTGTGCCATTTGTATTAAATTCGGATGCAATGTCTGTGTTTCATCGTCAATAAGAAGGTGCAAGGTATACAGTAAACCTGAAGTGAAGCAACGGAATCTAATACTCAACTCACAGGAAAGGTTCAAATCATAGATAGTTAGAGTGTCAGTCCTGTTGTACTTATGTCGGCATTGTGCCTTTTGTATTAAATTCGGATGCAATGTCTGTGTTTCATCGCCAATATTAAGGTCCAAGCGATACAGTAAACCTGAAGTGTAGCATCGGAATCTAAAACTGGACTGACAGGAGACGTTCAAATCATAGAAAGTAAGAGTGTCAGTCCTCTTGTACTTAAGTCGGCATTGTGGCTTTTCTATTAAATTCGGATGCAATTTCTGTGTTTCATCGTCACTACGAAGGTCCAAGGGATACAGTAAACCTGAAGTGGAGCATCGGAATCTAAAACTGGACTCACAGGAGAGGTTCAAACCATAGAAAATTTGAGGGTTACTCCTCTTGTACTTAAGTCGGTATTGTGCCTTTTGTATTAAATTCGGATGCAATTTCTGTGTTTCGTCGTCAATAAGAAGGTGCAAGGTATACAGTAAACCTGAAGTGAAGCATCGGAATCAGAAACTATACTCACAGGAGAGGTTCAAAACCATAGAAAGTGAGAGTGACAGTCCTCTTGTACTTAAGTCGACATTGTGCCATTTGTATTAAATTCGGATGCAATTTCTGTGTTATATCGTCAATAAGAAGGTCCAAGGGGTACAGTAAACCTGAAGTGAAGCATCGGAATCCAAAACTGGACTCACAGGAGAGGTTCAAATCATAGAAAGTGAGGGTGTCAGTCCTCTTTTACTTCAGTCGGCTTTGTGCCTTTTGTATTAAATTCGGATGCAATGTCTGTGTTTCACCGTCAATAAGAAGGTCCAAGGGATACAGTAAACCTGAAGTAAAGCACCGGAATCTAAAACGGGACTCACAGGAGAGGTTCAAATCATAGAAAGTTAGAGTGTCAGTCCTCTTGCACTTAAGTCGGCATTGTGCCTTTTAAATTTAATTCCGATGCAATTTCTGTGTTTAATCGTCAATAAGAAGGTGCAAGGTATACAGTAAACCTGAAGTGAGGCATCGGAATCTAAAACTGGACTCACAGGAGAGGTTCAAATCATAGAAAGTGAGAGTGTCAGTCCTCTTTTACTTCAGTCGGCTTTGTGCCTTTTGTACTAAATGCGGATGCAATTTCTGTGTTTCACCGTCAATAAGAAGGTCCATGATATACAGTAAATCTGAAGTGAAGCTTTGGAATGCAAAACTGGACTCACAGGAGGGGTTCAAAACATAGAAAGTGAGAGTGTCAGCCCCCTTCTACTTAAGTCGACATTGTGCCATTTGTATTACATTAGGATGCAATTTCTGTGTTTCATCGTCAATGAGAAGGTCCAAGGGATACAGTCAACCTGACGTGAAGCATCCGATTCTGAAACTGGACTCACAGGAGTGGTTCAAATCATAGAAAGTTAGAGTGTCACTCCTCTTGTACTTAAGTCGGTATTGTAACTTTTGTATTAAATTCGGATGCAATTTCTGTGTTTCATAGTCAATAAGAAGGTGCAAGGTATACAGTAAACCTGAAGTGAAGCATCGGAATCTAACACTCAACTCACAGGAGAGGTTCAAATAATAGAAAGTTAGAGTGTCAGTCCTCTTGTACTTATATCGGCATTGTGCCTTTTGTATTAAATTCGGATGCAATGTCTGTGTTTCATCGCCAATATTAAGGTCCAAGCGATACAGTAAACCTGAAGTGTAGCATCGGAATCTAAAACTGGACTGACAGGAGACGTTCAAATCATAGAAAGTAAGAGTGTAAGTCCTCTTGTACTTAAGTCGGCATTGTGCCATTTCTATTAAATTCGGGTGCAATTTCTGTGTTTCATCGTCAATAAGAAGGTCCAAGGGATACAGTAAACCTGAAGTGAAGCATCGGAATCTAAAACTGGACTCACAGGAGGGGGTCAAATCATAGAATGTTAGAATGTCAGTCCTCTTGTACTTACGTCGGCATTGTGCATTTGTATTAAATTCTGATGCTATTTCTGTGTTTCGTCGTCAATAAGAAGGTGCAAGGTATACAGTAAACCTGAAGTGAAGCATCGGAATCAGAAACTATACTCACAGGAGAGGTTCAAAACCATAGAAAGTGAGAGTGACAGTCCTCTTGTACTTAAGTCGACATTGTGCCATTTGTATTAAATTCGGATGCAATTTCTGTGTTTTATCGTCAATAAGAAGGTCCAAGGGGTACAGTAAACCTGAAGTGAAGCATCGGAATCCAAAACTGGACTCACAGGGAGGTTCAAATCATAGAAAGTTAGAGTGTCACTTCCCTTGTACGTAAGTCGATATTGTGCCTTTTGTACTAAATTCCGATGCAATTTCTGTTTTTCATCGTCAATAAGAAGGTCCAAGGGATACAGTAAACCTGAAGTGAAGCATCGGAAACTAAAACGGGACTCACAGGTGAGGTTCAAATCATAGAAAGTTAGAATGTCAGTCCTCTTGCACTTAAGTCGGCATTGTGCCTTTTGAATTTAATTCCGTGCAATTTCTGTGTTTCAACGTCAATAAGAAGGTGCAAGGTATACAGTAAACCTGAAGTGAAGCATCGGAATCTGAAACTGGACTCACAGGAGAGGTTCAAATCGTAGAAAGTGAGAGTGTCAGTCCTCTTGTACTTAAGACGACATTGTGCCATTTGTATTAAATTCGGATGCAATTTCTGTATTTCATCGTCAATAAGCAGGTCCAAGGAATACAGTAAACCTGAAGTAAAGCACCGGAATCTAAAACGGGACTCACAGGAGAGGTTCAAATCATAGCAAGTTAGAGTGTCAGTCCTCTTGCACTTAAGTCGACATTGTGCCTTTTGAATTTAATTCCGCTGCAATTTCTGTGTTTCATCGTCAATAAGAAGGTGCAAGGTATACAGTAAACCTGAAGTGAAGCATCGGAATCTAAAACTGGACTCACAGAAGAGGTTCAAATCATAGAAAAATAGAGTGTCACTCCTCTTGTACTTAAGTCGGTATTGTGCCTTTTGTATTAAATTCGGATGCAATTTCAGTGTTTCACCGTCAATAAGAACGTCCAAGATATACAGTAAATCTGTAGTGAAGCTTTGGAATCCAAAACTGGGCTGACAGGAGATGTTCAAATCATAGAAAGTAAGAGTGTCAGTCCTCTTGTACTTAAGTCAGCATTGTGCCTTTTCTATTAAATTCGGATGCAATTTATGTGTTTCATCGTCACTACGAAGGTCCAAGGGATACAGTAAACCTGAAGTGGAGCGTCGGAATCTAAAACTGGACTCACAGGAGAGGTTCAAATCATAGAAAATTTGAGGGTCACTCCTCTTGTACTTAAGTCGGTATTGTGCCTTTTGTATTAAATTCGGCTGCAATTTCTGAGTTTCATCGTCAATAAGAAGATCCAAGGGATACAGTAAACCTGAAGTGGAGCATCGGAATCTAAAACTGGACTCACAGGAGAGGGTCAAATCATAGAAAGTTAGAATGTCAGTCTTCTTGTACTTACGTCGGCATTGTGCATTTGTTTTAAATTCTGATGCTATTTCTGTGTTTCGTCGTCAATAAGATGGTGCAAGGTATACAGTAAACCTGAAGTGAAGCATCGGAAGCAGAAACTATACTCACAGAAGAGGTTGAAATCCATAGAAAGTGAGCGTGACAGTCCTCTTGTACTTAACTCGACATTGTGCCATTTGTATTAAATTCGGATGCAATTTCTGTGTTTTATCGTCAATAAGAAGGTCCAAGGGGTACAGTAAACCTGAAGTGAAGCATCGGAATCTAAAACTGGACCCACAGGAGAGGTTCAAATCATAGAAAGTTAGAGTGTCACTCCTCTTGTACTTAAGTCGGTATTGTGTTTTTGTATTAAATACGGATGCAATTTCTGTGTTTCATCGTCAATGAGAAGGTGCAAGGTATACAGTAAACCTGAAGTGAAGCATCGGAATCTAACGCTCAACTCATAGGAAAGGTTCAAATCATAGAAAGTGAGAGTGTAAGTCCCCTTGTACTTAAGTCGGCAATCTGACTTTTCTATTAAATTCGGATGCAATTTCTGTGATTCACCGTCAATAAGAAGGTCCAAGGGATACAGTAAACCTGAAGTGAAGCATCGGAATCTAAAACTGGACTCACAGGAGAGGTTCAAATCATAAAAAATTACATTGTCAGTCCTCTTGTACTTTAGTCGGCATTGTGCCTTTTGTATTAAATTCGGAAGCAATTTCTGTGTTCCTTCGTCAATGAGAAGGTGCAAGGTATACAGTAAACCTGAAGTGAAGCAACGGAATCTAATACTCAACTCACAGGAAAGGTTCAAATCATAGATAGTTAGAGTGTCAGTCCTGTTGTACTTATGTCGGCATTGTGCCTTTTGTATTAAATTCGGATGCAATATCTGTGTTTCATCGTCAATAAGCAGGTCCAAGGGATACAGTAAACCTGAAGTGAAGCATCGGAATCTAAAACTGGACTCACAGGAGTGGTTCAAATCATAGAAGGATAGAGAGTCACTCCTCTTGTACTTAAGTCGGTATTGTGCCTTTTGTATTAAATTCCGATGTAATTTCTGTGTTTCATCGTCAATAAGAAGGTCCAAGGGATACAGTAAACCTGAAGTGAGGCATCGGAATCTAAAACGGGACTCACAGGTGAGGTTCAAGTCATAGAAAGTTAGAGTGTCAGTCCTCTTGCACTTAAGTCGGCATTGTGCCTTTTGAATTTAATTCCGATGCATTTTCTCTGTGTCATCCTCAATAAGAAGGTGCAAGGTATACAGTAAACCTGAAGTGAAGCATCGGAATCTAAAACTGGACTCACTTGAGAGGTTCAAATAATAGAAAGTGAGAGTAACAGTCCTCTTTTACTTCAGTCGGCATTCTGCCTTTTGTATTAAATTCGGATGCAATTTCTGTGTTTCACCGTCAATAAGAAGTTCCAAGGGATACAGTAAATCTGAAGTGAAGCATCGGAATCCAAAACTGGACTCACAGGAGTGGATCAAATCATAGAAAGTGAGAGTGTCAGTCCTCTTGTACTTAAGTCAGCATTGTGCCTTTTTTATTAAATTCCGATGCAATTTCTGTGTTTCATCGTCAATAAGAAGGTGCAAGGTATACAGTAAACCTGAAGTGAAGCATCGGAATCTAACACTCAACTCACAGGAAAGGTTCAAATAATAGAAAGTGAGAGTGTATGTCCCCTTGTACTCAAGTCGGCATGTGCCTTTTGTATTAAATTCGGATGCAATGTCTGTGTTTCATCGTCAATAAGAAGGTCCAAGGGATACAGTAAAACTGAAGTGAAGCATCGGAATCTAAAACTGGACTCACATTAGAGTTTCAAATCATAGAGAGTAAGAGTGTCACTCCTCTTGTACTTAAGTCTGTATTGTGACTTTTGTATTAAATTCGGATACAATTTCTGTGTTTCATCGTCAATTAGAAGATCCAAGGGATACAGCAAACCTGAAGTGAAGCATCGGAATCTAAAACTGGACTCACAGGAGAGGTTCAAAACCATAGAATGTGAGAGTGTCAGTCCACTTGTACTTAAGTCGACATTGTGCATTTGTATTAAATTCGGGTGCAATTTCTGTGTTTCATCGCCAATAAGAAGGTCCAGGGGATACAGTAAACCTGAAGTGAGGCATTGGGATCTAAAACTGGGCTCACAGGAGAGGTTCAAATCATAGATAGTTAGAGTGTCACTCGTCTTGTACTTAAGCCGGTATTGTGCCTTTTGTATTAAATTCGGATGCAATTTCTGTGTTTCATCGTCAATAAGAAGGTCCAAGGGATACAATAAATCTGAAGTGAAGCATCGGAATCCAAAACTGGACTCACAGTAGAGCTTCAAATCATAGAAAGTGAGAGAGTCAGTCCTCTTGTACTTAATTGGCCATTGTGCCTTTTGTATTAAATTCCGAAGCAATTTCTGTCTTTCATCGTCAATAAGAAGGTGCAAGATATACAGTAAACCAGAAGTGAAGCATCGGAATCTAACACTCAACTCACAGGAAAGGTTCACATCATAGAAAGTGAGAGTGTAAGTCCTCTTGTGCTTAAGTCGGCATTGTGCCTTTTGTATTAAATTCGGATGGTGTTTCGTCGTCAATAAGAAGGTCCAAGGGATACAGCAAACCAGAAGTGAAGCACCGGAATCTAAAACTGGACTTACAGGAGAGGTTCTAATCATAGAAAGTGAGAGTGTCATTCCTCTTGTACTTAAGACGACATTGTGCCATTTGTATTAAATTCGGATGCAATTTCTGTGTTTCATCGTCAATAAGCAGGTCCAAGGGATACAGTAAACCTGAAGTGAAGCATCAGAATCTAAAACTGGACTCACAGGAGTGGTTCAAAACATAGAAAGTTAGAGAGTCACTCCTCTTGTACTTAAGTCGGCATTGTGCCTTTTTAATTTAATTGCGATGCAACGTCTGTGTTCCATGGTCAATACAGAGGTCCAAGGTATACAGTAAACCTGAAGTGAAGCATCGGAAACTAATACTGGACTCACAGGAGAGGTTCAAATCATAGAAAGTGAGACTGTCAGTCCTCTTGTACTTAAGTCGTCATTGTGCCATTCGTATTACATTCGGATGCAATTTCTGTGTTTCATCGTCAATAACAAGGTCCAAGGTATACAGGAAACCTGAAGTGAAGCATCGGAAACTAATACTGGACTCACAGGAGAGGTTCAAATCATAGAAACTTAGAGTTTCAGTCCTCTTGTACTTAAGTGGGCTTGTGCCTTTCCTATTAAATTCGGATGCAATTTCTGTGTATCATCGTCAATAAAAAGGTCCAAGGGATACAGTAATCCTGAAGTGAAGCATCGGAATCTAAAACTGGAGTCACAGGAGAGGTTCAAATCATAGAAAGTTAAAGTGTCACTCCTCTTGTACTTATGTCGGTATTGTGCCTTTTGTATTAAATTCGGATGCAATTTCTGTGTTTCATCGTTAATAAGAAGATCCAAGGGATACAGTAAACCTGAAGTGAACATCGGAATCTAAAACTGGACTCACAGGTGATGTTCAAATCATAGAAAGTTAGAGAGTCACTCCTCTTGTACTTAAGTCGGTATTGTGCCTTTTGTATTAAATTCGGATGTAATTTCTGTGTTTCATGGTCAATAAGAAGGTCCAAGGTATACAGTAAACCTGAAGTGAAGCATCGGAATCTAAAAGTGGACTCACATGAGAGGTTCAAATCATAGAAAGTGAGAGTGTCAGTCCTCTTTTACTTCAGTCGGCATTGTGCCTTTTGTATTAAATTCGGATGCAATTTCTGTGATCCACCGTCAATAAGAAGGTCCAAGGGAAACAGTATATCTGAAGTGAAGCATCGGAATCCAAAACTGGACTCACAGGAGAGGTTCAAATCATAGAAACTTAGAGTTTCAGTCCTCTTGTACTTAAGTGGGCTTGTGCCTTTCCTATTAAATTCGGATGCAATTTCTGTGTATCATCGTCAATAAAAAGGTCCAAGGGATACAGTAATCCTGAAGTGAAGCATCGGAATCTAAAACTGGAGTCACAGGAGAGGTTCAAATCATAGAAAGTTAGAGTGTCAGTCCTCTTGTACTTAAGTTGTCATTGTGCCTTTTGTATTAAATTCCGATGCAATTTCTGTGTTTCATCGTTAATAACAAGGTCCAAGGTATACAGTAAACCTGAACTGAAGCTTCGGAAACTAGAACTGGACTCACAGGAGAGGTTCAAATCATAGAGAGTTAGAGTGTCACTCCTCTTGTACTTCAATCGGCAATGTGCGTTTTGTATTAAATTCGGATGAAATTTCTGTGTTTCATCGTCAATAAGAAGGTCCAAGGGATACAGTAAACCTGAAATGAAGCATCGGAATCTAAAGCTGGACTCACAGGAGGGGTTCAAATCATTGAAAGTGAGAGTGTCAGTCCTCATTTACTTCAGTCGGCATTGTGCCATTTGTATTAAATTCGGATGGTGTTTCATCGTCAATAAGAAGGTCCAAGGGATACAGTAAACCTGAAGTGAAGCATCGTAATCTAAAACTGGACTCACAGAAGGGGTGCAAATCATAGAAGGTGAGAGTGTCAGAACTCTTGTACTTAAGTCGGCAATGTGCCTCTTCTATTAATTTCGATGCAATTCTTGTGTTTCATCGTCAATAAGAAGGTGCAAGGTATAGAGTAAACCTGAAGTGAAGCATCGAATTCTAAAAATGGACTTACATCAGAGGTTCAAATCATAGAAAGTGAGAGTGTCAGTCCTCTTTTACTTCAGTCGGCATTGTGCCTTTTGTATTATATTCGGATGCAATTTCTGTGTTTCACCGTCAATAAGAAGGTCCAAGGGATACAGCATATCAAAAGTGAAGCATCGGAATCCAAAACTGCACTCACAGGAGAGGTTCAAATCATAGAAAGTGAGAGTGTCAGTCCTCTTGTACTTAACTCGGCACTGTGCCTTTTGGATTTAATTCCGATGCAATTTCTGTGCTTCATCGTCAATAAGAAGATCCAAGGTACACAGTAAACCTGAAGTGAAGCATCGGAATCTACAACAGGACTCACAGGAGAGGTTCAAATCATAGAAAGTTAGAGTGTCAGTCCTCTTGTACTTAAGTCGGCATTGTGCCTTTTTAATTTAATTGCGGTGCAATTTCTGTGTTCCATCGTCAATAAGAAGGTCCAAGGTATACTGTAAACCTGAAGTGAAGCATCGGAATCTAAAACTTGACTCACAGTAGAGGTTAAAATCATAGAAAGTGAGACTGTCAGTCCTCTTGTACTTATGTCGTCATTGTGCCTTTTGTATTAAATTCGGATGCAATTTCTGTGTTTCATCGTCAATAACAAGGTCTAACGTATACAGGAAACCTGAAGTGAAGCATCGGAATCTAAAACTGGACTCATAGGAGAGGTTCAAATCATAGAAAATTAGAGTGTCTGTCCTCTTGTACTTAAGTCAGCTTGTGCCTTTCCTATTAAATTCGGATGCAATTTCTGTGTTTCATCGTCAATAAGAAGGTCCAAGGTACACAGTAAACCTGAATAGAAGCATCGGAATCTAAAACAGGACTCACAGGAGAGGTTCAAATCATAGAAAGTTAGAGTGTCACTCGTCTTATACTTAAGTCGGTATTGTGACTTTTGTATTAAATTCGGATGCAATTTCTGTTTTTCATCGTCAATAAGAAGGTCCAAGGAATACAGTAAACCTGAAATGAAGCATCGGAATCTAAAACTGGACTCACAGGAGGGGTTCAAATCATTGAAAGTGAGACTGTCAGTCCTCATTTACTTCAGTCGGCTTTGTGCCTTTTGTATTAAATTCGGATGCAATTTCTGTGATCCACCGTCAATAAGAAGGTCCAAGGGATACAGTATATCTGAAGTGAAGCATCGGAATCCAAAACTGGACTCACAGGAGAGGTTCAAATCATAGAGAGTCAGAGTGTCAGTCCTCTTTTACTTAACTTGCCATTGTGCCTTTTCAATTTACTTCCGATGCAATTTCTGTGCTTCATCGTCAATAAGAAGGTTTAAGGTACACGGTAAACCTGAAGAGAAGCATCGGAATCTAAAACAGGACTCATAGGAGAGGTTCAAATCATAGAAAGTTAGAGTGTCAGTCCTCTTGTACTTAAGTTGTCATTGTGCCTTTTGTATTAAATTCGGATGCAATTTCTGTGTTTCGTCATCAATAACAAGGTCCAAGGTATACAGGAAACCTGAAGTGAAGCATCGGAATCTAAAACTGGACTCACAAGTGAGGTTCAAATCATAGAAAATGAGAGTGTCATTCCTCTTGTACTTGAGTCAGCATTGTGCCTTTTGTAATTAATTCGGATGCAATTTCTGTGTTTCATCGTCAATAAGAAGGTCCTAGGGGTACAGTAAACATGAAGTGAATTATCGGAATCTAAAACTGGACTCACAGGAGAGGTTCAAATCATAGAAACTGAGAGTGTCAGTCCTCTTGCACTTAAGTCGGCATATGCCTTTTGTATTAAATTCGGATGCAATATCTGTGTTTCATCGTCAATAAGAAGGTCCAAGGTATACAGTAAACCTGAACTGAAGCTTCGGAAACTAGAACTGGACTCACAGGAGAGGTTCAAATCATAGAGAATTAGAGTGCCACTCCACTTGTACTTCAATCGGCAATGTGCCTTTTGTATTAAATTCGGATGAAATTTCTGTGCTTCATCGTCAATAAGAATGTCCAAGGGATACAGTAAACCTGAAATGAAGCATCGGAATCTAATGCTGGACTCACAGGAGGGGTTCAAATCATTGAAAGTGAGAGTGTCAGTCCTCATTTACTTCAGTCGGCATTGTGCCTTTTGTATTAAATTCGGATGGTGTTTCATCGTCAATAAGAAGGTCCAAGGGATACAGTAAACCTGAAGCGAAGCATCGGAATCTAAAACTGGACTCACAGGAGAGGTTCAAATCATAGAAAGGGAGGGTGTCAGTCCTCTTGTACTTAAGTCGGCATTGTGCCTTTTGGATTTAATTCCGATGCAATTTCTGTGCTTCATCGTCAATAAGAAGATCCAAGGTACACAGTAAACCTGAAGTGAAGCATCGGAATCTAAAACAGGACACAGAGGAAAGGTTCAAATCATAGAAAGTTAGAGTGTCAGTCCTCTTGTACTTAAGTCGGCATTGTGCCTTTTTAATTTAATTGCGATGCAATTTCTGTTTTCCATCGTCAATAAGAAGGTCCAAGGTATACTGTAAACCTGAAGTGAAGCATCGGAATCTAAAACATGACTCACAGGAGAGGTTAAAATCATAGAAAGTGAGACTGTCAGTCCTCTTGTACTTAAGTCGTCATTGTGCCTTTTGTATTAAATTCGGATGCAATTTCTGTGTTTCATCGTCAATAACAAGGTCTAAGGTATACAGGAAACCTGAAGTGAAGCATCGGAATCTAAAACTGGACTCATAGGAGAGGTTCAAATCATAGAAAATTAGAGTGTCTGTCCTCTTGTACTTAAGTCAGCTTGTGCCTTTTCCTATTAAATTCGGATGCAATTTCTGTGTTTCATCGTCAATAAGGAGGTCCAAGGTACACAGTAAACCTGAATAGAAGCATCGGAATCTAAAACAGGACTCACAGGAGAGGTTCAAATCATAGAAAGTTAGAGTGTCACTCGTCTTATACTTAAGTCGGTATTGTGACTTTTGTATTACATTCCGATGCAATTTCTGTGTTTCATCGTCAATAAGAAGGTGCAAGGTATACAGTAAACCTGAAGTGAAACATCGGAATCTAAAACTGGACTCACAGGAGAGGATCTAATCATAGAAACTGAGAGTGTCAGTCCTCCTGTACTTAAGACGACATTGTGGCATTTGTATTAAATTCGGATGCAATTTCTGTGTTTCATCGTCAATAAGCAGGTCCAAGGGATACAGTAAACCTGAAGTGAAGCATCGGAATCTAAAACTGGACTCACAGGAGAAGTTCAAACCATAGAAAGTTAGAGAGTCACTCCTCTTGTACTTAAGTCGGCATTGTGCCTTTTGAATTTAATTCCGATGCAACTTCTGTGTTTCATCGTCAATAAGAAGGTGCAAGGTATACAGTAAACCTGAAGTGAAGCATCGGAATCTAAAAGTGGACTCACATGAGAGGTTAAATCATAGAAAGTGAGAGTTTCAGTCCTCTTTTACCTCAGTCATCATTGTGCCTTTTGTATTAAATTCAGATGCAATTTCTGTGATCCACCGTCAATAAGAAGGTCCAAGGGATACAGTATATCTGAAGTGAAGCATCGGAATCCAAAACTGGACTCACAGGAGAGGTTCAAATCATAGAGAGTCAGAGTGTCAGTCCTCTTTTACTTAACTCGCCATTGTGCCTTTTCAATTTACTTCCGATGCAATTTCTGTGCTTCATCGTCAATAAGAAGGTCCAAGGTACACAGTAAACCTGAAGAGAAGCATCGGAATCTAAAACAGGACTCATAGGAGAGGTTTAAATCATAGAAAGTTAGAGTGTCAGTCCTCTTGTACTTAAGTTGTCATTGTGCCTTTTGTATTAAATTCGGATGCAATTTCTGTGTTTCGTCGTCAATAACGAGGTCCAAGGTATACAGGAAACCTGAAGTGAAGCATCGGAATCTAAAACTGGACTCACAAGTGAGGTTCAAATCATAGAAAATGAGAGTGTCATTCCTCTTGTACTTGAGTCAGCATTGTGCCTTTTGTAATTAATTCGGATGCAATTTCTGTGTTTCATCGTCAATAGGAAGGTGCAAGGTATACAGTAAACCTGAACTGAAGCTTCGGAAACTAGAACTGGAATCACAGGAGAGGTTCAAATCATAGAGAGTTAGAGTGTCACTCCTCTTGTACTTCAATCGGCAATGTGCCTTTTGTATTAAATTCGGATGAAATTTCTGTGCTTCATCGTCAATAAGAAGGTCCAAGGGATACAGTAAACCTGAAATGAAGCATCGGAATCTAATGCTGGACTCACAGGAGGGGTTCAAATCATTGAAAGTGAGAGTGTCAGTCCTCATTTACTTCAGTCGGCATTGTGCCTTTTGTATTAAATTCGGATGGTGTTTCATCGTCAATAAGAAGGTCCAAGGGATACAGTAAACCTGAAACGAAGCATCGGAATCTAAAACTGGACTCACAGAAGGGGTGCAAATCATAGAAGGTGAGAGTGTCAGAACTCTTGAACTTAAGTCGGCAATGTGCGTTTTCTATTAATTTCGATGCAATATCTGTGTTTCATCGTCAATGAGAAGTTGCAAGGTATACAGTAAACCTGAAGTGAAGCATCGAATTCTAAAAATGGACTTACATGAGAGGTTCAAATCATAGAAAGAGAGAGTGTCAGTCCTCTTTTACTTCAGTCGGCATTGTGCCTTTTGCATTATATTCGGATGCAATTTCTGTGTTTCACCGTCAATGAGAAGGTCCAAGGGATACAGTATATCAAAAGTGAAGCATCGGAATCCAAAACTGCACTCACAGGAGAGGTTCAAATCATAGAAAGTGAGAGTGTCAGTCCTCTTGTACTTAACTCGGCATTGTGCTTTTTGGATTTAATTCCGCTGCAATTTCTGTGCTTCATCGTCAATAAGAAGATCCAAGGTACACAG
Source organism: Schistocerca americana (assembly GCF_021461395.2). Taxonomy (NCBI): domain Eukaryota; kingdom Metazoa; phylum Arthropoda; class Insecta; order Orthoptera; family Acrididae; genus Schistocerca; species Schistocerca americana. The sequence goes on from NC_060122.1 coordinate 57,064,326, forward strand.
TAAACCTGAAGAGAAGCATCGGAATCTAAAACAGGACTCACAGGAGAGGTTCAAATCATAGAAAGTTAGAGTGTCAGTCCTCTTGTACTTAAGTCGGCATTGTGCCTTTTTAATTTAATTGCGATGCAATTTCTATGTTCCATCGTCAATAAGAAGGTCCAAGGTATACAGTAAACCTGAAGTGAAGCATCGGAATCTAAAACTTGTCTCACAGGAGAAGTTAAAATCATAGAAAGTGAGACTGTCAGTCCTCTTGTACTTAAGTCGTCATTGTGCCTTTTGTATTAAATTCGGATGCAATTACTGTGTTTCATCGTCAATAACAAGGTCTAAGGTATACAGGAAACCTGAAGTGAAGCATCGGAATCTAAAACTGGACTCACAGGAGAGGTTCAAATCATAGAAAATTAGAGTGTCAGTCCTCTTGTACTTAAGTCGGCTTGTGCCTTTCCTATTAAATTCGGATGCAATTTCTGTGTTTCATCGTCATTAAGAAGGTCCAAGGGATACAGTAAACCTGAAGTGATGCATCGGAATCTAAAACTGGACTCACAGGAGAGGTTTAAATCATAGAAAGTTAGAGTGTCACTCGTCTTATACTTAAGTCGGTATTGTGCCTTTTGTATTAATTTCGGATGCAATTTCTGTGTTTCATCGTCAATAAGAAGGTCCAAGGAATACAGTAAACCTGAAATGAAGCATCGGAATCTAAAACTGGACTCACAGGAGGGGTTCAAATCATTGAATGTGAGAGTGTCAGTCCTCATTTACTTCAGTCGGCTTTGTGCCTTTTGTTTTACATTCGGATGCAATTTCTGTGTTTCACCGTCAATAAAAAGGTCCAAGGGATACAGTAAATCTGAAGTGAAGCATCGGAATCCAAAACTGGACTCACAAGAGAGGTTCATATCATACAAAGTGAGAGTGTCACTCCTCTTGTACTTCGATCGGCAATGTGCCTTTTGTATTAAATTCGGATGAAATATCTGTGTTTCATCGTCAATAAGAAGGTCCAAGGGATACAGTAAACATGAAGTGAAGCATCGGAATCTAAAAATGGATTCACAGGAGAGGATTAAATCATAGAAAGTTATAGCGTCAGTCCTCTTGTACTTAAGACGGCATTGTGCCTTTTGAATTAAATTCGGATGCATTTTCTGTGTTTCATCGTCAATAAGAAGAACCAAGGGAAACAGTAAACCTGAAGTGAGACATCGGAATCTAAAACTGGACTTACAGGAGAGGTTCAAATCATAGAGAGTTAGAGTGTCACCCCTCTTGTACTTAAGTCGGTATTGTGCCATTTGTATTAAATTCGGATGCAATTTCTGTGTTTCATCGTCAATAAGAGGGTCCAAGGGATACAGTAAACCTGAAGTGAAGCATCGGGATCCGAAACTGGACTCACAGGAGAGGTTCATATCATAGAAAATTAGAGTGTCAGTCCTCTTGTACTTAAGTCGGCATTGTGCCTCTCCTATTAAATTCAGATGCAATTTCTGTGTTTCATCGTCAATAACTAGGTTCAAGGTATACAGTAAACCTGAAGTGAAGAATCGGAATCTAAAACTGGACTCACAGGAGAGGTTCAAATCATTAAAAGTTCGTGTGTCAGTCCTCTTGTACTTAAGTCGGCATTGTGCCTTTTGTATTACATTTGGATGCACTTTCTGTGTTTCATCGTCAATAAGAAGGTCCAAGGTATACAGTAAACCTGAAGTGAAGCATCGGAATCTAAAACTGGACTCACAGGAGAGGTTCAAGGCATTGAAAGTTAGAGTGTCAGTCCTCTTGTGTTTAAGTCGGCATTGTGCCTTTTGTATTGCATTTGGATGCAATCTCTGTGTTTCATCGTCAATAATAAGGGCCAAGGGATATAGTAAACCTCAAGTCAAGCATCGGAATTTAAAACTGGCCTCACAGGAGAGGTTCAAATCATAGAAAGTTAGCGTGTCAGTCCTCTTGTACTTAAGTCGGCATTGTGCCCTTTGTATTAAATTCGGATGCAAACTCTGCGTTCATCGTCAATAAGAAGGTCCAAGGGATACAGTAAACCTGAAGTGAAGCATCGGAATCTAAAACTGGACTCAATGGAGAGGTTCAAATCATAGAAAGTGAGAGTGTCAGTCATCTGGTACTTGCGTCGGCATTGTGCCTTTTGTATTAAATTCGGATGCAATTTCTGTGTTACATCGTCAATAAGAAGGTGCAAGGTATACAGTAAACCTGAAATGAAGCATCGGTATAAAAAACTGGACTCACAGAAGGGGTTCAAATAATTGAAAGTGAGAGTCTCAGTCCTCATTTACTTCAGTCGGCTTTGTGCCTTTTGTATTAAATTCGGTTGCAATTTCTGTGTTTCACCGTCAATAAAAAGCTCCAAGGGATACAGTAAATCTGAAGTGAAGCATCGGAATCCAAAACTGGACTCACAGGAGAGGTTCAAATCATAGAAAGAGAGAGTGTCAGTCCTCTTGTACTTAAGTCGCCATTGTGTCTTTTGTATTACATTCCGATGCAATTTCTGTGTTTCATCGTCAATAAGAAGGTGCAAGGTATACAGTAAACCTGAAGTGAAGCATCGGAATCTATCACTCAACTTACAGGAAAGGTTCAAATCATAGAAAGTGAGAGTGTAAGTCCTCTTGTGCTTAAGTCGGCATTGTGCCTTTTGTATTAAATTCGGATGGTGTTTCATCGTCAATAAGAAGGTCCAAGGGATACAGTAAACCTGAAGTGAAGCATCGGAATCTGAAACTGGACTCACAGGAGAGGTTCAAATCATAGAAAATTAGAGTGTCAGTCCTCTTGTACTTAAGTCGGCATTGTGCCTTTCCTATTAAATTTAGATGCAATTTCTGTGTTTCATCGTCAATAACTAGGTGCAAGGTATACAGTAAACCTGAGGTGAAGAATCGCAATCTAAAACTGGACTCACAGGAGAGGTTCAAATCATAGAAAGCGAGAGTGTCAGTCTTCTTGTACTTAAGTCGGCATTGTGCCTTTTGTATTAAATTCGGATGCAATTTCTGTGTTTCATCGTCAATAAGAAGGTCCAAGGTATACAGTAAACCTGAAGTGAAGCATCGGAATCTAAAACTGGACTCAACTGAGGTTCAAATCATTAAAAGTTCGTGTGTCAGTCCTCTTGTACTTAAGTCGGCATTGTGCCTTTTGTATTACATTTGGATGCAATATCTGCGTTTCATCGTCAATAAGAAGGTCCAAGGTATACAGTACACCTGAAGTGAAGCAACGGAATCTAACACTCAACTCACAGGAGAGGTTCAAATCATAGATAGTTAGAGTGTCAGTCCTGTTGTACTTATGTCGGCATTGTGCCTTTTGTATTAAATTCGGATGCAATGTCTGTGTTTCATCGCCAATATTAAGGTCCAAGCGATACAGTAAACCTGAAGTGTAGCATCGGAATTAAAACTGGACTGACAGGAGACGTTCAAATCATAGAAAGTAAGAGTGTCAGTCCTCTTGTACTTAAGTCGGCATTGTGGCTTTTCTATTAAATTCGGATGCAATTTCTGTGTTTCATCGTCACTACGAAGGTCCAAGGGATACAGCAAACCTGAAGTGGAGCATCGGAATCTAAAACTGGACTCACAGGAGAGGTTCAAATCATAGAAAATTTGAGGGTCACTCCTCTTGTACTTAAGTCGGTATTGTGCCTTTTGTATTAAATTCGGATGCAATTTCTGTGTTTCGTCGTCAATAAGAAGGTGCAAGGTATACTGTAAACCTGAAGTGAAGCATCGGAATCAGAAACTATACTCACAGGAGAGGTTCAAAACCATAGAAAGTGAGAGTGACAGTCCTCTTGTACTTAAGTCGACATTGTGCCATTTGTATTAAATTCGGATGCAATTTCTGTGTTTTATCGTCAATAAGAAGGTCCAAGGGGTACAGTAAACCTGAAGTGAAGCATCGGAATCCAAAACTGGACTCACAGGAGAAGTTCAAATCATAGAAAGTGAGTGTGTCAGTCCTCTTTTACTTCAGTCGGCTTTGTGCCTTTTGTATTAAATTCGGATGCAATGTCTGTGTTTCACCGTCAATAAGAAGGTCCAAGGGATACAGTAAACCTGAAGTAAAGCACCGGAATCTAAAACGGGACTCACAGGAGAGGTTCAAATCATAGAAAGTTAGAGTGTCACTCGTCTTATACTTAAGTCGGTATTGTGCCTTTTGTATTAAATTCGGATGCAATTTCTGTGTTTCATCGTCAATAAGAAGGTCCAAGGAATACAGTAAACCTGAAATGAAGCATCGGAATCTAAAACTGGACTCACAGGAGGGGTTCAAATCATTGAATGTGAGAGTGTCAGTCCTCATTTACTTCAGTCGGCTTTGTGCCTTTTGTTTTACATTCGGATGCAATTTCTGTGTTTCACCGTCAATAAAAAGGTCCAAGGGATACAGTAAATCTGAAGTGAAGCATCGGAATCCAAAACTGGACTCACAAGAGAGGTTCATATCATACAAAGTGAGAGTGTCGCTCCTCTTGTACTTCGATCGGCAATGTGCCTTTTGTATTAAATTCGGATGAAATATCTGTGTTTCATCGTCAATAAGAAGGTCCAAGGGATACAGTAAACATGAAGTGAAGCATCGGAATCTAAAAATGGATTCACAGGAGAGGATTAAATCATAGAAAGTTATAGCGTCAGTCCTCTTGTACTTAAGACGGCATTGTGCCTTTTGAATTAAATTCGGATGCATTTTCTGTGTTTCATCGTCAATAAGAAGAACCAAGGGAAACAGTAAACCTGAAGTGAGACATCGGAATCTAAAACTGGACTTACAGGAGAGGTTCAAATCATAGAGAGTTAGAGTGTCACCCCTCTTGTACTTAAGTCGGTATTGTGCCTTTTGTATTAAATTCGGATGCAATTTCTGTGTTTCATCGTCAATAAGAGGGTCCAAGGGATACAGTAAACCTGAAGTGAAGCATCGGGATCCGAAACTGGACTCACAGGAGAGGTTCATATCATAGAAAATTAGAGTGTCAGTCCTCTTGTACTTAAGTCGGCATTGTGCCTTTCCTATTAAATTCAGATGCAATTTCTGTGTTTCATCGTCAATAACTAGGTTCAAGGTATACAGTAAACCTGAAGTGAAGAATCGGAATCTAAAACTGGACTCACAGGAGAGGTTCAAATCATTAAAAGTTCGTGTGTCAGTCCTCTTGTACTTAAGTCGGCATTGTGCCTTTTGTATTACATTTGGATGCACTTTCTGTGTTTCATCGTCAATAAGAAGGTCCAAGGTATACAGTAAACCTGAAGTGAAGCATCGGAATCTAAAACTGGACTCACAGGAGAGGTTCAAGGCATTGAAAGTTAGAGTGTCAGTCCTCTTGTGTTTAAGTCGGCATTGTGCCTTTTGTATTGCATTTGGATGCAATCTCTGTGTTTCATCGTCAATAAGAAGGGCCAAGGGATATAGTAAACCTCAAGTCAAGCATCGGAATTTAAAACTGGCCTCACAGGAGAGGTTCAAATCATAGAAAGTTAGCGTGTCAGTCCTCTTGTACTTAAGTCGGCATTGTGCCCTTTGTATTAAATTCGGATGCAAACTCTGCGTTCATCGTCAATAAGAAGGTCCAAGGGATACAGTAAACCTGAAGTGAAGCATCGGAATCTAAAACTGGACTCAATGGAGAGGTTCAAATCATAGAAAGTGAGAGTGTCAGTCATCTGGTACTTGCGTCGGCATTGTGCCTTTTGTATTAAATTCGGATGCAATTTCTGTGTTTCATCGTCAATAAGAAGGTGCAAGGTATACAGTAAACCTGAAATGAAGCATCGGTATCAAAAACTGGACTCACAGAAGGGGTTCAAATAATTGAAAGTGAGAGTCTCAGTCCTCATTTACTTCAGGCGGCTTTGTGCCTTTTGTATTAAATTCGGTTGCAATTTCTGTGTTTCACCGTCAATAAAAAGCTCCAAGGGATACAGTAAATCTGAAGTGAAGCATCGGAATCCAAAACTGGACTCACAGGAGAGGTTCAAATCATAGAAAGAGAGAGTGTCAGTCCTCTTGTACTTAAGTCGCCATTGTGTCTTTTGTATTACATTCCGATGCAATTTCTGTGTTTCATCGTCAATAAGAAGGTGCAAGGTATACAGTAAACCTGAAGTGAAGCATCGGAATCTATCACTCAACTTACAGGAAAGGTTCAAATCATAGAAAGTGAGAGTGTAAGTCCTCTTGTGCTTAAGTCGGCATTGTGCCTTTTGTATTAAATTCGGATGGTGTTTCATCGTCAATAAGAAGGTCCAAGGGATACAGTAAACCTGAAGTGAAGCATCGGAATCTGAAACTGGACTCACAGGAGAGGTTCAAATCATAGAAAATTAGAGTGTCAGTCCTCTTGTACTTAAGTCGGCATTGTGCCTTTCCTATTAAATTTAGATGCAATTTCTGTGTTTCATCGTCAATAACTAGGTGCAAGGTATACAGTAAACCTGAAGTGAAGAATCGCAATCTAAAACTGGACTCACAGGAGAGGTTCAAATCATAGAAAGCGAGAGTGTCAGTCTTCTTGTACTTAAGTCGGCATTGTGCCTTTTGTATTAAATTCGGATGCAATTTCTGTGTTTCATCGTCAATAAGAAGGTCCAAGGTATACAGTAAACCTGAAGTGAAGCATCGGAATCTAAGACTGGACTCAACTGAGGTTCAAATCATTAAAAGTTCGTGTGTCAGTCCTCTTGTACTTAAGTCGGCATTGTGCCTTTTGTATTACATTTGGATGCAATATCTGCGTTTCATCGTCAATAAGAAGGTCCAAGGTATACAGTACACCTGAAGTGAAGCAACGGAATCTAACACTCAACTCACAGGAGAGGTTCAAATCATAGATAGTTAGAGTGTCAGTCCTGTTGTACTTATGTCGGCATTGTGCCTTTTGTATTAAATTCGGATGCAATGTCTGTGTTTCATCGCCAATATTAAGGTCCAAGCGATACAGTAAACCTGAAGTGTAGCATCGGAATTAAAACTGGACTGACAGGAGACGTTCAAATCATAGAAAGTAAGAGTGTCAGTCCTCTTGTACTTAAGTCGGCATTGTGGCTTTTCTATTAAATTCGGATGCAATTTCTGTGTTTCATCGTCACTACGAAGGTCCAAGGGATACAGCAAACCTGAAGTGGAGCATCGGAATCTAAAACTGGACTCACAGGAGAGGTTCAAATCATAGAAAATTTGAGGGTCACTCCTCTTGTACTTAAGTCGGTATTGTGCCTTTTGTATTAACTTCGGATGCAATTTCTGTGTTTCGTCGTCAATAAGAAGGTGCAAGGTATACAGTAAACCTGAAGTGAAGCATCGGAATCAGAAACTATACTCACAGGAGAGGTTCAAAACCATAGAAAGTGAGAGTGACAGTCCTCTTGTACTTAAGTCGACATTGTGCCATTTGTATTAAATTCGGATGCAATTTCTGTGTTTCACCGTCAATAAAAAGCTCCAAGGGATACAGTAAATCTGAAGTGAAGCATCGGAATCCAAAACTGGACTCACAGGAGAGGTTCAAATCATAGAAAGAGAGAGTGTCAGTCCTCTTGTACTTAAGTCGCCATTGTGTCTTTTGTATTACATTCCGATGCAATTTCTGTGTTTCATCGTCAATAAGAAGGTGCAAGGTATACAGTAAACCTGAAGTGAAGCATCGGAATCTATCACTCAACTTACAGGAAAGGTTCAAATCATAGAAAGTGAGAGTGTAAGTCCTCTTGTGCTTAAGTCGGCATTGTGCCTTTTGTATTAAATTCGGATGGTGTTTCATCGTCAATAAGAAGGTCCAAGGGATACAGCAAACCTGAAGTGGAGCATCGGAATCTAAAACTGGACTCACAGGAGAGGTTCAAATCATAGAAAATTTGAGGGTCACTCCTCTTGTACTTAAGTCGGTATTGTGCCTTTTGTATTAACTTCGGATGCAATTTCTGTGTTTCGTCGTCAATAAGAAGGTGCAAGGTATACAGTAAACCTGAAGTGAAGCATCGGAATCAGAAACTATACTCACAGGAGAGGTTCAAAACCATAGAAAGTGAGAGTGACAGTCCTCTTGTACTTAAGTCGACATTGTGCCATTTGTATTAAATTCGGATGCAATTTCTGTGTTTTATCGTCAATAAGAAGGTCCAAGGGGTACAGTAAACCTGAAGTGAAGCATCGGAATCCAAAACTGGACTCACAGGAGAAGTTCAAATCATAGAAAGTGAGTGTGTCAGTCCTCTTTTACTTCAGTCGGCTTTGTGCCTTTTGTATTAAATTCGGATGCAATGTCTGTGTTTCACCGTCAATAAGAAGGTCCAAGGGATACAGTAAACCTGAAGTAAAGCACCGGAATCTAAAACGGGACTCACAGGAGAGGTTCAAATCATAGAAAGTTAGAGTGTCAGTCCTCTTGCACTTAAGTCGGCATTGTGCCTTTTAAATTTAATTCCGGTGCAATTTCTGTGTTTAATCGTCAATACGAAGGTGCAAGGTATACAGTAAACCTGAAGTGAGGCATCGGAATCTAAAACTTGACTCACAGGAGAGGTTCAAATCATAGAAAGTGAGAGTGTCAGTCCTCTTTTACTTCAGTCGGCTTTTTGCCTTTTGTATTAAATTCGGATGCAATTTCTGTGTTTCACCGTCAATAAGAAGGTCCATGATATACAGTAAATCTGAAGTGAAGCTTTGGAATGCAAAACTGGACTCACAGGAGAGGTTCAAAACATAGAAAGTGAGAGTGTCAGCCCCCTTCTACTTAAGTCGACATTGTGCCATTTGTATTACATTAGGATGCAATTTCTGTGTTTCATCGTCAATAAGAAGGTCCAAGGGATACAGTCAACCTGACGTGAAGCATCCGATTCTGAAACTGAACTCACATGAGTGGTTCAAATCATAGAAAGTTAGAGTGTCACTCCTCTTGTACTTAAGTCGGTATTGTGCCTTTTGTATTAATTTCGGATGCAATTTCTGTGTTTCATCGTCAATAAGAAGGTGCAAGGTATACAGTAAACCTGAAGTGAAGCATTGGAATCTAACACTCAACTCACAGGAGAGGTTCAAATCATATAAAGTTAGAATGTCAGTCCTCTTGTACTTATGTCGGCATTGTGCCTTTTGTATTAAATTCGGATGCAATTTCTGTGTTTCACCGTCAATAAGAACGTCCAAGATATACAGTAAATCTGAAGTGAAGCTTTGGAATCCAAAACTGGACTGACAGGAGATGTTCAAATCATAGAAAGTAAGAGTGTCAGTCCTCTTGTACTTAAGCCAGCATTGTGCCTTTTCTATTAAATTCGGATGTAATTTCTGTGTTTCATCGTCACTACGAAGGTCCAAGGGATACAGTAAACCTGAAGTGGAGCATCGGAATCTAAAACTGGACTCACAGGAGAGGTTCAAATCATAGAAAATTTGAGGGTCACTCCTCTTGTACTTAAGTCGGTATTGTGCCTTTTGTATTAAATTCGGCTGCAATTTCTGAGTTTCATCGTCAATAAGAAGGTCCAAGGGATACAGTAAACCTGAAGTGAAGCATCGGAATCTAAAACTGGACTCACAGGAGAGGGTCAAATCATAGAAAGTTAGAATGTCAGTCCTCTTGAACTTACGTCGGCATTGTGCATTTGTATTAAATTCTGATGCTATTTCTGTGTTTCGTCGTCAATAAGATGGTGCAAGGTATACAGTAAACCTGAAGTGATGCATCGGAAGCAGAAACTATACTCACAGGAGAGGTTCAAAACCATAGAAAGTGAGCGTGACAGTCCTCTTGTACTTAACTCGACATTGTGCCATTTGTATTAAATTCGGATGCAATTTCTGTGTTTTATCGTCAATAAGAAGGTCCAAGGGGTACAGTAAACCTGAAGTGAAGCATCGGAATCCAAAACTGGACTCACTGGAGAGGTTCAAATCATAGAGAGTGTCACTCCTCTTGTACGTAAGTCGATATTGTGCCTTTTGTATTAAATTCCGATGCAATTCCTGTGTTTCATCATCAATAAGAAGGTCCAAGGGATACAGTAAACCTGAAGTGAAGCATCGGAAACTAAAACGGGACTCACAGGTTAGGTTCATATCATAGAAAGTTAGAGTGTCAGTCCTCTTGCACTTAAGTCGGCATTGTGCCTTTTGAATTTAAATCCGATGCAATTTCTGTGTTTCATCGTCAATAAGAAGGTGCAAGGTATACAGTAAACCTGAAGTGAAGCATCGGAATCTAAAACTGGACCCACAGGAGAGGTTCAAATCATAGAAAGTTAGAGTGTCACTCCTCTTGTACTTAAGTCGGTATTGTGTTTTTGTATTAAATTCGGATGCAATTTCTGTGTTTCATCGTCAATAAGAAGATCCAAGGGATACAGTAAACCTGAAGTGAAGCATCGGAACCTAAAACTGGACTCACAGGAAAGGTTCAAATCATAAAAAATTACATTGTCAGTCCTCTTGTACTTTAGTCGGCATTGTGCCTTTTGTATTAAATTCGGAAGCAATTTCTGTGTTCCTTCGTCAATGAGAAGGTGCAAGGTATACAGTTAACCTGAAGTGAAGCATCGGAATCTAAAACTGGGCTCACAGGAGAGGTTCTAATCATAGAAAGTGAGAGTGTCAGTCCTCTTGTACTTAAGACGGCATTGTGCCATTTGTATTAAATTCGGATGCAATATCTGTGTTTCATCGTCAATAAGCAGGTCCAAGGGATACAGTAAACCTGAAGTGAAGCATCGGAATCTAAAACTGGACTCACAGGAGTGGTTCAAATCATAGAAGGATAGAGAGTCACTCCTCTTGTACTTAAGTCGGTATTGTGCCTTTTGTATTAAATTCGGATGTAATTTCTGTGTTTCATTGTCAATAAGAAGGTCCAAGGGATACAGTAAACCTGAAGTGAAGCATCGGAACCTAAAACTGGACTCACAGGGGATTTTCAAATCATAGAAAGTGAGAGTGTCAGTCCTCTTTTTCTTAAGTCGGCATTGTGCATTTTGTATTTAATTCGGATGCAGTGTCTGTGTTTCATCGTCAATCGTAAGGTCCAAGTGGTACAGTATACCTGAAGTGTAGCATCTTAATCTAAAACTTGACTTACAAGCGGCGTTCAAATCATAGAAAATGAGAGTGTCAGTCCTCTTGTACTTAAGTCGGCATTGTGCCTTTTCTATTAAATTCGGATGGAATATCTGTGTTTCATCGTCATTCGAATGTCCAAGGGATACAGTAAGCCTGAAGTGGAGTATCGGAATCTAAAACTGGACTCACAGGAGAGGTCCATATCATAGATAATTTGAGTGTCACTCCTCTTGTACTTAAGTCTGTATTGTGCCTTTTGTATTAAATTCCGATGTAATTTCTGTGTTTCATCGTCAATAAGAAGGTCCAAGGGATACAGTAAACCTGAAGTGAGGCATCGGAATCTAAAACGGGACTCACAGGTGAGGTTCAAGTTATAGAAAGTTAGAGTGTCAGTCCTCTTGCACTTAAGTCGGCATTGTGCCTTTTGAATTTAATTCCGATGCAATTTCTGTGTTTCATCCTCAATAAGAAGGTGCAAGGTATACAGTAAACCTGAAGTGAAGCATCGGAATCTAAAACTGGACTCACTTGAGAGGTTCAAATAATAGAAAGTGAGAGTAACAGTCCTCTTTTACTTCAGTCGGCATTGTGCCTTTTGTATTAAATTCGGATGCAATTTCTGTGTTTCACCGTCAATAAGAAGGTCCAAGGGATACAGTAAATCTGAAGTGAAGCATCGGAATCCAAAACTGGACTCACAGGAGTGGATCAAATCATAGAAAGTGAGAGTGTCAGTCCTCTTGTACTTAAGTCGGCATTGTGCCTTTTTTATTAAATTCCGATGCAATTTCTGTGTTTCATGTACAATACGAAGGTGCAAGGTATACAGTAAACCTGAAGTGAAGCATCGGAATCTAACACTCAACTCACAGGAAAGTTTCAAATAATAGAAAGTGAGAGTGTAAGTCCCCTTGTACTCAAGTCGGCATGTGCCTTTTGTATTAAATTCGGATGCAATGTCTGTGTTTCATCGTCAATAAGAAGGTCCAAGGGATACAGTAAAACTGAAGTGAAGCATCGGAATCTAAAACTGGACTCACATTAGAGTTACAAATCATAGAGAGTAAGAGTGTCACTCCTCTTGTACCTAAGTCTGTATTGTGACTTTTGTATTAAATTCGGATACAATTTCTGTGTTTCATCGTCAATTAGAAGATCCAAGGGATACAGCAAACCTGAAGTGAAGCATCGGAATCTAAAACTGGACTCACAGGAGAGGTTCAAATCATAGAAAGTTAGAGTGTCAGTCCTCTTGCACTTAAGTCGACATTGTGCCTTTTGAATTTAATTCCGCTGCAATTTCTGTGTTTCATCGTCAATAAGAAGGTGCAAGGTATACAGTAAACCTGAAGTGAAGCATCGGAATCTAAAACTGGACTCACAGAAGAGGTTCAAATCATAGAAAGTTAGAGTGTCACTCCTCTTGTACTTAAGTCGGTATTGTGCCTTTTGTATTAAATTCGGATGCAATTTCTGTGTTTCACCGTCAATAAGAACGTCCAAGATATACAGTAAATCTGAAGTGAAGCTTTGGAATCCAAAACTGGACTGACAGGAGATGTTCAAATCATAGAAAGTAAGAGTGTCAGTCCTCTTGTACTTAAGCCAGCATTGTGCCTTTTCTATTAAATTCGGATGTAATTTCTGTGTTTCATCGTCACTACGAAGGTCCAAGGGATACAGTAAACCTGAAGTGGAGCATCGGAATCTAAAACTGGACTCACAGGAGAGGTTCAAATCATAGAAAATTTGAGGGTCACTCCTCTTGTACTTAAGTCGGTATTGTGCCTTTTGTATTAAATTCGGCTGCAATTTCTGAGTTTCATCGTCAATAAGAAGGTCCAAGGGATACAGTAAACCTGAAGTGAAGCATCGGAATCTAAAACTGGACTCACAGGAGAGGGTCAAATCACAGAAAGTTAGAATGTCAGTCCTCTTGAACTTACGTCGGCATTGTGCATTTGTATTAAATTCTGATGCTATTTCTGTGTTTCGTCGTCAATAAGATGGTGCAAGGTATACAGTAAACCTGAAGTGATGCATCGGAAGCAGAAACTATACTCACAGGAGAGGTTCAAAACCATAGAAAGTGAGCGTGACAGTCCTCTTGTACTTAACTCGACATTGTGCCATTTGTATTAAATTCGGATGCAATTTCTGTGTTTTATCGTCAATAAGAAGGTCCAAGGGGTACAGTAAACCTGAAGTGAAGCATCGGAATCCAAAACTGGACTCACTGGAGAGGTTCAAATCATAGAGAGTGTCACTCCTCTTGTACGTAAGTCGATATTGTGCCTTTTGTATTAAATTCCGATGCAATTCCTGTGTTTCATCATCAATAAGAAGGTCCAAGGGATACAGTAAACCTGAAGTGAAGCATCGGAAACTAAAACGGGACTCACAGGTGAGGTTCATATCATAGAAAGTTAGAGTGTCAGTCCTCTTGCACTTAAGTCGGCATTGTGCCTTTTGAATTTAAATCCGATGCAATTTCTGTGTTTCATCGTCAATAAGAAGGTGCAAGGTATACAGTAAACCTGAAGTGAAGCATCGGAATCTAAAACTGGACCCACAGGAGAGGTTCAAATCATAGAAAGTTAGAGTGTCACTCCTCTTGTACTTAAGTCGGTATTGTGTTTTTGTATTAAACTCGGATGCAATTTCTGTGTTTCATTGTCAATAAGAAGATCCAAGGGATACAGTAAACCTGAAGTGAAGCATCGGAACCTAAAACTGGACTCACAGGAGAGGTTCAAATCATAAAAAATTACATTGTCAGTCCTCTTGTACTTTAGTCGGCATTGTGCCTTTTGTATTAAATTCGGAAGCAATTTCTGTGTTCCTTCGTCAATGAGAAGGTGCAAGGTATACAGTTAACCTGAAGTGAAGCATCGGAATCTAAAACTGGGCTCACAGGAGAGGTTCTAATCATAGAAAGTGAGAGTGTCAGTCCTCTTGTACTTAAGACGGCATTGTGCCATTTGTATTAAATTCGGATGCAATATCTGTGTTTCATCGTCAATAAGCAGGTCCAAGGGATACAGTAAACCTGAAGTGAAGCATCGGAATCTAAAACTGGACTCACAGGAGTGGTTCAAATCATAGAAGGATAGAGAGTCACTCCTCTTGTACTTAAGTCGGTATTGTGCCTTTTGTATTAAATTCGGATGTAATTTCTGTGTTTCATTGTCAATAAGAAGGTCCAAGGGATACAGTAAACCTGAAGTGAAGCATCGGAACCTAAAACTGGACTCACAGGGGATTTTCAAATCATAGAAAGTGAGAGTGTCAGTCCTCTTTTTCTTAAGTCGGCATTGTGCATTTTGTATTTAATTCGGATGCAGTGTCTGTGTTTCATCGTCAATCGTAAGGTCCAAGTGGTACAGTAAACCTGAAGTGTAGCATCTTAATCTAAAACTTGACTTACAAGCGGCGTTCAAATCATAGAAAATGAGAGTGTCAGTCCTCTTGTACTTAAGTCGGCATTGTGCCTTTTCTCTTAAATTCGGATGGAATATCTGTGTTTCATCGTCATTCGAATGTCCAAGGGATACAGTAAGCCTGAAGTGGAGTATCGGAATCTAAAACTGGACTCACAGGAGAGGTCCATATCATAGATAATTTGAGTGTCACTCCTCTTGTACTTAAGTCTGTATTGTGCCTTTTGTATTAAATTCCGATGTAATTTCTGTGTTTCATCGTCAATAAGAAGGTCCAAGGGATACAGTAAACCTGAAGTGAGGCATCGGAATCTAAAACGGGACTCACAGGTGAGGTTCAAGTTATAGAAAGTTAGAGTGTCAGTCCTCTTGCACTTAAGTCGGCATTGTGCCTTTTGAATTTAATTCCGATGCAATTTCTGTGTTTCATCCTCAATAAGAAGGTGCAAGGTATACACTAAACCTGAAGTGAAGCATCGGAATCTAAAACTGGACTCACTTGAGAGGTTCAAATAATAGAAAGTGAGAGTAACAGTCATCTTTTACTTCAGTCGGCATTGTGCCTTTTGTATTAAATTCGGATGCAATTTCTGTGTTTCACCGTCAATAAGAAGGTCCAAGGGATACAGTAAATCTGAAGTGAAGCATCGGAATCCAAAACTGGACTCACAGGAGTGGATCAAATCATAGAAAGTGAGAGTGTCAGTCCTCTTGTACTTAAGTCGGCATTGTGCCTTTTTTATTAAATTCCGATGCAATTTCTGTGTTTCATGTACAATACGAAGGTGCAAGGTATACAGTAAACCTGAAGTGAAGCATCGGAATCTAACACTCAACTCACAGGAAAGGTTCAAATAATAGAAAGTGAGAGTGTAAGTCCCCTTGTACTCAAGTCGGCATGTGCCTTTTGTATTAAATTCGGATGCAATGTCTGTGTTTCATCGTCAATAAGAAGGTCCAAGGGATACAGTAAAACTGAAGTGAAGCATCGGAATCTAAAACTGGACTCACATTAGAGTTACAAATCATAGAGAGTAAGAGTGTCACTCCTCTTGTACCTAAGTCTGTATTGTGACTTTTGTATTAAATTCGGATACAATTTCTGTGTTTCATCGTCAATTAGAAGATCCAAGGGATACAGCAAACCTGAAGTGAAGCATCGGAATCTAAAACTGGACTCACAGGAGAGGTTCAAAACCATAGAATGTGAGAGTGTCAGTCCACTTGTACTTAAGTCGACATTGTGCATTTGTATTAAATTCGGGTGCAATTTCTGTGTTTCATCGCCACTAAGAAGGTCCAAGGGATACAGTAAACCTGAAGTGATGCATCGGGATCTAAAACTGGGCTCACAGGAGAGGTTCAAATCATAGAAAGTTAGAGTGTCACTCGTCTTGTACTTAAGTCGGTATTGTGCCTTTTGTATTAAATTCGGATGCAATTTCTCTGTTTCATCGTCAATAAGAAGGACCAAGGGATACAATTAATCTGAAGTGAGGCATCGGAATCCAAAACTGGACTCACAGTAGAGGTTCAAATCATAGAAAGTGAGAGAGTCAGTCCTCTTGTACTTAATTGGCCATTGTGCCTTTTGTATTAAATTCCGAAGCAATTTCTGTCTTTCATCGTCAATAAGAAGGTGCAAGATATACAGTAAACCTGAAGTGAAGCATCGGAATCTAACACTCAACTCACAGGAAAGGTTCAAATCATAGAAAGTGAGAGTGTAAGTCCTCTTGTGCTTAAGTCGGCATTGTGCCTTTTGTATTAAATTCGGATGGTGTTTCATCGTCATTAAGAAGGTCCAAGGGATACAGTAAACCTGAAGTGGAGCATCGGAATCTAAAACTGGACTCACAGGAGAGGTTCTAATCATAGAAAGTGAGAGTGTCAGTCCTCTTGTACTTATGACGACATTGTGCCATTTGTATTAAATTCGGATGCAATTTCTGTGTTTCATCGTCAATAAGCAGGTCCAAGGGATACAGTAAACCTGAAGTGAAGCATCGGAATCTAAAACTGGACTCACAGGAGTGGTTCAAAACATAGAAAGTTAGAGAGTCACTCCTCTTGTACTTAAGTCGGCATTGTGCCTTTTTAATTTAATTGCGATGCAACGTCTGTGTTCCATGGTCAATACGGAGGTCCAAGGTATACAGTAATCCTGAAGTGAAGCATCGGAAACTAAAACTGGACTCACAGGAGAGGTTCAAATCATAGAAAGTTAGAGAGTCACTCCTCTTGTACTTAAGTCGGTATTGTGCCTTTTGTATTAAATTCGGATGTAATTTCTGTGTTTCATCGTCAATAAGAAGGTCCAAGGGATACAGTAAACCTGAAATGAAGCATCGGAATCTAAGGCTGGACTCACAGGAGGGGTTCAAATCATTGAAAGTGAGAGCGTCAGTCCTCATTTACTTCAGTCGGCATTGTGCCTTTTGTATTAAATTCGGATGGTGTTTCATCGTCAGTAAGCCTGAAGTGATGCCTCAAAATCTAAAACTGGACTCACAGGAGAGGTTCAAATCATAGAGAGTTAGAGTGTCAGTCCTCTTGCACTTAAGTCGTCATTGTGCCTTTTGAATTTAATTCCGATGCAACTATTGTGTTTCATGGTCAATAAAAAGGTGCAAGGTATACAGTAAACCTGAAGTGAAGCATCGGAATCTAAAAGTGGACTCACATGAGAGGTTCAAATCATAGAAAGTGAGAGTGTCAGTCCTCTTTTACTTCAGTCGGCATTGTGCCTTTTGTATTAAATTCGGATGCAATTTCTGTGATCCACCGTCAATAAGAAGGTCCAAGGGAAACAGTATATCTGAAGTGAAGCATCGGAATCCAAAACTGGACTCACAGGAGATGTTCAAATCATAGAAAGTGAAAGTGTCAGTCCTCTATTACTTAACTCGCCATTGTGCCTTTTTCAATTTACTTCCGATGCAATTTCTGTGCTTCATCGTCAATAAGAAGGTCCAAGGTACACAGTAAACCTGAAGAGAAGCATCGGAATCTAAAACAGGACTCAATGGAGAGGTTCAAATCATAGAAAGTTAGAGTGTCATTCACCTTGTACTTAAGTTGTCATTGTGCCTTTTGTATTAAATTCGGATGAAATTTCTGTGTTTCATCGTCAATAAGAAGGTCCAAGGGATACAGTAAACCTGAAATGAAGCATCGGAATCTAAAGCTGGACTCACAGGAGGGGTTCAAATCATTGAAAGTGAGAGTGTCAGTCCTCATTTACTTCAGTCGGCATTGTGCCTTTTGTATTAAATTCGGATGGTGTTTCATCGTCAATAAGAAGGTCCAAGGGATACAGTAAACCTGAAGTGAAGCATCGCAATCTAAAACTGGACTCACAGAAGGGGTGCAAATCATAGAAGGTGAGAGTGTCAGAACTCTTGTACTTAAGTCGGCAATGTGCCTCTTCTATTAATTTCGATGCAATTTCTGTGTTTCATCGTCAATAAGAAGGTGCAAGGTATACAGTAAACCTGAATAGAAGCATCGGAATCTAAAACAGGACTCGCAGGAGAGGTTCAAATCATAGAAAGTTAGAGTGTCACTCGTCTTATACTTAAGGCGCTATTGTGACTTTTGTATTAAATTCCGATGCAATTTCTGTGCTTCATCGTCAATAACAAGGTCCAAGGAATACAGTAAACCTGAAATGAAGCATCGGAATCTAAAACTGGACTCACAGGAGAGGTTCAAATCATAGAAAGTTAGAGTGTCAGTCCTCTTGTACTTAAGTCGGCATTGTGCCTTTTTAATTTAATTGCGATGCAATTTCTGTGTTCCATCGTCAATAAGAAGGTCCAAGGTATACTGTAAACCTGAAGTGAGGCATCGGAATCTAAAACTTGATTCACAGGAGAGGTTAAAATCATAGAAAGTGAGACTGTCAGTCCTCTTGTACTTAAGTCGTCATTATGCCTTTTGTATTAAATTCGGATGCAATTTCAGTGTTTCATCGTCAATAACAAGGTCTAAGGTATACAGGAAACCTGAAGTGAAGCATCGGAATCTAAAACTGGACTCATAGGAGAGGTTCAAATCATAGAAAATTAGAGTGTCTGTACTCTTGTACTTAAGTCAGCTTGTGCCTTTCCTATTAAATTCGGATGCAATTTCTGTGTTTCATCGTCAATAAGAAGGTCCAAGGTACACAGTAAACCTGAATAGAAGCATCGGAATCTAAAACAGGACTCACAGGAGAGGTTCAAATCATAGAAAGTTAGAGTGCCACTCGTCTTATACTTAAGTCGCTATTGTGACTTTTGTATTAAATTCGGATGCAATTTCTGTGTTTCATCGTCAATAACAAAGGTCCAAGGAATACAGTAAACCTGAAATGAAGCATCGGAATCTAAAACTGGACTCACAGGAGGGGTTCAAATCATTGAAAGTGAGACTGTCAGTCCTCATTTACTTCAGTCGGCTTTGTGACTTTTGTATTAAATTCGGATGCAATTTCTGTGTTTCACCGTCAATAAAAAGGTCCAAGGGATACAGTAAATCTGAAGTGAAGCATCGGAATCCAAAACTGGACTCACAGGAGAGGTTCATATCATAGAAAGTGAGAGTGTCAGTCCTCCTGTACTTTAGTCGCCATTGTGCGTTTTGTATTACATTCCGATGCAATTTTTGTGTTTCATCGTCAATAAGAAGGTGCAAGGTATACAGTAAACCTGAAGTGAAACTTCGGAATCTACAACTGGACTCACAGGAGAGGATCTAATCATAGAATGTGAGAGTGTCAGTCCTCTTGTACTTAAGACGACATTGTGGCATTTGTATTAAATTCGGATGCAATTTCTGTGTTTCATCGTCAATAAGCAGGTCCAAGGGATACAGTAAACCTGAAGTGAAGCATCGGAATCTAAAACTCAAAGTTAGAGAGTCACTCCTCTTGTACTTAAGACGGCATTGTGCCTTTTGTATTAAATTCGGATGTAATTTCTGTGTTTCATCGTTAATAAGAAGGTCCAAGGGATACAGTAAACCTGAAGTGAAGCATCGGTATCTAAAACTGGACTCACAGGAGAGGTTCAAATCATAGAAAGTTAGAGTGTCAGTCCTCTTGCACTTATGTCGTCATTGTGCCTTTTGAATTTAATTCCGATGCAACTTCTGTGTTTCATCGTCAATAAGAAGGTGCAAGGTATACAGTAAACCTGAAGTGAAGCATCGGAATCTAAAAGTGGACTCACATGAGAGGTTAAGTCATAGAAAGTGAGAGTGTCAGTCCTCTTTTACTTCAGTCGGCATTGTGCCTTTTGTATTAAATTCGGATGCAATTTCTGTGATCCACCGTCAATAAGAAGGTCCAAGGGATACAGTATATCTGAAGTGAAGCATCGGAATCCAAAACTGGACTCACAGGAGAGGTTCAAATCATAGAGAGTCAGAGTGTCAGTCCTCTTTTACTTAACTCGCCATTGTGCCTTTTCAATTTACTTCCGATGCAATTTCTGTGCTTCATCATCAATAAGAAGGTCCAAGGTACACAGTAAACATAAAGAGAAGCATCGGAATCTAAAACAGGACTCATAGGAGAGGTTCAAATCATAGAAAGTTAGAGTGTGAAGTCCTCTTGTACTTAAGTTGTCATTGTGCCTTTTGTATTAAATTCGGATGCAATTTCTGTGTTTCGTCGTCAATAACAAGGTCCAAGGTATACAGGAAACCTGAAGTGAAGCATCGGAATCTAAAACTGGACTCACAAGTGAGGTTCAAATCATAGAAAATGAGAGTGTCATTCCTCTTGTACTTGAGTCAGCATTGTGCCTTTTGTAATTAATTCGGATGCAATTTCTGTGTTTCATCGTCAATAAGAAGGTCCTAGGGGTACAGTAAACATGAAGTGAATTATCGGAATCTAAAACTGGACTCACAGGAGAGGTTCAAATCATAGAAAGTGAGAGTGTCAGTCCTCTTGCACTTAAGTCGGCATGTGCCTTTTGTATTAAATTCGGATGCAATATCTGTGTTTCATCGTCAATAAGAAGGTCCAAGGTATACAGTAAACCTGAACTGAAGCTTCGGAAACTAGAACTGGACTCACAGGAGAGGTTCAAATCATAGAGAGTTAGAGTGTCACTCCTCTTGTACTTCAATCGGCAATGTGCCTTTTGTATTAAATTCGGATGAAATTTCTGTGCTTCATCGTCAATAAGAAGGTCCAAGGGATACAGTAAACCTGAAATGAAGCATCGGAATCTAATGCTGGACTCACAGGAGGGGTTAAAATCATTGAAAGTGAGAGTGTCAGTCCTTATTTACTTCAGTCGGCATTGTGCCTTTTGTATTAAATTCGGATGGTGTTTCATCGTCAATAAGAAGGTCCAAGGGATACAGTAAACCTGAAGCGAAGCATCGGAAACTAAAACTGGACTCACAGAAGGGGTGCAAATCATAGACGGTGAGAGTGTCAGAACTCTTGAACTTAAGTCGGCAATGTGCCTTTTCTATTAATTTCGATGCAATATCTGTGTTTCATCGTCAATAAGAAGTTGCAAGGTATACAGTAAACCTGATGTGAAGCATCGAATTCAAAAAATGGACTTACATGAGAGGTTCAAATCAAAGAAAGAGAGAGTGTCAGTCCTCTTTTACTTCAGTCGGCATTGTGCCTTTTGTATTATATTCAGATGCAATTTCTGTGTTTCACCGTCAATAAGAAGGTCCAAGGGATACAGCATATCAAAAGTGAAACATCGGAATCCAAAACTGCACTCAAAGGGCGGTTCAAATCATAGAAAGTGAGAGTGTCAGTCCTCTTGTACTTAACTCGGCATTGTGCCTTTTGGATTTAATTCCGATGCAATTTCTGTGCTTCATCGTCAATAAGAAGATCCAAGGTACACAGTAAACCTGAAGTAAAGCATCGGAATCTAAAACAGGACTCACAGGAGAGGTTCAAATCATAGAAAGTTAGAGTGTCAGTCCTCTTGTACTTAAGTAGGCATTGTGCCTTTTTAATTTAATTGCGATGCAATTTCTGTGTTCCATCGTCAATAAGAAGGTCCAAGGTATACTGTAAACCTGAAGTGAAGCATCGGAATCTAAAACTTGACTCACAGGAGAGGTTAAAATAATAGAAAGTGAGACTGTCAGTCCTCTTGTACTTATGTCGTCATTGTGCCTTTTGTATTAAATTCGGATGCTATTTCTGTGTTTCATCGTCAGTAACAAGGTCTAAGGTATACAGGAAACCTGAAGTGAAGCATCGGAATCTAAAACTGGACTCATAGGAGAGGTTCAAATCATAGAAAATTAGAGTGTCTGACCTCTTGTACTTAAGTCAGCTTGTGCCTTTCCTATTAAATTCGGATGCAATTTCTGTGTTTCATCGTCAATAAGAAGGTCCAAGGTACACAGTAAACCTGAATAGAAGCATCGGAATCTAAAACAGGACTCACAGGAGAGGTTCAAATCATAGAAAGTTAGAGTGTCACTCGTCTTATACTTAAGTCGGTATTGTGACTTTTGTATTAAATTCGGATGCAATTTCTGTGTTTCATCGTCAATAAGAAGGTCCAAGGAATACAGTAAACCTGAAATGAAGCATCGGAATCTAAAACTGGACTCACAGGAGGGGTTCAAATCATTGATAGTGAGACTGTCAGTCCTCATTTACTTCAGTCGGCTTTGTGCCTTTTGTATTAAATTCGGATGCAATTTCTGTGTTTCACCGTCAATAAAAAGGTCCAAGGGATACAGTAAATCTGAAGTGAAGCATCGGAATCCAAAACTGGACTCACAGGAGAGGTTCATTCCATAGAAAGTGAGAGTGTCAGTCCTCTTGTACTTAAGTCGCCATTGTGCGTTTTGTATTACATTCCGTTGCAATTTCTGTGTTTCATCGTCAATAAGAAGGTGCAAGGTATACAGTAAACCTGAAGTGAAACATCGGAATCTAAAACTGGACTCACAGGAGAGGATCTAATCATAGAAAGTGAGAGTGTCAGTCCTCTTGTACTTAAGACGACATTGTGGCATTTGTATTAAATTCGGATGCAATTTCTGTGTTTCATCGTCAATAAGCAGGTCCAAGGGATACAGTAAACCTGAAGTGAAGCATCGGAATCTAAAACTGGACTCACAGGAGAGGTTCAAACCATAGAAAGTTAGAGAGTCACTCCTCTTGTACTTAAGTCGGCATTGTGCCTTTTGTATTAAATTCGGATGTAATTTCTGTGTTTCATCGGTAATAAGAAGGTCCAAGGGATACAGTAAACCTGAAGTGAAGCATCGGTATCTAAAACTGGACTCACAGGAGAGGTTCAAATCATAGAAAGTTAGAGTGTCAGTCCTCTTGCACTTAAGTCGTCATTGTGCCTTTTGAATTTAATTCCGATGCAACTTCTGTGTTTCATCGTCAATAAGAAGGTGCAAGGTATACAGTAAACCTGAAGTGAAGCATCGGAATCTAAAAGTGGACTCACATGAGAGGTTAAGTCATAGAAAGTGAGAGTGTCAGTCCTCTTTTACTTCAGTCGGCATTGTGCCTTTTGTATTAAATTCGGATGCAATTTCTGTGATCCACTGTCAATAAGAAGGTCCAAGGGATACAGTATATCTGAAGTGTAGCATCGGAATCCAAAACTGGACTCAAAGGAGAGGTTCAAATCATAGAGAGTCAGAGTGTCAGTCCTCTTTTACTTAACTAGCCATTGTGCCTTTTCAATTTACTTCCGATGCAATTTCTGTGCTTCATCGTCAATAAGAAGGTCCAAGGTACACAGTAAACCTGAAGAGAAGCATCGGAATCTAAAACAGGACTCATAGGAGAGGTTCAAATCATAGAAAGTTAGAGTGTCAGTCCTCTTGTACTTAAGTTGTCATTGTGCCTTTTGTATTAAATTCGGATGCAATTTCTGTGTTTCGTCGTCAATAACAAGGTCCAAGGTATACAGGAAACCTGAAGTGAAGCATCGGAATCTAAAACTGGACTCACAAGTGAGGTTCAAATCATAGAAAATGAGAGTGTCATTCCTCTTGTACTTGAGTCAGCATTGTGCCTTTTGTAGTTAATTCGGATGCAATTTCTGTGTTTCATCGTCAATAAGATGGTCCTAGTTGTACAGTAAACATGAAGTGAATTATCGGAATCTAAAACTGGACTCACAGGAGAGGTTCAAATCATAGAAGGTGAGAGTGTCAGAACTCTTGAACTTAAGTCGGCAATGTGCCTTTTCTATTAATTTCGATGCAATATCTGTGTTTCATCGTCAATAAGAAGTTGCAAGGTATACAGTAAACCTGAAGTGAAGCATCGAATTCTAAAAATGGACTTACATGGGAAGTTCAAATCATAGAAAGAGAGAGTGTCAGTCCTCTTTTACTTCAGTCGGCATTGTGCCTTTTGTATTATATTCGGATGCAATTTCTGTGTTTCACCGTCAATAAGAAGGTCCAAGGGATACAGTATATCAAAAGTGAAGCATCGGAATCCAAAACTGCACTCACATTAGAGGTTCAAATCATAGAAAGTGAGAGTGTCAGTCCTCTTGTACTTAACTCGGCATTAGCCTTTTGGATTTAATTCCGCTGCAATTTCTGAGCTTCATCGTCAATAAGAAGATCCAAGGTACACAGTAAACCTGAAGAGAAGCATCGGAATCTAAAACAGGACTCACAGGAGAGGTTCAAATCATAGAAAGTTAGAGTGTCAGTCCTCTTGTACTTAAGTCGTCATTGTGCCTTTTGTATTAAATTCGGATGCAATTTCTGTGTTTCATCGTCAATAACAAGGTCTAAGGTATACAGGAAACCTGAAGTGAAGCATCGGAATCTAAAACTGGACTCACAGGAGAGGTTCAAATCATAGAAAATTAGAGTGTCAGTCCTCTTGTACTTAAGTCGGCTTGTGCCTTTCCTATTAAATTCGGATGCAATTTCTGTGTTTCATCGTCATTAAGAAGGTCCAAGGGATACAGTAAACCTGAAGTGATGCATCGGAATCTAAAACTGGACTCGCAGGAGAGGTTCAAATCATAGAAAGTTAGAGTGTCACTCGTCTTATACTTAAGTCGGTGTTGTGCCTTTTGTATTAAATTCGGATGCAATTTCTGTGTTTCATCGTCAATAAGAAGGTCCAAGGAATACAGTAAACCTGAAATGAAGCATCGGAATCTAAAACTGGACTCACAGGAGGGGTTCAAATCATTGAAAGTGAGAGTGTCAGTCCTCATTTACTTCAGTCGGCTTTGTGCCTTTTGTATTAAATTCGGATGCAATTTCTGTGTTTCACCGTCAATAAAAAGGTCCAAGGGATACAGTAAATCTGAAGTGAAGCATCGGAATCCAAAACTGGACTCACAGGAGAGGTTCATATCATAGAAAGTGAGAGTGTCACTCCTCTTGTACTAGGATCGGCAATGTGCCTTTTGTATTAAATTCGGATGAAGTATCTGTGTTTCATCGTCAATAAGAAGGTCCAAGGGATACAGTAAACCTGAAGTGAAGCATCGGAATCTAAAAATCGATTCACAGGAGAGGATTAAATCATAGAAAGTTATAGTGTCAGTCCTCTTGTACTTAAGACGGCATTGTGCCTTTTGAATTAAATTCGGATGCATTTTCTGTGTTTCATCGTCAATAAGAAGATCCAAGGGAAACAGTAAACCTGAAGTGAAACATCGGAATCTAAAACTGGACTTACAGGAGAGGTTCAAATCATAGAGAGTTAGAGTGTCACCCCTCTTGTACTTAAGTCGGTATTGTGCCTTTTGTATTAAATTCGGATGCAATTTCAATGTTTCATCGTCAATAAGAGGGTCCAAGGGATACAGTAAACCTGAAGTGAAGCATCGGGATCCGAAACTGGACTCACAGGAGAGGTTCATATCATAGAAAATTAGAGTGTCAGTCCTCTTGTACTTAAGTCGGCATTGTGCCTTTCCTATTAAATTCAGATGCAATTTCTGTGTTTCATCGTCAATAACTAGGTGCAAGGTATACAGTAAACCTGAAGTGAAGAATCGGAATCTAAAACTGGACTCACAGGAGAGGTTCAAATCATTAAAAGTTCGTGTGTCAGTCCTCTTGTACTTAAGTCGGCATTGTGCCTTTTGTATTACATTTGGATGCACTTTCTGCGTTTCATCGTCAATAAGAAGGTCCAAGGTATACAGTAAACCTGAAGTGAAGCATCGGAATCTAAAACTGGACTCACAGGAGAGGTTCAAGGCATTGAAAGTTAGAGTGTCAGTCCTCTTGTGCTTAAGTCGGCATTGTGCCTTTTGTATTGCATTTGGATGCAATCTCTGTGTTTCATCGTCAATAAGAAGGGCCAAGGGATATAGTAAACCTCAAGTCAAGCATCGGAATTTAAAACTGGCCTCACAGGAGAGGTTCAAATCACAGAAAGTTAGCGTGTCAGTCCTCTTGTACTTAAGTCGGCATTGTGCCTTTTGTATTAAATTCGGATGCAAACTCTGCTTTTCATCGTCCATAAGAAGGTCCAAGGGATACAGTAAACCTGAAGTGAAGCATCGGAATCTAAAACTGGACTCAATGGAGAGGTTCAAATCATAGAAAGTGAGAGTGTCAGTCCTCTGGTACTTGCGTCGGCATTGTGCCTTTTGTATTAAATTCGGATGCAATTTCTGTGGTTCATCGTCAATAAGAAGGTGCAAGGTATACAGTAAACCTGAAATGAAGCATCGGAATCAAAAACTGGACTCACAGAAGCGGTTAAAATAATTGAAAGTGAGAGTCTCAGTCCTCATTTACTTCAGTCGGCTTTGTGCCTTTTGTATTAAATTCGGATGCAATTTCTCTGTTTCACCGTCAATAAAAAGGTCCAAGGGATACAGTAAATCTGAAGTGAAGCATCGGAATCCAAAACTGGACTCACAGGAGAGGTTCAAATCATAGAAAGAGAGAGTGTCAGTCCTCTTGTACTTAAGTCGCCATTGTGTCTTTTGTATTACATTCCGATGCAATTTCTGTGTTTCATCGTCAATAAGAAGGTGCAAGGTATACAGTAAACCTGAAGTGAAGCATCGGAATCTATCACTCAACTCACAGGAAAGGTTCAAATCAGAGAAAGTGAGAGTGTAAGTCCTCTTGTGCTTAAGTCGGCATTGTGCCTTATGTATTAAATTCGGATGGTTTTTCATCGTCAATAAGAAGGTCCAAGGGATACAGTAAACCTGAAGTGAAGCATCGGAATCCGAAACTGGACTCACAGGAGAGGTTCAAATCATAGAAAATTAGAGTGTCAGTCCTCTTGTACTTAAGTCGGCATTGTGCCTTTCCTATTAAATTTAGATGCAATTTCTGTGTTTCATCGTCAATAACTAGGTGCAAGGTATACAGTAAACCTGAAGTGAAGAATCGCAATCTAAAACTGGACTCACAGGAGAGGTTCAAATCATAGAAAGCGAGAGTGTCAGTCTTCTTGTACTTAAGTCGGCATTGTGCCTTTTGTATTAAATTCGGATGCAATTTCTGTGTTTCATCGTCAATAAGAAGGTCCAAGGTATACAGTACACCTGACGTGAAGCATCGGAATCTAAAACTGGAGTCACAGGAGAGGTACAAATCATTGAAAGTTAGAGTGTCAGTCCTCTTGTGCTTAAGTCGGCATTGTGCCTTTTGTATTGCATTTGGATGCAATTTCTGTGTTTCATCGTCAATAAGAAGGTCCAAGGGATATCGTAAACCTCAAGTGAAGCATCAGAATTTAAAACTGGACTAACAGGAGAGGTTCAAATCATTGAAAGTTAGCGTGTCAGTCCTCTTGTACTTAAGTCAGCATTGTGCCTTTTGTATTAAATTCGGATGCAAATTCTGTGTTTCATCGTCAATAAGAAGGTCCAAGGGATACAGTAAGCCTGAAGTGAAGCATCGGAATCTACAACTGGACTCACAGGAGAGGTTCAAATCATAGAAAATTAGAGTGTCAGTCCTCTTGTACTTAAGTCGGCATTGTGCCTTTTGTATTAAATTCGGATGCAAACTCTGCGTTTCATTGACAATAAGAAGGTCCAAGGGATACAGTAAACCTGAAGTGAAGCATCGGAATCTAAAACTGGACTCAATGGAGAGGTTCAAATCATAGAAAGTGAGAGTGTCAGTCCTCTGGTACTTGAGTCGGCATTGTGCCTTTTGTATTAAATTCGGATGCAATTTCTGTGTTTCAACGTCAATAAGAAGGCGCAAGGTATACAGTAAACCTGAAATGAAGCATCGGAATCTAAAACTGGACTCACAGGAGGGGTTCAAATCATTGACAGTGAGAGTCTCAGTCCTCATTTAATTCAGTCGGCTTTGTGCCTTTTGTATTAAATTCGGATGCAATTTATGTGTTTCACCGTCAATAAAAAGGTCCAAGGGATACAGTAAATCTGACGTGAAGCATCGGAATCCAAAACTGGACTCACAGGAGAGGTCCAAATCATAGAAAGTTAGAGTGTCACTCCTCTTGTACTTAAGTCGGTATTGTGCCTTTTGTATTAAATTCGGATGTAATTTCTGTGTTTCATCGTCAATAAGAAGGTCCAAATGATACAGTAAACCTGAAGAGAAGCATCGGAATCTAAAACTGGACTTACAGAAGAGGTTCAAATCATAGACAATTAGAGTGTCAGTCCTCTTGCGCTGAAGTCGGCATTGTGCCTTTTGAATTTAATTCCGATGCAATTTCTGTGTTTCGTCGTCAATAAGAAGGTGCAAGGTATACAGTAAACCTGAAGTGAAGCATCGGAATTTAAACGTGGACTCACATGAGAGGTTCAAATCATAGAAAGTGAGAGTGTCAGTCCTCTTTTACTTCAGTCGGGATTGTGCCTTTTGTATTAAATTCGGATGCAATTTCTGTGATCCACCGTCAATAAGAAGGTCCAAGAGATACAGTATATCTGAAGTGAAGCATCGGAATCCAAAACTGGACTCACAGGAGAGGTTCAAATCATAGAAAGTGAGAGTGTCAGTCCTCTTGTACTTCACTCGCCATTGTGCCTTTTGAATTTAATTCCGATGCAATTTCTGTGCTTCATCGTCAATAAGAAGGTCCAAGGTACACAGTAAACCTGAAGAGAAGCATCGGAATCTAAAACAGGGATCATAGGAGAGGTTCAAATCATAGAAAGTTAGAGTGTCAGTCCTCTTGTACGTAAGTTGTCATTGTGCCTTTTGTATTAAATTCGGATGCAATTTCTGTGTTTCATCGTCAATAACAAGGTCCAAGGTATACAGGAAACCTGAAGTGAAGCATCGGAATCTAGAACTGAACTCACAAGTGAGGTTCAAATCATAGAAAAATGAGTGTCATTCCTCTTGTAGTTAAGTCAGCATTGTGCCTTTTGTAATAAATTCGGATGCAATTTCTGTGTTTCATCGTCAATAAGAAGGTCCTAGGGATACAGTAAACGTGAAGTGAATTATCGGAATCTCAAACTGGACTCACAGAAGAGGTTCAAATCATAGAAAGCGAGAGTGTCAGTCCCATTCACTTAAGTCGGCATGTGCCTTTAGTATTAAATTCGGATGCAATATCTGTGTTTCATCGTCAATAAGAAGGTCCAAGGTATACAGTAAACCTGAACTGAAGGTTCGGAAACTAGAACTGGACTCACAGGAGAGGTTCAAATCATTGAAAATTAGTGTGTCACTCCTCTTGTACTTAAATCGGTAATGTGCCTTTTGTATTAAATTCGGATGAAATTTCTGTGTTTCATCGTCAATAAGATGGTCCAAGGGATACAGCAAACCTGAAGTGAAGCATCGGAATCTAAAACTGGATTCACAGGAGAGGATCAAATCATAGAAAGTTATAGTGTCAGTCGTCTTGTACTTAAGACGGCATTGTGCCTTTTGTATTAAATTCGGATGCAATTTCTGTGTTTCATCGTCAATAAGAAGGTCCAAGGTATACAGTAAACCTGAAGTGAAGCATCGGAACCTAAAACTGGACTCACAGGAGAGGTTCAAATCATTGAAAATTAGTGTGTCAGTCCTCTTGTACTTAAGTCGGCATTGTGCCTTTTGTATTACATTTGGATGCAATGTCTGTGTTTCATCGTCAATAAGAAGGTCCAAGGTATACAGGAAACCTGAAGTGAAGCATCGGAATCTAAAACTGTACTCACAGGAGAGGTTCAAATCATTGAAAGTTAGAGTGTCAGTCCTCTTGTACTTAAGTCGGCATTGTGCCTTTTGTATTACATTTGGATGCAATTTCTGTGTTTCATCGTCAATAAGAAGGTCCAAGGTATACAGGAAACCTGAAGTGAAGCATCGGAATCTAAAACTGGACTCACAGGAGAGGTTCAAATCATAGAAAGTTAGAGTGTCAGTCGTCTTGCACTTAAGTCGGCATTGTGCCTTTTGCATTAAATTTCGATGCAATTTCTGTGTTTCATCGTCAATTAAACAGTAAACCTGAAGTGAAGCATCGGAATCTAAAACTGGACTCACAGGAGAGGTTCAAATCATAGAAAGTGAGAGTGTCAGTTCTCTTGTACGTAAGTCGGGATTGTGCTTTTTGTATTAAATTCCGATGCAATGTCTGTGTTTCATCGTCAATATGAAGGTGCAAGGTATACAGTAAACCTGAAGTGAAGCATCGGAATCTAAAACTGGACTCACAGGAGAGGTTCTAATCATAAAAAGTGAGAGTGTCCGTCCTCTTGTACTTAAGTCGTCGTTGTACCTTTTGTATTAAATTCGGATTCAATTTCTGTGTTTCATCGTCAATAAGAAGGTCCAAGGGATACAGTAAACCTGAAGTGAAGCATCGGAATCTAAAACTGGACTCAATGGAGAGGTTCAAATCATGGAAAGTGAGAGTGTCATTCTTCTGGTACTTAAGACGGCATTGTGCCTTTTGTATTAAATTCGGAGGCAATTTCTGTGTTTCAATTCAATTATACAGTAAACCTGAAGTGAAGCATCGGAATCTACAACTGGACTCACAGGAGAGGTTCAAATCATAGAAAGTTAGAATATCAGTCCTCTTGTACTTGAGTCGGCATTGTGCCTTTTGTATTAAATTCGGATGCAAACTCTGTGTTGCATCGTAAATAAGAAGTTCCAAGGGATACAGTAAACCTGAAGTGAAGTATCGGAATCTAAAACTGGACTCACAGGAGAGGTTCAAATCATAGATAGTGTGAGTGTCAGTTCTCTTGTACGTAAGTCGGGATTGTGCCTTTTTTATTACATTCCGATGCAATTTCTGTGTTTCATCGCCAATATGAAGGTGCAAGGTATACAGTAAACCTGAAGTGAAGCATCGGAATCTAATACTGGACTCACAGGAGAGGTTCAAATCATAGATAGTTAGCGTGTCAGTCCTCTTGTACTAAAGTCGGCATTGTGCCTCTTGTATTAAATTCGGATGCAAACTCAGTGTTTCATCGTCAAAAAGAAGGTCCATGGGATACACTAAACCTGAAGTGAAGCATCGGAATCTAAAACTGGACTCACAGGAGAGGTTCAAATCATAGCGAGTTAGAGTGTCACTCCTCTTGTACTTAAGTCGGTAATGTGCCTCTTGTATTAAATTCGGATGAAATTTCTCCGTTTCATCGTCTATAAGACGGTCCAAGGGATACAGTAAACCTGAAGTGAAGCATCGGAATCCAAAACTGGATTCACAGAAGAGGTTCAAATCATAGAAAGTTAGAGTGTCAGTCCTCTTGTACTTAAGTCGGCATTGTGACTTTTGTATTAAATGCGGATGCAATTTCTGTGTCTCACCGTAAATAAGAAGGTAGAAGGGATACAGAAAACCTGAACTGAAGCATTGGAATCTAAAACTCGACTCGCAGGAGAGGTTCAAATCATAGAGAGTTAGAGTGTCACCCCTCTTGTACTTATGTCGGTATTGTGCCTTTTGTATTAAATTCGGATGCAATTTCTGTGTTTCAACGTCTATAAGAAGGTCCAAGGGATACAGTAAACCTGAAGTGAAGCATCGGAATCTAAAACTGAACTCACAGGAGGGGTTCAAATCATAGAAAGTTAAAGTGTCAGTCCTCTTGTACTTAAGACGGTATTGTGCCTTTTCTATTAAATTCGGTTGCAAATTCTGTGTTTCATCGTCAATAAGAAAGGTGCAAGGTATAAAGTAAACCTGAAGTGAAGCATCGGAATCTAACACTCAACGCACAGGAGAGGTTCAAATCATAGAAAGTGAGAGTGTCAGTCCTCATGTACTTAAGTCGGCATTGTGCCTTTTCTATTAAATTCGGATGCAATTTCTGTGTTTCATCGTCAGTAAGAAGGTCCAAGGTATACAGTAAACCTGAAGTGAAGCATCAGAATCTAAAACTGGACTCACAGCAGAGGTTCAAATCATAGAAAGTTAGAGTGTCAGTCCTCTTGTACTTAAGTCGGCATTGTGCCTTTTGTATTACATTTGGATGCAATTTCTGTGTTTCATCGTCAATAAGAAGGTCCAAGGGATATAGTAAACCTGAAGCGAAGCATCGGAACCTAAAACTGGACTCACAGGAGAGGTACAAATCATAGAAAGTTAGCGTGTCAGTCCTCTTGTACTAAAGTCGGCATTGTGCCTTTTGTATTAAATTCGGAAGCAATTTCTGTGTTTCATCGTCAATAAGAAGGTCCAAGGGATACAGTAAGCCTGAAGTGGAGCATCGGAATCTAAAACTGGACTCACAGGAGAGGTTCAAATCATAGAGAGTTAGAGTGTCACTCCCCTTGTACTTAAGTCGGTATTGTGTCTTTTGTATTAAATTCGTATGCAATTTATGTGTTTCTTCGTCAATAAGAAGGTGCAAGGTATACAGTAAACCAGAAGTGAAGCATCGGAGTCTAAAACTGAACTCACAGGAGAGGTTCAAATCATAGAAAGTTAGAGTGTCAGTCCTCTTGTACTTAAATCGGCATTGTGCCTTTTGTATTAAATTCGGATGCAAACTCTGTGTTTCATCGTAAATAAGAAGTTCCAAGGGATACAGTTAACCTGAAGTGAAGCATCGTAAACTAAAACTGGACTCGAAGAAGAGGTTCAAATAATAGAAAGTGAGAAAGTCAATTCTCTTGTACTTACGTCGGGATTGTGCTTTTGTATTAAGTTCCGTTGCTATTTCTGTGTATCATCGTCAATAAGAAGGTCCAAGGGATACAGTAAACCTGAAGTGAAGCATCGGAATCCAAATCTGGACTCACGGGAGAGGTTCAAATCATAGGAAGTGAGAGTGTCCGTCCTCTTGTACTTAAGTCGGCATTGTGCCTTTTGTATTTAATTCGGATGCAATTTGTGTGTTTCATCGTCAATAAGAAGGTCCAAGGGATACAGTAAACCTGAAGTGAAGCATCGGAATCCAAATCTGGACCCACAGGAGAGGTTCAAATCATAGGAAGTGAGAGTGTCCGTCCTCTTGTACTTAAGTCGGCATTGTGCCTTTTGTATTAAATTCGGATGCAATTTGTGTGTTTCATCGTCAATAAGAAGGTCCAAGGGATACAGTAAACCTGAAGTGAAGCATCGGAATCCAAATCTGGACCCACAGGAGAGGTTCAAATCATAGGAAGTAAGAGTGTCCGTCCTCTTGTACTTAAGTCGGCATTGTGCCTTTTGTATTAAATTCAGATGCAATTTGTGTGTTTCATCGTCAATAAGAAGGTCCAAGGTATACAGGAAACCTGAAGTGAAGCATCGGAATCTAAAACTGGACTCACAGGAGAGGTTCAAATAAATGAAAGTGAGAGTGTCAGTCCGCTTTTACTTAAGTCGGCATTGTGCCTTTTGTAATTAATTCGGATGCAATTTCTGTGTTTCATCGTCAATAAGAGGGTCCAAGGGATACAGTAAACATGAAGTGAAGTATCGGAATTTAAATCTGGACCCACAGGAGAGGTTCAAATCATAGGAAGTGGGAGTGTTAGTCCTCTTGTACTAAAGTCGGTAATGTGTCTTTTGTATGAAATTCGGATGACATTTCTGTGTTTCTTCGTCAATAAGAAGGTCCAAGGGATACAGTAAACCTGAAGTGAAGCATCGGAATCTAAAACTGGACTCACAGGAGAGGTTCAAATCATAGAAAATTAGAGTGTCAGTCCTCTTGCACTTAAGTCGGCATTGTGCCTTTTGTATTATATTTCGATGCAATTTTTGTCTTTCATCGTCAATTATACATTAAACCTGAAGTGAAGCATCGGAATCTAAAAAGGACTCACAGGAGAGGTTCAAATCATAGAAAGTTAGAGTGTCAGTCCTCTTGTACTTAAGTCGGCATTGTGCCTTTTGTATTAAATTCGGATGCAAACTCTGTGTTGCATCGTAAATAAGAAGTTCCAAGGGATACAGTAAACATGAAGTGAAGTATCGGAATCTAAAACTGGACTCACAGGAGAGGTTTAAGTCATAGATAGTGAGAGTGTCAGCCCTCTTGTACTTAGTCGGCAATTGCCTTTTGTATTAAATTCGGATGCAATTTCTGTGCTTCACTGTCAATTAGAAAGTCCAAGGTATACAGTAAACCTGAAGTGAAGCATCGGAATCTAAAACTGGACTCACAGGAGAGGTTCAAATCATAGCGAGTTAGAGTGTCACTCCTCTTGTACTTAAGTCGGTAATGTGCCTCTTGTATTAAATTCGGATGAACTTTCTCCGTTTCATCGTTTATAAGACGGTCCAAGGGATACAGTAAACCTGAAGTGAAGCATCGGAATCCAAAACTGGATTCACAGAAGAGGTTCAAATCATAGAAAGTTAGAGTGTCACCCCTCTTGTACTTAAGTCGGTATTGTGCCTTTTGTATTAAATTCGGATGCAATTTCTGTGTTTCAACGTCTATAAGAAGGTCCAAGGGATACAGTAAACCTGAAGTGATGCATCGGAATCTAATACTGAACTCACAGGAGGGGTTAAAATCATAGAAAGTTAAAGTGTCAGTCCTCTTGTACTTAAGACGGTATTGTGCCTTTTCTATTAAATTCGGTTGCAATTTCTGTGTTTCATCGTCAATAAGAAAGGTGCAAGGTATAAAGTAAACCTGAAGTGAAGCATCGGAATCTAACACTCAACTCACAGGAGAGGTTCAAATCATAGAAAGTGAGAGTGTCAGTTCTCATGTACTTAAGTCGGCATTGTGCCTTTTCTATTAAATTCGGATGCAATTTCTGTGTTTCATCGTCAGTAAGAAGGTCCAAGGTATACAGTAAACCTGAAGTGAAGCATCAGAATCTAAAACTGGACTCACAGCAGAGGTTCAAATCATATAAAGTTAGAGTGTCAGTCCTCTTGTACTTAAGTCGGCATTGTGCCTTTTGTATTACATTTGGATGCAATTTCTGTGTTTCATCGTCAATAAGAAGGTCCAAGGGATATAGTAAACCTGAAGCGAAGCATCGGAACCTAAAACTGGACTCACAGGAGAGGTACAAATCATAGAAAGTTAGCGTGTCAGTCCTCTTGTACTAAAGTCGGCATTGTGCCTTTTGTATTAAATTCGGAAGCAATTTCTGTGTTTCATCGTCAATAAGAAGGTCCAAGGGATACAGTAAGCCTGAAGTGAAGCATCGGAATCTAAAACTGGACTCACAGGAGAGGTTCAAATCATAGAGAGTTAGAGTGTCACTCCCCTTGTACTTAAGTCGGTATTGTGTCTTTTGTATTATATTCGTATGCAATTTATGTGTTTCTTCGTCAATAAGAAGGTCCATGGGATACAGTAAACCTCAAGTGAAGCATTGGAATCTAAAACTGGACTCACAGGAGAGGTTCAAATCATAGAAAGTTAGAGTGTCAGTCCTCTTGTACTTATGTCGGCATTGTGCCTTTTGTATTAAATCGGATGCAATTTCTGAGTTTCTTCGTTAATAAGAAGGACCAAGGGATACAGTAAACCTGAAGTGAAGCATCGGAATCTAAAACTGGACTCACAGGAGTGGTTCAAATCATAGAAAGTTAGAGTGTCAGTCCTCTTGTACTTAAGTCGGCATTGTGCCTTTTGTATTAAATTCGGATGCCAACTCTATGTTTCATGGTCAATAAGAATTTCCAAGGGATACAGTAAACCTGTACTGTAGCTTTGGAATCTAAAACTGGACTCACAGGAGAGGTTCAAATCATAGAAAGTGAGAGTGTCAGTTCTTTTGTACTTAAGTCGGCATTGTGCCTTTTGTATTAAATTCGGAAGCAATTTCTGTGTTTCATCGTCAATAAGAAGGTCCAAGGGATACAGTAAGCCTGAAGTGAAGCATCGGAATCTAAAACTGGACTCACAGGAGAGGTTCAAATCATAGAAAGTTAGAGTGTCAGTCCTCTTGTACTTATGTCGGCATTGTGCATTTTGTATTAAATTCGGATGCAATTTCTGTGTTTCATCGTCAATAAGAAGGACCAAGGGATACAGTAAGCCTGAAGTGAAGCATCGGAATCTAAAACTGGACTCACAGGAGAGGTTCAAATCATAGAAAGTTAGAGTGTCAGTCCTCTTGTACTTATGTCGGCATTGTGCATTTTGTATTAAATTCGGATGCAATTTCTGTGTTTCATCGTCAATAAGAAGGACCAAGGGATACAGTAAACCAGAAGTGAAGCATCGGAATCTAAAACTGGACTCACAGGAGTGGTTCAAATCATAGAAAGTTAGAGGGTCAGTCCTCTTGTACTTAAGTCGGCATTGTGCATTTTGTATTAAATTCGGATGCCAACTCTATGTTTCATCGTCAATAAGAATTTCCAAGGGATACAGTAAACCTGTACTGAAGCTTCGGAATCTAAATCTGGACTCACAGGAGAGGTTCAAATCATAGAAAGTGAGAGTGTCAGTTCTTTTGCACTTAAGTCGGCATTGTGCCTTTTGTATTAAATTCGGATGCAATTTCTGTGTTTCATCGTCAATAAGAGGGAGCAAGGTATACAGTAAACCTGAAGTGAAGCATCGGAATCTAAAACTGGACTCACAGGAGAGGTTCAAATCATAGAAGTGAGAGTGACAGTCCTCTTGTACTTAAGTCGGCATTGTGCCTTTTGTAATAAATTCGGATGCCATTTCTGTGTTTCATCGTCAATAAGAGGGTCTAAGGGATAGAGTAAAATTGATGTGAAGCATCGGAATCTAAAACTCGACTCACAGGAGTGGTTCAAATCATAAAATGAGAGGGTCACTTTTCTTGTACTTAAGTCGTCATTGTGGCTTTTGTATTAAATTCCGATGCAAACTCTGTGTTTCATCGTCAATAAGAAGGTCCGAGGGATACAGTAAAGCTGAAGTGAAGCATCGGAGTCTAAAACTGGACTCTCAGGAGAGGTTCAAATCGTAGAAAGTGCGAGTGTCCGTCCTCTTGTACTTAAGTCGGCATTGTGCCTTTTGTATTAAATTCCGATGCAATTTCTGTGTTTCATAGTCAATAAGAAGGTGCAAGGTATACAGTAAACCTGACTTGAAGCATCGGAATCAAAAACTGGACTCACAGGAGAGGTTCAAATCATAGATAGTGGGAGTGTCAGTCCGCTTGTACTTATGTCGGCATTGTGCCTTTTGTATTAAATTCGGATGCCATTTTTGTGTTTCATCGTCATTAAAAAGGACCAAGGGATACAGTGCATTGGAATCTAAAACTGGATTCACAGGAGAGGTTCAAATCATAGAAAGTGAGAGTATACGTCCTCTTGTGCTTAAGTCGGCATTGTGCCTTTTGTATTAAATTCGGATGCAATTTCTGTGTTTCATCGTCAATAAGAAGGTGCAAGGTATACAGTAAACCTGAAGTGAAGCATCGGAATCTAAAACTGGACTCACAGGAGAGGTTCAAATCATAGAAAGTTAGAGTGTCAGTCCTCTTGTACATATGTTGGCATTGTGCCTTTCGTATTAAATTCGGATGCAAACTCTGCGTTTCATCGTAAATAAGAAGTTCCAAGGTATACAGTAAACCTGAGGTGAAGCATCGGAATCTAAAACTGGACTCACAGGAGTGGTTCAAATCATAGAAAGTTAGAGTGTCAGTCCTCTTTTACTTAAGTCGGCATTGTGCATTTTGAATTAAAATCGGATGCAATATCTGTGTTTCATCGTCAATAAGAAGGTCCAAGGTATACAGTAAACCTGAAGTGAAGCATCGGAATCTAGAACTGGTCTCACAGGAGAGCTTGAAATCATAGAAAGTTAGAGTTTCAGTCCTCTTGTACTTAAGTCGGCATTTTGCCTTTTGTATTAAATTCGGATGCAAACTCTATGTTCCATCGTCAATAGGAAGTTCCAAGTTATACAGTAATCCTGAAGTGAAGCATCGAAATCTAAAACTGGACTCACAGGAGAGGTTGAAATCATAGAAAGTGAGAGTGTCAGTCCTCTTGTACTTAACTCGGTATTGTGCCTTTTGAATTTTATTCAGATGCAATTTCTGTGTTGCATCGTCAATAAGAAGGTGCAAGGTATATAGTAATCCTGAAGTGAAGCATCGGCATCTAAAACTGGACTCACAGGAGAGGTTGAAATCATAGAAAGGTAGAGTGTCAGTCCTCTTGAACTTAGGTCGGCATTGTGCCTTTTGTATTAAATTCGGTTGCAAACTCTGTGTTTCATCGTCAATAGGAAGGTCCAAGTTATACAGTAATCCTGAAGTGAAGCATCGGAATCTAAAACTGGACTCACAGGACAGGTTCAAATCATAGAAAGTTAGAGTGTCAGTCCTCTTGTATTTAACTCGGCATTGTGCCCTTTCAATTTAATTCAGATGCAATTTCTGTGTCTCATCGTAAATAAGAAGGTCCAAGGGATACAGTAAACCTGAAGTGAAGCATCGGAATCTCAAACTGGACTCACAGGAGAGGTTCAAATCATAGAGAGTTAGAGTGTCACTCCTCTTGTACTTAAGTCGGTAATGTGCCTTTTGTATTAACTTCAGATCCAATTTCTGTGTTTCATCGTCAATAAGAAGGTCCAAGTGATACAGTAAACCTGAAGTGAAGCATCGGAATCGAAAACTGGACTCACAGGAGAGGTTCAAATCATAGAAAGTTAGAGTGTCAGTCCCCTTGTACTTAAGTCGGCATTGTGCCTTTTGTATTCAATTCGGATGCAATTTCTGTGTTCCATCGTCAATACGAAGGACCAAGGTATACAGCAAACCTGAAGTGAAGCATCGGAATCTAAAACTGGACTCACAGGAGAGGTTCAAGTCATAGGAAGTGAGAGTGTTAGTTCTCTTGTACTTTAGTCGGCATTGTTCCTTTAGTATTAAATTCGGATGCAATTTCTGTGTTTCATCGTCAATAAGAAGGTAAAAGGATACAGTAAAAATGAAGTGATGCATCGGAATCTAAAAGTGGACTCACAGGAGAGGTTCAAATCATAGAAAGTGAGAGTGACAGTCCTCTTTTAATAAGTCGGCGTTGTGCCTTTTGTATTAAATTCGGATGCAATTTCTGTGTTTCATCGTCAATAAGAAGGTCCAAGGTATACAGTAAGCCTGAAGTGAAGCATCGGAATCTAAATCTGGACTCACAGGAGAGGTTGAAATAATAGAAAGTTAGAGTGTCAGTCCTCTTGTACTTAAGTCGGCATTGTGCCTTTTGTATTAAATTCGGAAGCAATTTCTGTGTTTCATCGTCAATAAGAAAGTCCAAGGGATACAGTAAGCCTGAAGTGAAGCATCGGAACCTAAAACTGGACTCACAGGAGAGGTTCGAATCATAGAGAGTTAGAGTGTCACTCCCCTTCTACTTGAGTCGGTATTGTGTCTTTTGTATTAAATTCGTATGCAATTTCTGTGTTTCTTCGTCAATAAGAAGGTCCAAGGGATACAGTAAACCGCAAGTGAAGCATTGGAATCTAAAACTGGACTCACAGGAGAGGTTCAAATCATAGAAAGTTAGAGTGTCAGTCCTCTTGTACTTATGTCGGGATTGTGCTTTTTGTATTAAATTCGGATGCAATTTCTGTGATTCATCGTCAATAAGAAGGTCCAAGGTATACAGTAAACCTGAAGTGAAGCATCGGAATCTAAAACTGGACTCACAGGAGTGGTTCAAATCATAGAAAGTTAGAGTGTCAGTCCTCTTGTACTTAAGTCGGCATTGTGCCTTTTGTATTAAATTCGGATGCAAACTCTATGTTTCATCGTCAATAAGAATTTCCAAGGGATACAGTAAACCTGTACTGAAGCATCGGAATCTAAAACTGGACTCACAGGAGAGGTTCAAATCATGGAAAGTTAGAGTGTCAGTTCTCTTGTACTTTAGTCGGCATTGTTCCTTTAGTATTAAATTCGGATGCAATTTCTGTGTTTCATCGTCAATACGAAGGTAAAAGGATACAGTAAAAGTGAAGTGATGCATCGGAATCTAAAACTGGACTCACAGGAGAGGTTCAAATCATAGATAGAGGGAGTGTCAGTCCGCTAGTACTTATGTCGGCATTGTGCCTTTTGTATTAAATTCGGATGCCATTTCTGTGTTTCATCGTCAATAAAAAGGTCCAAGGGATACAGTAAACCTGAAGTGAAGCATCGGAATCTCAAACTGGACTCACAGGAGAGGTTCACATCATAGAGAGTTAGAGTGTCACTCCTCTTGTACTTAAGTCGGTAATGTGCCTTTTGTATTAACTTCAGATCCAATTTCTGTGTTTCATCGTCAATAAGAAGGTCCAAGTGATACAGTAAACCTGAAGTGAAGCATCGGAATCGAAAACTGGACTCACAGGAGAGGTTCAAATCATAGAAAGTTAGAGTGTCAGTCCCCTTGTACTTAAGTCGGCATTGTGCCTTTTGTATTCAATTCGGATGCAATTTCTGTGTTCCATCGTCAATACGAAGGACCAAGGTATACAGCAAACCTGAAGTGAAGCATCGGAATCTAAAACTGGACTCACAGGAGAGGTTCAAATCATAGGAAGTGAGAGTGTTAGTTCTCTTGTACTTTAGTCGGCATTGTTCCTTTAGTATTAAATTCGGATGCAATTTCTGTGTTTCATCGTCAATAAGAAGGTAAAAGGATACAGTAAAAATGAAGTGATGCATCGGAATCTAAAACTGGACTCACAGGAGAGGTTCAAATCATAGAAAGTGAGAGTGACAGTCCTCTTTTAATAAGTCGGCATTGTGCCTTTTGTATTAAATTCGGATACAATTTCTGTGTTTCATCGTCAATAAGAAGGTCCAAGGTATACAGTAAACCTGAAGTGAAGCATCGGAATCTAAAACTGGACTCACAGGAGAGGTTGAAATAATAGAAAGTTAGAGTGTCAGTCCTCTTGTACTTATGTCGGCATTGTGCCTTTTGTATTAAATTCGGAAGCAATTTCTGTGTTTCATCGTCAATAAGAAAGTCCAAGGGATACAGTAAGCCTGAAGTGAAGCATCGGAACCTAAAACTGGACCCACAGGAGAGGTTCAAATCATAGAGAGTTAGAGTGTCACTCCCCTTCTACTTAAGTCGGTATTGTGTCTTTTGTATTAAATTCGTATGCAATTTCTGTGTTCCTTCGTCAATAAGAAGGTCCAAGGGATACAGTAAACCGCAAGTGAAGCATTGGAATCTGAAACTGGACTCACAGGAGAGGTTCAAATCATAGAAAGTTAGAGTGTCAGTCCTCTTGTACTTATGTCGGGATTGTGCCTTTTGTATTAAATTCGGATGCAGTTTCTGTGATTCATCGTCAATAAGAAGGTCCAAGGTATACAGTAAACCTGAAGTGAAGCATCGGAATCTAAAACTGGACTCACAGGAGTGGTTCAAATCATAGAAAGTTAGAGTGTCAGTCCTCTTGTACTTAAGTCGGCATTGTGCCTTTTGTATTAAATTCGGATGCAAACTCTATGTTTCATCGTCAATAAGAATTTCCAAGGTATACAGTAATCCTGTACTGAAGCATCGGAATCTAAAACTGGACTCACAGGAGAGGTTCAAATCATGGAAAGTTAGAGTGTCAGTTCTCTTGTACTTTAGTCGGCATTGTTCCTTTAGTATTAAATTCGGATGCAATTTCTGTGTTTCATCGGCAATACGAAGGTAAAAGGATACAGTAAAAGTGAAGTGATGCATCGGAATCTAAAACTGGACTCACAGGAGAGGTTCAAATCATAGATAGTGGGAGTGTCAGTCCGCTAGTACTTATGTCGGCATTGTGCCTTTTGTATTAAATTCGGATGCCATTTCTGTGTTTCATCGTCAATAAAAAGGTCCAAGGGATACAGTGCATCGGAATCTAAAACTGGATTCACAGGAGAGGTTCAAATCATAGAAAGTTAGAGTATCCGTCGTCTTGTGCTTAAGTCGGCATTGTGCCTTTTGTATTACATTCGGATGCAATTTCTGTGTTTCATCGTCAATAAGAATGTCCAAGGTATACAGTAAACCTGAAGTGAAGCATCGGAATCTAAAACTGGACTCACAGGAGAGGTTCAAATCATAGAAAGTTAGAGTTTCAGTCCTCTTGTACTTAAGATGGCATTGTGCCATTTGTATTAAATTCGGATGCAAACTCTGTTTTTCATCGTCAATAAGAAGGTCGAAGTTATACAGTAAACCTGAAGTGAAGCATCGGAATCTAAAACTGGACTCACAGGAGAGGTTCAAATCATGGAAAGTTAGAGTGTCAGTACTCTTGTACTTAAGTCGGCATTGTGAATTTTGTATTAAATTCGGATGCAATTTCTGTGTTTCGTCGTCAATAAGAAGGTCCAAGGGATACAGTAAACCTGAAGTGAAGCATCGGAATCTAAAACTGGACTCACAGGATAGGTTCAAATCATAGAAAGTTAGAGTGTCAGTCCTCTTGTACTTAAGTCGGCATTGTGCCTCTTGTGTTACATTTGGATGCAATTTCTGTGTTTCATTGTCAATAAGAAGGTCCTAGGGATGTAGTAAATCTGAAGTGAAGCATCGGAATCTAAAACTGGACTCACAGGAAAGGTTCAAACCATAGAAAGTTAGCGTGTCAATCCTCTTGTACTAACGTCGGCATTGTGCCTTTTGTATTAAATTCGGATGCAATTTCTGTGTTTCATCGTCAATAAGAAGGTGCAAGGTATACAGTAAACCTGAAGTGAAGCATCGGAATCTAGAACTGGTCTCTCAGGAGAGGTTGAAATCATAGAAAGTTAGAGTTTCAGTCCTCTTGTACTTAAGACGGCATTTTGCCCTTTGTATTAAATTCGGATGCAAACTCCATGGTCCATCGTCAATAGGAAGGTCCAAGTTATACAGTAATCCTGAAGTGAAGCATCGAAATCTAAAACTGGACTCACAGGAGAGGTTCAATTCATAAAAAGTTAGAGTGTCTGTCCTCTTGTACTTAAGTCGGCATTGTGCCTTTTGTATTACATTCGGATGCAATTTCTGTGTTCCATCGACAATAAGAAGGTCCAAGGGATACAGCAAACCTGAAGTGAAGCATCGAAATCGAAAACTGGACTCACAGGAGAGGTTCAAATCATAGAAAGTAAGAGTGTCAGTTCTCTTGTACTTAAGTCGGCATTGTGCCTTTTGTTTTAAATTCGGATGCAAACTCTGTGTTTCAACGTCAATAAGAAGGTCCAAGGGATACAGTAAACCTGAAGTGACGCATCGGAATCTAAAACAGGACTCACAGGATTGGTTCAAATCATAGAAAGTGAGAGTGTCAGTGCTCTGGTACTTAAGTCGGCATTGTGCCTTTTGTATTAAATTCGGATGTATTTTCTGTGTTTCATCGTCAATACGAAGGTCAAGGTATACAGTAAACCTGAAGTGAAGCATCGGGATCTAAAACTGGACTCACAGAAGAGGTTCAAATCATAGGAAGTGAGAGTGTCAGATCTCTTGTACTTAAGTCGGCATTGTGCCTTTTGTATTATATTCGGATGCAATTTCTGTGTTTCATCGTCAATAAGAAGGTGCAAGGTATACAGTAAACCTGAAGTGAAGCATCGGAATCTAAAACTGGACTCACAGGAGAGGTTTAAATCGTAGAATGTTAGAGAGCCAGTCCTCTTGTACTTAAGTCGGCATTGTGCTTTTTGTATGAAATTCGGATGCAATGTCTGTGTTCCATCTTCAATAAGAATTTCCAAGGGATACAGTAAACCTGTACTGAAGCATCGGAATCTAAAACTGGACTCACAGGAGAGGTTGAAATAATAGAAAGTTAGAGTGTCAGTCCTCTTGTACTTAAGTCGGCATTGTGCCTTTTGTATTAAATTCGGAAGCAATTTCTGTGTTTCATCGTCAATAAGAAGGTCCAAGGGATACAGTAAGCCTCAAATGAAGCATCGGAACCTAAAACTGGACTCACAGGAGAAGTTCAAATCATAGAAAGTTAGAATGTCAGTCCTCTTGTGCTTAAGTCGGCATTGTGCCTTTTGTATTAAATTCGGAAGCAATTTCTGTGTTTCATCGTCAATAAGAAGGTCCAAGGGATACAGTAAGCCTAAAGTGATGCATCGGAACCTAAAACTGGACTCACAGGAGAGTTTCAAATCAAAGAGAGTTGGAGTGTCACTCCCCTTGTACTTAAGTCGGTATTGTGTCTTTTGTATTAAATTCGTATGCAATTTCTGTGTTTCTTCGTCAATAAGAAGGTATAAGGGATACAGTAAACCTCAAGTGAAGCATTGGAATCTAAAACTGGACTCACAGGAGAGGTTCAAATCATAGAAAGTTAGAGTGTCAGTCCTCTTGTACTTATGTCGGCATTGTGCCTTTTGTATTAAATTCGGATGCAATTTCTGTGATTCATCGTCAATAGGAAGGTCCAAGGGATACAGTAATCC
This sequence comes from Schistocerca americana, assembly GCF_021461395.2. Lineage (NCBI taxonomy): Eukaryota > Metazoa > Arthropoda > Insecta > Orthoptera > Acrididae > Schistocerca > Schistocerca americana. The sequence continues at coordinate 57,108,560 of NC_060122.1, forward strand.
TGAAGTGAAGCATCGGTATCTAAAACTGGACTCACAGGAGTGGTTCAAATCATAGAAAGTTAGAGTGTCAGTCCTCTTGTACTTAAGTCGGCATTGTGCCTTTTGTATTAAATTCGGATGCAAACTCTATGTTTCATCGTCAATAAGAATTTCCAAGGGATACAGTAAACCTTTACTGAAGCATCGGAATCTAAAACTGGACTCACAGGCGAGGTTTAAATCATGGAAAGTGAGAGTGTCAGTTCTTTTGTACTTAAGTCGGCATTGAGTCTTTTGTATTAAATTCGGATGCAATTTCTGTGTTTTATCGTCAATAAGAAGGTGCAAGGTATACAGTAAACCTGACGTGAAGCATCGGAATCTAAAACTGGACTCACAGGAGAGGTTCAAATCATAGATAGTGGGAGTGTCAGTCCGCTTGTACTTATGTCGGCATTGTGCCTTTTGTATTAAATTCGGATGCCATTTCTGTGTTTCATCGTCAATAAAAAGGTCCAAGGGATACAGTGCATCGGAATCTAAAACTGGATTCACAGGAGAAGTTCAAATCATAGAAAGTGAGAGTAACCGTCCTCTTGTGCTTAAGTCGGCATTGTGCCTTTTGTATTAAATTCGGGTGCAATTTCTGTGTTTGATCGTCAATAAGAAGGTCCAAGGTATACAGTAAACCTGAAGTGAAGCATCGGAATCTAAAACTGGACTCACAGGAGAGGTTCAAATCATAGAAAGTTAGAGTTTCAGTCCTCTTGTACTTAAGATGGCATTGTGCCATTTGTATTAAATTCGGATGCAAACTCTCTTTTTCATCGTCAATAAGAAGGTCGAAGCTATACAGTAAACCTGAAGTGAAGCATCAGAATCTAAAACTGGACTCACAGGAGAGGTTCAAATCATGGAAAGTTAGAGTGTCAGCCCTCTTGTACTTAAGTCGGCATTGTGACTTTTGTATTAGATTCGGATGCAATTTCTGTGTTTCGTCGTCAATAAGAAGGTCCAAGGGATACAGTAAACCTGAAGTGAAGCATCGGAATCTAAAACTGGACTCACAGGATAGGTTGAAATCATAGAAAGTTAGAGTGTCAGTCCTCTTGTACTTAAGTCGGCATTGTGCCTCTTGTGTTACATTTGGATGCAATTTCTGTGTTTCATTGTCAATAAGTAGGTCCTAGGGATGTAGTAAAACTGAAGTGAAGCATCGGAATCTAAAACTGGACTCACAGGAGAGGTTCAAACCATAGAAAGTCAGCGTGTCAATCCTCTTGTACTAACGTCGGCATTGTGCCTTTTGTATTAAATTCGGATGCAATTTCTGTGTTTCATCGTCAATAAGAAGGTGCAAGGTATACAGTAAACCTGAAGTGAAGCATCGGAATCTAGAACGTGTCTCTCAGGAGAGGTTGAAATCATAGAAAGTTAGAGTTTCAGTCCTCTTGTACTTAAGACGGCATTTTGCCTTTTGTATTAAATTCGGATGCAAACTCCATGGTCCATCGTCAATAGGAAGGTCCAAGTTATACAGTAATCCTGAAGTGAAGCATCGAAATCTAAAACTGGACTCACAGGAGAGGTTCAAATCATAAAAAGTTAGAGTGTCAGTCCTCTTGTACTTAAGTCGGCATTGTGACTTTTGTATTAAATTCGGATGCAACTTCTGTGTTTCATCGTCAATAAGAAGGTCCAAGGGATACAGTAAACCTGAAGTGAAGCATCGGAATCTAAAACTGGACTGACAGGAGACGTTCAAATCATAGAAAGTGAGAGTGTCAGTCCTCTTGTACTTAAGTCGGCATTGTGCCTTTTCTATTAAATTCGAATGCAATTTCTGTGTTTCATCGTCACTACGAAGGTCCAAGGGATTCAGTAAACCTGAAGTGAAGCATCGGAATCTGAAACTGGACTCACAGGAGAGGTTGAAATCATAGAAAGAAAGGGTGTCAGTCCTCTTGTACTTAAGTCGGCATTGTGCCTTTTGTATTAAATTCGGATGCATTTTCTGTGTTTCATCGTCAATAAGAAGGTGCACGGTATACAGTAAACCTGAAGTGAAGCATCTGAAACTAAAACTGGACTCACAGGAGAGGTTTAAATCATAGAAAGTTAGAGTGTCAGTCCTCTTGTACTTCAGTCGGCATTGTGCCTATTGTATTAAATTCGGATGCAAACTCTGTGTTTCATCGTAAATAAAAAGTTCCAAGGAATACAGTAAACCTGAAGTCAAGCATCGGGATCTAAAACTGGACTCACAGAAGAGGTTCAAATCATAGAAAGTGAGAGTGTCAGTTCTTTTGTACTTAAGTCGGCATTGTGCCTTTTGTATTATATTCGGATCCAATTTCTGTGCTTTATCGTCAATAAGAAGGTGCAAGGTATACAGTAAACCTGAAGTGAAGCATCGGAATCTAAAACTGGACTCACAGGAGAGGTTCAAATCGTAGAATGTTAGAGAGTCAGTCCTCTTGTACTTAAGTCGGCATTGTGCCTTTTGTATTAAATTCGGATGCAATTTCTGTGTTTCATCTTCAAAAAGAAGGACCAAGGTATACAGTTAACCTGCAGTGAAGCATCGGAATCGAAAACTGGACTCACAGGAGAAGTTCAAATCATAGAAAGTTAGAGTGTCAGTCCTCTTGTACTTAAGTCACCATTGTGCTTTTTGTATTACATTCGGATGCAATTTCTGTGTTTCATCGTCAATAAGAAGGTCCAAGGGATACAGTAAACCTGAAGTGAAGCATCGGAATCTAAAACTGGACTCACAGGCGAGGTTCAAATCATAGAAAGTGAGAGTGTCAGTCCTCTTGTACTTATGTGCGCATTGTGCGGTTTGTATTAATTTCCAATGCAAACTCTGTGTTTCATCGTCAATAGGAAGGTCCAAGTGATACAGTAAACCTGAAGTGAAGCATCGGAATCTAAAACTGGACTCACAGGAGGGGTTCAAATCATAGAAAGTTAGAGTGTCAGTCCTCATGTACTTAAGTCGGCATTGTGCCTTTTGTATTAAATTCGGATGCAAGCTCTGTGTATCATCGTCTATAAGAAGGTCCAAAGGATACAGTAAACCTGAAGTGAAGCATCGGAAACTAAAACTGGTCTCACAGGAGAGGTTCAAATCATAGAAAGTGAGAGTGTCAGTCCTCTTGTACTTAAGTCGGCATTGTGCCTTTTGTATGATATTCCGATGCAAACTCTGTGTTTGATCGTGAATAAGAAGGTCCAAGGGATACAGTAAACCTGAAGGGAAGCATCGGAATCTTGAACTGGACCCACAGGAGACGTTCAAATCATAGAAAGTGAGAGTGTCAGTCCTCTTGTACTTAAGTCTGCATTGTGCCTTTTGAATTAAATTCCGATGCAATTTCTGTGTTTCATCGTCAATAAGAAGGTGCAAGGGATACAGTAAACCTGAAGTGAAGCATCGTAATCAAAAACTGGACTCACAGGAGATGTTCATATCATAGAAAGTGAGAGTGTCAGTAGTCATTTACTAAAGTCGTCATTGTGCCTTTTGTATTAAATTCGGATGCAATTTCTATGTTTCATCGTCAATAAGAAGATCCAAGGGATACAGTAAACCCAAAGTGAAGCATCGGAATCTAAAACCGGACTCACAGGAGAGGTTCAAATCATAGAAAGTGAGAGTGTCAGTTCTCTTGTACTTAAGTCGGCATTGTTCCTTTAGTATTAAATTCGGATGCAATTTCTGTGTTTCATCGTCAAAAAGAAGGTCTAAAGGATACAGTAAACCTGAAGTGATGCATAGGAATCTAAAACTGGACTCACAGGAGAGGTTCAATTCATAGAAAGTGAGAGTGTCAGTCTTCTTTTACTTATGTCGGCATTGTGCCTTTTGTATTAAATTCCGATGCAATTTCTGTGTTTCATCGTCGATAAGAAGGTTCAAGGTATACAGTAAACCTGAAATGAAACATCGGAATCTAAATCTGGACTCACAGGAGAGGTTCAAATCATAGAAAGTGAGACTGTCTGTCATCTTGTACTTAAGTCCGCATTGTGCCTTTTGTATTAAATTCAGATGCAATTTCTGTGTTTCATCATCAATGAGAAGGTCCAAGGTATACAGTAAACCTGAAGTGAAGCATCGGAATCTTAAACTGCACTCAAAGAAGAGGTTCAAGTCATAGAAAGTATGAGTGTCCGTCCTCTTGTACATAAGTCGGCATTGTGACATTTGTATTTAATTCAGATGCAATTTATGTGTTCCATTGTCAATAAGAAGGTCCAAGGCATACAGTTAACCTGAAGTGAAGTAGCGGGATCTAAAACTGGACTCACAGGAGAGGTTCAAACCATAGAAAGTTAGAGTGTCAGTCCTATTGTACTGAAGTCGGCATTGTGCCATTTGTATTAAATTCGGATGCAATTTCTGTGTTTCATCGTCAATAAGATGGTCCAAGGTATACAGTAAACCTGAAGTGACACATCGGAAACTAAATTTGGACTCACAGGAGAGGATCAAATCATAGAAAGTTAGAGTGTCACTCCTCTTGTACTTAAGTCACCATTGTGCCTTTTGTATTAAATTCGAATGCAATTTCTGTGTTTCATCGTCAATAAGAGGGTCCAAGGTATAGAGTAAACCTGAAGTAAAGCATCGCAATCTAAGACTGGACTCACAGGAGAGGTTCAAATCATAGAAAGTTAGAGTGTCAGCCCTCTTGTACTTAAGTCGGCATTGTGCCATTTGTATTAAATTCGGATGCAATTTCTGTGTTTCATCGTCAATAAGAAGGTCCAAGGTATACAGTAAACCTGAAATGAAGCATCGGAATCTAAAACTGGAGTCACAGGAGAGGTTCAAATCATAGAAAATTAGAGTGTCAGCCCTCTTGTACTTAAGTCGGCATTGTGCCATTTGTATTAAATTCGGATGCAATTTCTGTGTTTCATCGTCAATAAGAAGGTCCGAGGTATACAGTAAACCTGAAGTGAAGCATCGGAATCTAAAACTGGACTCACAGGAGAGGTTCAAATCATAGAAAGTTAGAGGGTCAGTCCTCTTCTACTTTAGTCGGCGTTGTGGCTTTTGTATTAAATTCGGATGCAATTTCTGTGGTTCATCGTCAATAAGGAGGTCCAAGGTACACAGTAAACCTGAAGTGAAGCATCGGAATCTCAAACTGGACTCACAGGAGAGGTTCAAATCATAGAGAGTTAGAGAGTCAGTCCTCTTGCACTTAAGTCGGGTGCCTTTTGTATTAACATCAGATCCAATTTCTGTGTTTCATCGTCAATAAGAAGGTCAAAGGGATACAGTAAACCTGAAGTGAAACATCGTAATCGAAAACTGGACTCACAGGAGAGGTTCAAATCATAGAAAGATAGAGTGTCAGTCCTCTTGTACTTAAGTCGGCATTGTGCCTTTTGTATTAAATTCGGATGCAATTTCTGTGCTCCATCGTCAATAAGAAGGACCAAGGTATACAGTAATCCTGAAGTGAAGCATCGGGATATAAAACTGAACTCACACGAGAGGTTTAAATCATAGAAAGTTAGAGTGTCACTCATATTGTACTTAAGTCGGTAATGTGCCTTTTGTATTAAATTCAGCTGCAATTTCTGTGTTTCATCGTCAATAAGAAGGTCCAAGGGATACAGTAAACCTGAAGTGAAGCATCGGAGTCTAAAACTGGACTCCAGGAGAGGTTCAAATCATAGAAAGTAGAGTGTCAGTCCTCTTGTACTTAAGTCAGCATTGTGAAATTTCTATAACATTATGATGCAATTTCTGAGTTTCATCGTCAATAAGAAAGTGCAAGGTATACAGTAAACTGAAGTGAAGCATCGGAATCTAAAACTGGACTCACAGGAGAGGTTCAAATCACAGAAAGTGAGAGTGTCAGTCCACTTGTACTTCGGTAGGCATTGTGCCTTTTGTATTAAATTCGCTTGCAATTTCTGAGTTTCATCGTCAATAAGAAGGTGCAATGTATACAGTAAACCTGAAGAGAAGCATCGGAATCTAAAACTGGACTCACAGGAGAGGTTCAAATCATAGAAAGTGAGAGTGTGAGTCCTCTTTTACTTAAGTCGGCATTGTGCCTTTTGTATTAAATTCGGATGCAAGCTCTGTGTTTCATCGTCAATAAGAAGGTCCAAGGTATACAGTAAACCTGAAGTGAAGCATCGGAATCTAAAACTGGACTCACAGGAGAGGTTGAAATCATAGAAAGTTAGAGTGTCAGCACCTCTTGTACTTAAAACGGCATTGTGGGTTTTGTATTAAATTCGGATGCAATTTCTGTGTTTCATCGTCATTAAGAAGGTCCGAGGTATACAGCAAACCTGAAGTGAAGAATCGGAATCTAAAACTGGACTCACAGGTGAGGTTCAAATCATAGAAAGTTAGAGTGCCAGTCCTCGTGTACTTAAGTCGGCATTGTGCCTTTTGTATTAAATTCAGATGCAATTTCAGTGTTTCATCGTCAATAAGAAGGTCCAAGGTATAGAGTAAACCTGAAGAGAAGCATCGGAATCTAAAACTGGACTCACAGTAGAGGTTCAAATCATAGAAAGTTTGAGTGTCAATCCTCTTGTACTTAAGTCGGCATTGTGCCTTTTGTATTCAATTCGGATGCAATTTATGTGTTTCATCGTCAATTAGAAGGTCCAAGGTATACAGTAATTCTGAGGTGAAGCATCGGAATCTAAAACTGGACTCACAGGAGAGGTTCAAATCATAGAAAGTGAGACCGTCTGTCCTCTTGTACTTAAGTCCGCATTGTGCCTTTTGTATTAAATTGAGATGCAATTTCTGTGTTTCATCGTCAACAAGAAGGTCCAAGGTATACAGTAAACCTGAAGTGAAGCATCGGAATCTAAAACTGGACTCACAGGAGGGGTTAAAATCATAGAAAGTTAGAGTGTCAGTCCTCTTGTACTTAACTCTGCATTATGCCTTTTGTATTAAGTTCGGATGCAATTTCTGTGCTTCATCGTCAATAAGAAGGTCCAAGGTATACAGTAAACCTGAAGTGAAGCATCGGAATCTAAACTGGACTCACAGGATGGGTTCAAATCATAGAAAGTTAGAGTGTCAGTCCTCTTGTACCTAAGTCGGCATTGTGAATTTTGTATTAAATTCGGATGCAAACTCTGTGTTTCAACGTCAATAAGAAGGTCCAACGGATACAGTAAACCTGAAGTGATGCATCAGAATCTAAAACAGGACTCACAGGAGAGGTTCAAATCATAGAAAGTGAGAGTGTCAGTGCTCTCGTACTTAAGTCGGCATTGTGCCTTTTGTATTAAATTCGGATGCATTTTCTGTGTTTCATCGTCAATAAGAAGGTGCACGGTATACAGTAAACCCGAAGTGAAGCATCTGAATCTAAAACTGGACTCACAGGAGAGGTTTAAATAATAGAAAGTTAGAGTGTCAGTCCTCTTGTACTTAAGTTTGCATTGTGCCTATTGTATTTTATTCGGATGCAAACTCTGTGTTTCATCGTAATTAAGAAGTTCCAAGGAATACAGTAAACCTGAAGTAAAGCATCGAGATCTAAAACTGGACTCACAGAAGAGGTTCAAATCATAGAAAGTGAGAGTGTCAGTTCTTTTGTACTTAAGTCGGCATTGTGCCTTTTGTATTATATTCGGATCCAATTTCTGTGCTTTATCGTCAATAAGAAGGTGCAAGGTATACAGTAAACCTGAAGTGAAGCATCGGAATCTAAAACTGGACTCACAGGAGAGGTTCAAATCGTAGAATGTTAGAGAGTCAGTCCTCTTGTACTTAAGTCGGCATTGTGCCTTTTGTATTAAATTCTTATGCAACTTCTGTGTTCCATCTTCAATAAGAAGGACCAAGGTATACAGTAAACCTGCAGTGAAGCATTGGAATCGAAAACTGGACACACAGGAGAAGTTCAAATCATAGAAAGTTGGAGTGTCAGTCCTCTTGTACTTAAGTCACCATTGTGCCTTTTGTATTACATTCGGATGCAATTTCTGTGTTTCATCGTCAATAAGAAGGTCCAAGGGATACAGTAAACCTGAAGTGAAGCATCGGAATCTAAAACTGGACTCACAGGCGAGGTTCAAATCATAGAAAGTGAGAGTGTCAGTCCTCTTGTACTTATGTGCGCATTGTGCGGTTTGTATTAATTTCCAATGCAAACTCTGTGTTTCATCGTCAATAGGAAGGTCCAAGTGATACAGTAAACCTGAAGTGAAGCATCGGAATCTAAAACTGGACTCACAGGAGGGGTTCAAATCATAGAAAGTTAGAGTGTCAGTCCTCTTGTACTTAAGTCGGCATTGTGCCTTTTGTATTAAATTCGGATGCAAGCTCTGTGTTTCATCGTCTATAAGAAGGTCCAAAGGATACAGTAAACCTGAAGTGAAGCATCGGAAACTAAAACTGGTCTCACAGGAGAGGTTCAAATCATAGAAAGTGAGAGTGTCAGTCCTCTTGTACTTAAGTCGGCATTGTGCCTTTTGTATGAGATTCCGATGCAAACTCTGTGTTTCATCGCCAATAAGAAGGTCCAAGGGATACAGTAAACCTGAAGTGAAGCATCGGAATCTTGAACTGGACCCACAGGAGACGTTCAAATCATAGAAAGTGAGAGTGTCAGTCCTCTTGTATTTAAGTCTGCATTGTGCCTTTTGCATTAAATTCCGATGCAATTTCTGTGTTTCATCGTCAATAAGAAGGTGCAAGGTATACAGTAAACCTGAAGTGAAGCATCGGAATCTAAAACTGGACTCACAGGTGGGGTTCAAATCACAGAAAGTTAGAGCGTCAGTCCGGCTGTACCTAAGTCGGCATTGTAAATTTTACATTAAATTCGGATGCAAACTCTGTGTTTCTTCGTCAATACGATGGTCCAAGGGTTACAGTAAACCTGAAGTGAAGCATCGGAATCTAAAACTGGACTCACAGGATGGGTTCAAATTATAGAAAGTGAGAGTGTCAGTCTTCTTGTACTTAAGTCGGCATTGTGCCTTTTGTTTTAAATTCGGATGCAATTTCTGTGATTCATCGTCAATAAGAAGGTCCAAGGTATACAGTAAACCTGAAGTGACGCATCGGAAACAAAAACTGGACTCACAGGAGAGGTTGAAATCATAGAATGCTAGAGTGTCAGTCCTCTTGTATTTGAGGCGGCATTGTGCCATATCTATAAAATTCGGATGCAAACTCTGTATTTCATCGTCAATAAGAAGGTCCAAGGTATACAGTAAACCTGAAGTGAAGCATCGGAATCTAAAACTGGAGTCACAGGAGAGGTTCAAATCATAGAAAGTTAGAGTGTCAGCCCTCTTGTACTTAAGTCGGCATTGTGCCATTTGTATTAAATTCGGATGCAATTTCTGTGTTTCATCGTCAATAAGAAGGTCCGAGGTATACAGTAAACCTGAAGTGAAGCATCGGAATCTAAAACTGGACGCACAGGAGAGGTTCAAATCATAGAAAGTTAGAGGGTCAGTCCTCTTCTACTTAAGTCGGCATTGTGACTTTTGTATTAAATTCGGATGCAAGTTCTGTGTTTCATCGTCAATAAGGAGGTCCAAGGTACACAGTAAACCTGAAGAGAAGCATCGGAATCTTAAACTGGACTCACAGGAGAGATTCAAATCTTAGAAAGTTAGAGTGTCAATCCTCTTGTACTTAAGTCGGCAATGTGCATTTGAATTTAATGCAGATGCAATTTCTGTGTTTCATCGTCAATAAGAAGGTCCAAGGTATACAGTAAACCTAAAATGATGCATCGGAATCTAAAACTGGACTCACAGGAGAGTTTCAAATCATAGAAAGCTGGTGTGTCAGTCCTCTTGTACTTAATTCGGCACTGTGACCTGTGTACTAAATTCTGATGCAATTTCTGTGTTTCAGCGTCAATAAGAAGCTCCCAGGGATACAGTAAACCTGAAGTGAAGCATCGGAATCTAAGACTGGACTCACAGGAGAGGTTCAAATCATAGAAAGTTAGAGTGTCAATCCTCTTGTACTTAAGTCGGCAATGTGCATTTGAATTTAATTCAGATGCAATTTCTGTGTTTCATCGTCAATAAGAAGGTACAAGGTATACAGTAAACCTGAAATGAAGCATCGGAATATAAAACTGGAGGCACAGGAGAGGTTCAAATCATAGAAAGTTAGTATGTCAGCCCTCTTGTACTTAAGTCGGCATTGTGCCATTTGTATTAAATTCGGATGCAATTTCTATGTTTCATCGTCAATAGGAAGATTCAGGGGATACAGTAAACCCAAAGTGAAGCATCGGAATCTAAAACCGGACTCACAAGAGAGGTTCAAATCATAGAAAGTGAGAGTGTCAGTTCTCTTGTACTTAAGTCGGCATTGTTCCTTTAGTATTAAATTCGGATGCAATTTCTGTGTTTCATCGTCAAAAAGAAGGTCTGAAGGATACAGTAAACCTGAAGTGATGCATCGGAATCTAAAACTGGACTCACAGGAGAGGTTCAATTCATAGAAAGTGAGGGTGTCAGTCTTCTTTTACTTAAGTAGGCATTGTGCCTTTTGTATTAAATTCCGATGCAATTTCTGTGTTTCATCGTCGATAAGAAGGTTCAAGGTATACAGTAAACCTGAAATGAAACATCGGAATCTAAATCTGGACTCACAGGAGAGGTTCAAATCATAGAATGTGAGACTGTCTGTCCTCTTGTACTTAAGTCTGCATTGTGCCTTTTGTATTAAATTCAGATGCAATTTCTGTGTTTCATCGTCAATGAGAAGGTCCAAGGTATACAGTAATCCTGAAGTGAAGCATCGGAATCTTAAACTGCACTCAAAGAAGAGGTTCAAATCATAGAAAGTATGAGTGTCCGTCCTCTTGTACATAAGTCGGCATCGTGACATTTGTATTTAATTCAGATGAAATTTATGTGTTCCATTGTCAATAAGAAGGTCCAAGGTATACAGTAAACCTGAAGTGAAGCAGCGGAATCTAATACTGGACTCACAGGAGAGGTTCAAACCATAGAAAGTTAGAGTGTCAGTCCTATTGTACTGAAGTCTGCATTGTGCCATTTGTATTAAATTCGGATGCAATTTCTGTGTTTCATCGTCAATAAGAAGGTCCAAGGTATACAGTAAACCTGAAGTGACACATCGGAAACTAAAGCTGGACTCACAGGAGAGGTTCAAATCATAGAAAGTTAGAGTGTCACTCCTCTTGTACTTAAGTCGGCATTGTGCCTTTTGTATTAAATTCGAATGCAATTTCTGTGTTTCATCGTCAATAAGACGGTCCAAGGTATAGAGTAAACCTGAAGTAAAGCATCGGAATCTAAGACTGGACTCACAGGAGAGGTTCAAATCATAGAAAGTTAGAGCGTCAGTCCCGTTGTACCTAAGTCGGCATTGTGAATTTTACATTAAATTCGGATGCAAACTCTGTGTTTCTTTGTCAATACGAAGGTCCAAGGGTTACAGTAAACCTGAAGTGAAGCATCGGAATCTAAAACTGGACTCACAGGATGGGTTCAAATTACAGAAAGTGAGAGTGTCAGTCTTCTTGTACTTAAGTCGGCATTGTGCCTTTTGTTTTAAATTTGGATGCAATGTCTGTGATTCATCGTCAATAAGAAGGTCCAAGGTATACAGTAAACCTGAAGTGAAGCATCGGAATCTAGAACTGGAGTCACAGGAGAGGTTCAATTCATAGAAAGTTAGAGTGTCAGCCCTCTTGTACTTAAGTCGGCATTGTGCCTTTTGTATTCAATTCGGATGCAATTTCTGTGTTTCATCGTCAATAAGGAGGTCCAAGGTACACAGTAAACCTGAAGAGAAGCATCGGAATCTTAAACTGTACTCACAGGAGAGGTTCAAATCATAGAAAGTTAGAGTGTCAATCCTCTTGTACTTAAGTCGGCAATGTGCATTTGAATTTAATGCAGATGCAATTTCTGTGTTTCATCGTCAATAAGAAGGTCCAAGGTATACAGTAAACCTGAAATTAAGCATCGGAATATAAAACTGGAGGCACAGGAGAGGTTCAAATCATAGAAAGTTAGAGTCTCAGCCCTCTTGTACTTAAGTCGGCATTGTGCCATTTGTATTAAATTCGGATGCAATTTCTGTGTTTCATCGTCAATAAGGAGGTCCGAGGTATATAGTAAACCTGAAGTGAAGCATCGGGATCTAAAACTGGACTCACAAGAGAGGTTAAAATCATAGAAAGTTAGAGGGTCAGTCCTCTTCTACTTAAGTCGGCATTGTGACTTTTGTATTAAATTCGGAAGCAATTTCTGTGTTTCATCGTCAATAAGGAGGTCCAAGGTACACAGTAAACCTGAAGTGAAGCATCGGAATCTCAAACTGGACTCACAGGAGAGGTTCAAATCATAGAGAGTTAGAGAGTCAGTCCTCTTGTACTTAAGTCGGGTGCCTTTTGTATTAACATCAGATCCAATTTCTCTGTTTCATCGTCATTAAGAAGGTCCTAGGGATACAGTAAACCTGAAGTGAAGCATCGGAATGGAAAACTGGACTCACAGGAGAGGTTGAAATCATAGAAAAATAGAGTGTCAGTCCACTTGTACTTAAGTCGGCATTGTGCCTTTTGTATTAAATTCGGATGCAATTTCTGTGTTCCACCGTCAATAAGAAGGACCAAGGTATACAGTAAACCTGAAGTGAAGCATCGGGATCTAGAACTGAACTCACACGAGAGGTTTAAATCATAGAAAGTTAGAGTGTCACTTATATTGTACTTAAGTCAGTAATGTACCTTTTGTATTAAATTCAGATGCAATTTCTGTGTTTCATCGTCAATAAGAAGGTCCAAGGGATACAGTAAACCTGAAGTGAAGCATCGGAGTCTAAAACTGGACTCACAGGAAAGGTTCAAATCATGGAAAGTAGAGTGTCAGTCCTCTTGTACTTAAGTCAGCTTTGTGAATTTTCTATAAAATTAGGATGCAATTTCTGAGTTTCATCGTCAATAAGAATGTGCAAGGTATACAGTAAACCTGAAGTGAAGCATCGGAATCTAAAACTGGACTCACAGGAGAGGTTCAAATCATAGAAAGTGAGAGTGTCAGTCACTTGTACTTCGCTAGGCATTGTGCCTTTTGTATTAAATTCGCTTGCAATTTCTGTGTTTCGTCGTCAATAAGAAGGTGCAATGTATACAGTAAACCTGAAGAGGAGCATCGGAATCTAAAACTGGACTCACAGGAGAGGTTCAAATGATAGAAAGTAAGAGTGTCAGTCCTCTTGTACTTAAGTCGGCATTGTGCCTTTTGCATTAAATTCCGATGCAATTTCTGTGTTTCATCGTCAATAAGAAGGTCTAAAGGATACAGTAAACCTGAAGTGATGCATCGGAATCTAAAACTGGACTCACAGGAGAGGTTCAAATCATAGAAAGTTAGAGTGTCAATCCTCTTGTACTTAAGTCGGCATTGTGCCTTTTGTATTCAATTCGGATGCAATTTATGTGTTTCATCGTCAATTAGAAGGTCCAAGGTATACAGTAAACCTGAGGTGAAGCATCGGAATCTAAAACTGGACTCACAGGAGGGGTTCAAATCATAGAAAGTTAGAGTGTCAGTCCTCTTGTACCTAAGTCGGCATTGTGAATTTTGTATTAAATTCGGATGCAAACTCTGTGTTTCTTCGTCAATACGAAGGTCCAAGAGATACAGTAAACCTGAAGTGAAGCATCGGAATCTAAAACTGGACTCACAGGTTAGGTTCAAATTATAGAAAGTGAGAGTGTCAGTCCTCTTGTACTTAAGTCGGCATTTTGCCTTTTATATTAAATTCAGATGCAAATTCTGTGTTTCATCGTCAATAAGAAGGTCCAAGGGATTCAGTAAACCTGAAGTGAAGCATCGGAATCTAAAACTGGACTCACAGGAGAGGTTAAAATCATAGAAAGTGAGAGTGTCAGTCCTCTTTTACTTAAGTCGGCAATGTGCCTTTTGTTTTAAATTCGGATGCAATTTTTGTGTTTCATCGTCAATAAGAAGGTCCAAGGTATACAGTAAACCTGAAGTGACGGATCGGAAATAAAAACTGGACTCACAGGAGAGGTTGAAATCATAGAAAGTTAGAGTGTCAGTCCTCTTGTATTTAAGGCGGCATTGTGCCTTATGTATTAAATTCGGATGCAAACTCTGTGTTGCATCGTCAATAAGAAGGTCCAAGGTATACAGTAAACCTGAAGTAAAGCATCGGAATCTAAAACTGGGGTCACAGGAGAGGTTCAAATCATAGAAAGTTAGAGTGTCAGCCCTCTTGTACTTAAGTCGGCATTGTGCCATTTGTATCAAATTCGGATGCTATTTCTGTGTTTCATCGTCAATAAGAAGGTCCGAGGTATACAGTAAACCTGAAGTGAAGCATCGGAACCTAAAACTGGACTCACAGGAGAGGTTCAAATCATAGAAAGTTAGAGGGTCAGTCCTCTTCTACTTAAGTCGGCATTGTGACTTTTGTATTAAATTCGGATGCAATTTCTGTCTTTCATCGTCAATAAGGAGGACCAAGGTACACAGTAAACCTGATGAGAAGCATCGGAATCTTAAACTGGACTCTCAGGAGAGGTCCAAACCATAGAAAGTTAGAGTGTCAATCCTCTTGTACTTAAGTCGGCATTGTGCCTTTTGTATTCAATTCGGATGCAATTTATGTGTTTCATCGTCAATTAGCAGGTCCAAGGTATACAGTAAACCTGAGGTGAAGCATCGGAATCTAAAACTGGACTCACAGGAGAGGTTCAAATCATAGAAAGTGAGACCGTCTGTCCTCTTGTACTTAAGTCCGCATTGTGCCTTTTGTATTAAATTCAGGTGCAATTTCTGTGTTTCATCGTCAACAAGAAGGTCCAAGGTATACAGTAAACCTGAAGTGAAGCATCGGAATCTAAAACTGGACTCACAGGAGGGGTTCAAATCATAGAAAGTTAGAGTGTCAGTCCTCTTGTACTTAACTCTTCATTGTGCCATTTGTATTAAGTTCGGATGCAATTTCTGTGCTTCATCGTCAATAAGAAGGTCCAAGGTATACAGTTAACCTGAAGTGAAGCATCGGAATCTAAAACTGGACTCACAGGAGGGGTTCAAATCATAGAAAGTTAGAGCGTCAGTCCTCTTGTACCTAAGTCGGCATTGTGAATTTTGTATTAAATTCGGATGCAAACTCTGTGTTTCTTCGTCAATACGAAGGTCCAAGAGATACAGTAAACCTGAAGTGAAGCATCGGAATCTAAAACTGGACTCACAGGTTAGGTTCAAATTATAGAAAGTGAGTGTGTCAGTCCTCTTGTACTTAAGTCGGCATTGTGCCTTTTATATTAAATTCAGATGCAAATTCTGTGTTTCATCGTCAATAAGAAGGTCCAAGGGATTCAGTAAACCTGAAGTGAAGCATCGGAATCTAAAACTGGACTCACAGGAGAGGTTAAAATCATAGAAAGTGAGAGTGTCTGTCCTCTTTTACTTAAGTCGGCATTGTGCCTTTTGTTTTAAATTCGGATGCAATTTTTGTGTTTCATCGTCAGTAAGAAGGTCCAAGGTATACAGTAAACCTGAAGTGACGCATCGGAAATAAAAACTGGACTCACAGGAGAGGTTGAAATCATAGAAAGTTAGAGTGTCAGTCCTCTTGTATTTAAGGCGGCATTGTGCCTTATGTATTAAATTCGGATGCAAACTCTGTGTTTCATCGTCAATAAGAAGGTCCAAGGTATACAGTAAACCTGAAGTAAAGCATCGGAATCTAAAACTGGGGTCACAGGAGAGGTTCAAATCATAGAAAGTTAGAGTGTCAGCCCTCTTGTACTTAAGTCGGCATTGTGCCATTTGTATCGAATTCGGATGCTATTTCTGCGTTTCATCGTCAATAAGAAGGTCCGAGGTATACAGTAAACCTGAAGTGAAGCATCGGAACCTAAAACTGGACTCACAGGAGAGGTTCAAATCATAGAAAGTTAGAGGGTCAGTCCTCTTCTACTTAAGTCGGCATTGTGACTTTTGTATTAAATTCGGATGCAATTTCTGTGTTTCATCGTCAATAAGGAGGACCAAGGTACACAGTAAACCTGATGAGAAGCATCGGAATCTTAAACTGGACTCTCAGGAGAGGTCCAAATCATAGAAAGTTAGAGTGTCAATCCTCTTGTACTTTAGTCGGCAATGTGCCTCTTGAATTTAATTCAGATGCAATTTCTGTGTTTCATCATCAATAAGAAGGTCCAAGGTATACTGTAAACCTGAAATGATACATCGGAATCTAAAACTGGACTCACAGGAGGGTTTCAAATCATAGAAAGTTATTGTGTCAGTCCTCATGTACTTAATTCGGCACTGTGACTTTTGTATTAGATCTGATGCAATTTCTGTGTTTCAGTGTCAATAAGAAGCTCCCAGGGATACAGTAAACCTGAAGTGAAGCATCGGAATCTAAAACTGGACTCACAGGAGGGATTCAAATCATAGAAAGTTAGAGTATTAGTCCTCTTGTACTTCAGTTGGCAGTGTGCCATTTGTATTAAATTCGGAAGCAAACTCTGTTTCTCATCGTCAATAAGAAGGTCCATGGGGTACAGAAAACCTGAAGTGAAGCATCGGAATCTAAAACTGGACTCACAGGAGAGGTTCAAATCATTAAAAGTTAGAGTGTCAGTCCTCTTGTACTTAAGTCGGCATTGTGCCTTTTGTGTTAAATTCGGATGCAATTTCTGTGTTTCATCGTCAATAAGAAGATCCAAGGGATACAGTAAACCTGAAGTGAAGCGTCGGAATCTAAACCTGGACTCAAAGGAGAGGTTCAAATCATAGAAAGTTAGAGTGTCAGTCCTCGTGTACTTCAGTCGGCATTGTGCCTTTTGAATTAAATTCGGAATCAAACTCTGTTTTTCATCGTCAATAGGAAGGTCCAAGGGATACAGTAAACCTGAAGTGAGGCATCGGAATCTAAAACTGGACTCACTGAAGAGGTTCAAATCATAGAAAGTTAGAGTGTCAGTCCTCTTGTACTTAAGTCAGCATTGTGCCTTTTGTATTAAATTCGGGTGCAATTTCTGTGTTTCATCATCAATAAGAAGTTCCAAGGGATACAGTAAACCTAAAGTGAAGCATCGGAATCTAAAACTGGACTCACAGGAGAGTTTCAAATCATAGAAAGTTAGAGTGTCAGTACCCTTGTACTTAAGTTGGCATTGTGACTTTTGTATTAAATTCGGATGCAATTTCTGTGTTTCATCGTCAATAAGAAGGTCCAAGGGATACAGTAAACCTGAAGTGAAGCATCGGAATCTGAAACTGGACTCACAGGAGAGGTTCAATTATAGAAAGATAGAGTGTCAGTCCTCTTGTACTTAAGTCGGCATCGTGCCTTTTGAATTTAATTCAAATGCAATTTCTGTGTTCCATCGTCAATAAGAATGTCCAAGGTATACAGTAAACCTGAAGTCAAGCATCGGAATCTATAACTGGACTCACAGGAAATTTTCAAATCATAGAAAGTTAGAGTGTCAGTCCTCTTGTACTGATGTCGGCGTTGTGGTTTTGTATTAAATTCGGATGCAATTTCTATGTTTCATCGTCAATAAGAAGGTCCAAGGGATACAGTAAACCTGAAGTGAAGCATCGGAATCTGAAACTGGACTCACAGGAGAGGTTCAATTATAGAAAGATAGAGTGTCAGTCCTCTTGTACTTAAGTCGGCATCGTGCCTTTTGAATTTAATTCAAATGCAATTTCTGTGTTCCATCGTCAATAAGAATGTCCAAGGTATACAGTAAACCTGAAGTCAAGCATCGGAATCTACAACTGGACTCACAGGAAATTTTCAAATCATAGAAAGTTAGAGTGTCAGTCCTCTTGTACTGATGTCGGCGTTGTGGTTTTGTATTAAATTCGGATGCAATTTCTGTGTTTCATCATCAATAAGAAGTTCCAAGGGATACAGTAAACCTAAAGTCAAGCATCGGAATCTAAAACTGGACTCACAGGAGAGTTTCAAATCATAGAAAGTTAGAGTGTCAGTACCCTTGTACTTAAGTTGGCATTGTGCCATTTGTATCAAATACGGATGCAATTTCTGTGTTTCATCGTCAATAAGAAGGTCCAAGGTATACGGTAAACCTGAAGTGTAGCATCGGAATCTAAAACTGGACTCACAGGAGAGGTTGAAATCATAGAAAGTTAGAGTGTCAGTCCACTTTTACTCAAGTCGTCATTGTTCCTTTTGTATTACATTCGGATGCAGTTTCTGTGCTACATCGTCAATAAGAAGGTCCAAGGTATTAAGTAAACATGAAGTGAAGCATTGGAATCTAAAACTGGACTCACAGGAGGGGTTTAAATCATAGAAAGTTAGAATGTGAGACATACTGTACTTAAGTCAGCATTGTGCCTTTTGTATTAATTTCGGATGCAAACTCTTTGTTTCATCGTCAATAAGAAGTTCCAAGGGATACAGTAAACCTGAAGTGAAGCATCTGAATGTAAAACTGGACTCACAGGAGAGGTTCAAATCATAGAAAGTGAGATTGTCAGTTCTCCTGTACTTAAGTCGGCATTGTGCCTTTTGTATTATATTCGGATGGAATTTCTGTGTTTCATCACCAATAAGAAGTTCCAAGGAATACAGTAAACCTGAAGTGAAGCATCTGAATCTAAAACTGGACTCACAAGAGAGGTTCAATTATAGAAAGTTAGAGTGTCAGTCCTCTTGTACTTAAGTCGAAACCGTGCCTTTTGAATATAATTCCGATGGAATTTCTGTGTTCCATCGTCGATAAGAAGGTCAAAAATATACAGTAATCCTGAAGTGAAGCATCGGAATCCATAACTCGACTCACAGGAGAGGTTGAAATCATAGAAAGTTAGAGTGTCAGTTCTCTTGTACTTCAGTCGGCATTGTGCCTTTTGTGTTAAATTCGGATGCAAACTCTGTGTTTCATCGTCAATAAGAAGGTCCAAGGGATACATTAAACCTGAAGTGAAACATCGAAATCTAAAACTGGACTCATAGGAAAGGTTCAAATCATAGAAAGTTAAAGTGTCAGTCCTCTTGTACTTAAGTCGGCATTGTGCCTTTTGTATTAAATTCCAATGCAAACTCTGTGTTTCATCGTCAATAAGATGTTCCAAGGGATACAGTAAACCTGAAGAGAAGCATCTGAATCTATAACTGGACTCACAGGAGAGGTTCAAATCATAGAAACTGAGAGTGTCAGTTCTCCTGTACTTAAGTGGGCATTGTGCCTTTTGTATTAAATTCCGATGCAATTTCTGTGTTTCTTCGTCACTAAGAATATGCAAGGTATACAGTAAACCTGAAGTGAATCATCGGAATTTAAAACTGGACTCACAGGAGAGGTTCAAATCATAGAAAGTGAGTGTGTCAGTCCTCTTGTACTTAAGTCGGCATTGTGCCTTTTGTTTTAAATTCGGATGCAATTTTTGTGTTTCATCGTCAGTAAGAAGGTCCAAGGTATACAGTAAACCTGAAGTGACGCATCGGAAATAAAAACTGGACTCACAGGAGAGGTTGAAATCATAGAAAGTTAGAGTGTCAGTCCTCTTGTATTTAAGGCGGCATTGTGCCTTATGTATTAAATTCGGATGCAAACTCTGTGTTTCATCGTCAATAAGAAGGTCCAAGGTATACAGTAAACCTGAAGTAAAGCATCGGAATCTAAAACTGGGGTCACAGGAGAGGTTCAAATCATAGAAAGTTAGAGTGTCAGCCCTCTTGTACTTAAGTCGGCATTGTGCCATTTGTATCAAATTCGGATGCTATTTCTGTGTTTCATCGTCAATAAGAAGGTCCGAGGTATACAGTAAACCTGAAGTGAAGCATCGGAACCTAAAACTGGACTCACAGGAGAGGTTCAAATCATAGAAAGTTAGAGGGTCAGTCCTCTTCTACTTAAGTCGGCATTGTGACTTTTGTATTAAATTCGGATGCAATTTCTGTGTTTCATCGTCAATAAGGAGGACCAAGGTACACAGTAAACCTGATGAGAAGCATCGGAATCTTAAACTGGACTCTCAGGAGAGGTCCAAATCATAGAAAGTTAGAGTGTCAATCCTCTTGTACTTTAGTCGGCAATGTGCCTCTCGAATTTAATTCAGATGCAATTTCTGTGTTTCATCATCAATAAGAAGGTCCAAGGTATACTGTAAACCAGAAATGATACATCGGAATCTAAAACTGGACTCACAGGAGGGTTTCAAATCATAGAAAGTTATTGTGTCAGTCCTCATGTACTTAATTCGGCACTGTGACTTTTGTATTAGATCTGATGCAATTTCTGTGTTTCAGTGTCAATAAGAAGCTCCCAGGGATACAGTAAACCTGAAGTGAAGCATCGGAATCTAAAACTGGACTCACAGGAGGGATTCAAATCATAGAAAGTTAGAGTATTAGTCCTCTTGTACTTCAGTCGGCAGTGTGCCATTTGTATTAAATTCGGAAGCAAACTCTGTTTCTCATCGTCAATAAGAAGGTCCATGGGGTACAGAAAACCTGAAGTGAAGCATCGGAATCTAAAACTGGACTCACAGGAGAGGTTCAAATCATTAAAAGTTAGAGTGTCAGTCCTCTTGTACTTAAGTCGGCATTGTGCCTTTTGTGTTAAATTCGGATGCAATTTCTGTGTTTCATCGTCAATAAGAAGATCCAAGGGATACAGTAAACCTGAAGTGAAGCGTCGGAATCTAAACCTGGACTCAAAGGAGAGGTTCAAATCATAGAAAGTTAGAGTGTCAGTCCTCGTGTACTTCAGTCGGCATTGTGCCTTTTGAATTAAATTCGGAATCAAACTCTGTTTTTCATCGTCAATAGGAAGGTCCCAGGGATACAGTAAACCTGAAGTGAGGCATCGGAATCTAAAACTGGACTCACTGAAGAGGTTCAATTCATAGAAAGTTAGAGTGTCAGTCCTCTTGTACTTAAGTCAGCATTGTGCCTTTTGTATTAAATTCGGGTGCAATTTCTGTGTTTCATCATCAATAAGAAGTTCCAAGGGATACAGTAAACCTAAAGTGAAGCATCGGAATCTAAAACTGGACTCACAGGAGAGTTTCAAATCATAGAAAGTTAGAGTGTCAGTACCCTTGTACTTAAGTTGGCATTGTGACTTTTGTATTAAATTCGGATGCAATTTCTGTGTTTCATCGTCAATAAGAAGGTCCAAGGGATACAGTAAACCTGAAGTGAAGCATCGGAATCTGAAACTGGACTCACAGGAGAGGTTCAATTATAGAAAGATAGAGTGTCAGTCCTCTTGTACTTAAGTCGGCATCGTGCCTTTTGAATTTAATTCAAATGCAATTTCTGTGTTCCATCGTCAATAAGAATGTCCAAGGTATACAGTAAACCTGAAGTCAAGCATCGGAATCTATAACTGGACTCACAGGAAATTTTCAAATCATAGAAAGTTAGAGTGTCAGTCCTCTTGTACTGATGTCGGCGTTGTGGTTTTGTATTAAATTCGGATGCAATTTCTATGTTTCATCGTCAATAAGAAGGTCCAAGGGATACAGTAAACCTGAAGTGAAGCATCGGAATCTGAAACTGGACTCACAGGAGAGGTTCAATTATAGAAAGATAGAGTGTCAGTCCTCTTGTACTTAAGTCGGCATCGTGCCTTTTGAATTTAATTCAAATGCAATTTCTGTGTTCCATCGTCAATAAGAATGTCCAAGGTATACAGTAAACCTGAAGTCAAGCATCGGAATCTATAACTGGGCTCACAGGAAATTTTCAAATCATAGAAAGTTAGAGTGTCAGTCCTCTTGTACTGATGTCGGCGTTGTGGTTTTGTATTAAATTCGGATGCAATTTCTGTGTTTCATCATCAATAAGAAGTTCCAAGGGATACAGTAAACCTAAAGTCAAGCATCGGAATCTAAAACTGGACTCACAGGAGAGTTTCAAATCATAGAAAGTTAGAGTGTCAGTACCCTTGTACTTAAGTTGGCATTGTGCCATTTGTATCAAATACGGATGCAATTTCTGTGTTTCATCGTCAATAAGAAGGTCCAAGGTATACGGTAAACCTGAAGTGTAGCATCGGAATCTAAAACTGGACTCACAGGAGAGGTAGAAATCATAGAAAGTTAGAGTGTCAGTCCACTTTTACTTAAGTCGTCATTGTTCCTTTTGTATTACATTCGGATGCAGTTTCTGTGCTACATCGTCAATAAGAAGGTCCAAGGTATTAAGTAAACATGAAGTGAAGCATTGGAATCTAAAACTGGACTCACAGGAGGGGTTTAAATCATAGAAAGTTAGAATGTGAGTCATACTGTACTTAAGTCAGCATTGTGCCTTTTGTATTAATGTCGGATGCAAACTCTTTGTTTCATCGTCAATAAGAAGTTCCAAGGGATACAGTAAACCTGAAGTGAAGCATCTGAATGTAAAACTGGACTCACAGGAGAGGTTCAAATCATAGAAAGTGAGAGTGTCAGTTCTCCTGTACTTAAGTCGGCATTGTGCCTTTTGTATTATATTCGGATGGAATTTCTGTGTTTCATCACCAATAAGAAGTTCCAAGGAATACAGTAAACCTGAAGTGAAGCATCTGAATCTAAAACTGGACTCACAAGAGAGGTTCAATTATAGAAAGTTAGAGTGTCAGTCCTCTTGTACTAAAGTCGAAACCGTGCCTTTTGAATATAATTCCGATGGAATTTCTGTGTTCCATCGTCGATAAGAAGGTCAAAAATATACAGTAATCCTGAAGTGAAGCATCGGAATCCATAACTCGACTCACAGGAGAGGTTGAAATCATAGAAAGTTAGAGTGTCAGTTCTCTTGTACTTCAGTCGGCATTGTGCCTTTTGTGTTAAATTCGGATGCAAACTCTGTGTTTCATCGTCAATAAGAAGGTCCAAGGGATACATTAAACCTGAAGTGAAACATCGAAATCTAAAACTGGACTCATAGGAAAGGTTCAAATCATAGAAAGTTAAAGTGTCAGTCCTCTTGTACTTAAGTCGGCATTGTGCCTTTTGTATTAAATTCCAATGCAAACTCTGTGTTTCATCGTCAATAAGATGTTCCAAGGGATACAGTAAACCTGAAGAGAAGCATGTGAATCTATAACTGGACTCACAGGAGAGGTTCAAATCATAGAAACTGAGAGTGTCAGTTCTCCTGTACTTAAGTGGGCATTGTGCCTTTTGTATTAAATTCCGATGCAATTTCTGTGTTTCTTCGTCACTAAGAATATGCAAGGTATACAGTAAACCTGAAGTGAATCATCGGAATTTAAAACTGGACTCACAGGAGAGGTTCAAATCATAGAAAGTGAGTGTGTCAGTCCTCTTGTACTTAAGTCGGCATTGTGCCTTTTGTATTAAATTCGAATACAATTTCTGAGTTTCATCGTCAATAAGAAGGTCCAAGGGATACAGTAAACCTGAAGTGAAGCATCAGAATCTAAAACTGGACTCACAGGAGACGTTCAAATAATAGAAACTTAGAGTGTCCGTCCCCTTGTACTTGAGACGGCATTGTGCTTTTTGTATTCAATTCGGATGCAAACTCTGTGTTTCAACGTCAATACGAAGGTCCAAGGGATACAGTAAACCTGAAGTGAAGCATCGGAATCTAATACTGGACTCACAGGAGGGGTTTAAATCACAGAAAGTTAGAGTGTCAGTCCTCTCGTACTTAAGTCGGCATTATGCCTTTTTATTAAATTCGGATGAAAACTCTGTGTTTCATCGTCAGTAAGAAGGTCCAAGGGATACAGTAAACCTGAAGTGAAGCATCGGAATCTAAAACTGGACTCACAGGAGAGGATCAAATCACAGAAAGTGGGAGTGTCAGTCCTCTTGAACTTAAGTCGGCATTGTGCCTTTTGTATTAAATTCCGATGCAAACTCTGTATTTCATCGGCAGTAAGAAGGTCCAAGGGATTCAGTATACCTGAAGTGAAGCATCGGAATCTAAAACTGGACCCACAGGTGAGGTTCAAATCATAGAAAGTGAGAGTGTCAGTCCTTTTGTACTTAAGTCAGCATTGTGCCTTTTGTATTAAATTCCGATGCAATTTCTGTGTTTCATCGTCAATAAGAAGGTGCAACGCATACAGTAAACCTGAAGTCAAGCATCGGAATCTAAAACTGGACTCACAGGAGAGGTTCAAATCATAGAAAGTGAGAGTGTCAATTCTCTTGTACTTAAGGCAGCATTGTGCCTTTTGAATTAAATTCGGAATCAAACTCTGTTTTTCATCGTCAATAGGAAGGTCCAAGGGATACAGTAAACCTGAAGTGAGGCATCGGAATCTAAAACTGGACTCACAGAAGAGGTTCAAATCATAGAAAGTTAGAGTGTCAGTCCTCTTGTACTTAAGTCAGCATTGTGCCTTTTGTATTAAATTCGGGTGCAATTTCTGTGTTTCATCATCAATAAGAAGTTCCAAGGGATACAGTAAACCTAAAGTGAAGCATCGGAATCTAAAACTGGACTCACAGGAGAGTTTCAAATCATAGAAAGTTAGAGTGTCAGTACCCTTGAACTTAAGTTGGCATTGTGACTTTTGTATTAAATTCGGATGCAATTTCTGTGTTTCATCGTCAATAAGAAGCTCCAAGGGATACAGTAAACCTGAAGTGAAGCATCGGAATCTGAAACTGGACTCACAGGAGAGGTTCAATTATAGAAAGATAGAGTGTCAGTCCTCTTGTACTTAAGTCGGCATCGTGCCTTTTGAATTTAATTCAAATGCAATTTCTGTGTTCCATCGTCATAAAGAATGTCCAAGGTATACAGTAAACCTGAAGTCAAGCATCGGAATCTATAACTGGACTCACAGGAAATTTTCAAATCATAGAAAGTTAGAGTGTCAGTCCTCTTGTACTGATGTCGGCGTTGTGGTTTTGTATTAAATTCGGATGCAATTTCTGTGTTTCATCCTCAATAAGAAGGTCCAAGGGATACAGTAAACCTGAAGTGAAGCATCGGAAACTAAATCTGGACTCACAGGAGAGGTTCAAATCATAGAAAGTTAGAGTGTCAGTCCTCTTGTAATTAGGTCGGCATTGTGCCTTTTGTATTAAATTCGGATGCAATGTATGTGTTTAATCGTCAATAAAAAGGTCCAAGGTTTACTGTCAACCTGAGGTGAAGCATCGGAATTTAAAACTGGACTAACAGGAGAGGTTCAAAACATAGAAAGTGAGACTGTCAATCCTCTTGTACTTAAGTTGGCATTGTGCCATTTGTATCAAATACGGATGCAATTTCTGTGTTTCATCGTCAATAAGAAGGTCCAAGGTATACGGTAAACCTGAAGTGTAGCATCGGAATCTAAAACTGGACTCACAGGAGAGGTTGAAATCATAGAAAGTTAGAGTGTCAGTCCACTTTTACTTAAGTCGTCATTGTTCCTTTTGTATTACATTCGGATGCAGTTTCTGTGCTACATCGTCAATAAGAAGGTCCAAGGTATTAAGTAAACATGAAGTGAAGCATTGGAATCTAAAACTGGACTCACAGGAGGGGTTTAAATCATAGAAAGTTAGAATGTGAGTCATACTGTACTTAAGTCAGCATTGTGCCTTTTGTATTAATTTCGGATGCAAACTCTTTGTTTCATCGTCAATAAGAAGTTCCAAGGGATACAGTAAACCTGAAGTGAAGCATCTGAATGTAAAACTGGACTCACAGGAGAGGTTCAAATCATAGAAAGTGAGAGTGTCAGTTCTCTTGTACTTCAGTCGGCATTGTGCCTTTTGTATTATATTCGGATGGAATTTCTGTGTTTCATCATCAATAAGAAGTTCCAAGGAATACAGTAAACCTGAAGTGAAGCATCTGAATCTAAAACTGGACTCACAGGAGAGGTTCAAATTATAGAAAGTTAGAGTGTAAGTCCTCTTGTACTTGAGTCGGCATTGTGCCTTTTGTATTAAATTCGGATGCAATTTCTGTGTTTCATCGTCAATAAGAAGGTCCAAAGGATACAGTAAACCTGAAGTGATGCATCGAAATCTAAAACTGGACTCACAGGAGAGGTTCAAATCACAGAAAGTGAGTGTGTCAGTCCTCTCGTACTTAAGTCGGCATTGTGCCTTTTCCATTAAATTCGGATGCTAACTCTGTGTTTCTTCGTCAATAAGAAGGTCCAAGGGATACAATAAACCTGATGTGAAACATCGGAATCTAAAACGGGACTCACAGGAGAGGTTCAAATCACAGAAAATTTGAGAGTCGGACCTCTTGTACTTAAGTCGGCATTATGACTTTTGTATTAAATTCGGATGCAATTCCTATGTTTCATCGTCAATAAGAAAGTCCAAGGTGTACAGTAAACCTGAAGTGAAGCATCGGAATCTAAAACTGGACTCACAGGAGAGGTTCAAATCATAGAAAGTTAGAGTGTCAGTCCTCTTGTACTTAAGTCGGCATTGTGCCTTTTATATTAAATTCGGATGCAATTTCTGTGTTTCATCGTCAATAAGAAAGTCCAAGGGATACAGTAAACCTGAAGCGAAGCATCGGAATCTGAAACTGGACTCACAGGAGAGGTTAAAATCATAGAGAGTGTTTGTCCTCTTGTACTTACGTCGGCATTGTGCCTTTTGTATTAAATTCGGATGCAATTTCTGTGTTCCATCGTCAATAAGAAGGTCCAAGGTACACTGTAAACCCTAAGTGAAGCATCGGAATCTAAAACAGGACTCTGAGGAGAGGTTCAAATCATAGAAAGTTAGAGTGCCAATCCTCTTGTAGTTAAGTCGGCATTGTGCCTTTTGTATTAAATTCGAATGCAATATCTGTGTTTCATCGTCAATAAGAAGGTCCAAGGTATACATTAAACCTGAATTGAAGCATCGGAATCTAAAACTGGACTCACAGGAGAGGTTAAAAACATAGAAAGTTAGAGTGTCTGACCCTCTTGTACATAAGTCGGCATTGTGCCTTTTGTATTAAATTCGGTTGCAATGTCTGTGTTTCATCGTCAATAAGAAGGTCCGAGGTATACAGTAAACCTGAAGTGAAGCATCGGAATCTAAAACTGGACTCACATGAGCGGATCAAATCATTGAAAGTTAGAGTGTCAGTCCTCTTGTACTTAAGTCGGCATTGTGCCTTTTGTATTAAATTCGGATGCAATTTCTGTGTTTCATCGTCAATAAGAAGGTCCAAGGGATACAGTAAACCTGAAGCGAAGCATCGTAATCTAAAACTGGACTCACAGGAAAGGTTAAAATCATAGAGAGTGTTTGTCCTCTTGTACTCACGTCGGCATTGGGCCTTTTGTATTAAATTCGGATGCAATTTCTGTGTTTCATCGTCAATAAGAAGGTCCAAGGTATACAGTAAACCCTAAGTGAAGCATCGGAATCTAAAACAGGACTCACAGGAGAGGTTCAAATCATAGAAAGTTAGAGTGGCAGGCCCCTTGTCCTTTAGTCGGTATTGTGCTTTTGTACTAAATTTAAATGGAATTTCTGTGTTTCATCGTCAATAAGAAGGTCCAAGGTATACAGTAAACCTGAAGTGAAACTTCGGAATCTAAAACCGGACTCAAAGGATAGGTTCAAATCATAGAAAGTTAGATTGTCAGTCCTCTTGTACATTAATCGGCATTGTGCCTTTTGTATTCAATTCGGATGCAATTTCTGTGTTTCATCGTCAATAAGAAGGTTCAAGGGATACAGTAAAACTGAAGTGAAGCATCGGAATCGAAAACTGGACTCACAGGAGAGGTCCAAATCATAGGAAGTTAGAGTGTCAGTCCTCTTGTACATTAATCGGCATTGTGCCTTTTTTTTAAATTCGGATGCAATTTCTGTGTTTCATCGTCAATAAGAAGGTCCAAGGTATACAGTAAACCCTAAGTGAAGCATCGGAATCTGAAACTGGACTCACAGGAGTGGTTCAAATCATAGAAAGTTAGAGTGTCAGTCCTCTTGTTCTTGAGTCGGCATTGTGCCTTTTGTATTAAATTCGGATGCAATTTGTGGGTTTTATCGTCAATAAGAAGGTCCAAGGGATACAGTAATCCTGAAGTGAAGCATCGGAATTTAAAACTGGACTCACAGGAGAGGTTCAAATCATAGGAAGTTAGAGTGTCAGGCCCCTTGTCTTTAGTCGGTATTGTGCTTTTGTACTAAATTCAGATGGAATTTCTGTGTGTCATCGTCAATAAGAAGGTCCAAGGTATACAGTAAACCTGAAGTGAAGCTTCGGAATCGAAAACTGGACTCACAGGTGAGGTTTAAGTCATAGAAAGTAAGAGTGTCAGTCATCATGTACTTAAGTCGGCATTGTGCCTTTTGTATTAATTTCGGATGCAATTTCTGTGTTTCATCGTCAATAAGAAGGTCCAAGGTATACAGTAAACCTGAAGTGAAGCATTGGAATCGAAAACTGGACTCACAGGAGAGGTCCACGTAATAGAAAGTTAGAGTGTTAGTCCTCTTGTACATAAATCGGCATTGTGTTTTTTGTATTAAATTCGGATGCATTTTCTGTGTTTCATCGTCAATAAGAAGGTCGAAGGGGTACAGTAAACCTGAAGTGAAGCATCGGAATCTAAAACTGGACTCACAGAAGAGCATCAAATCATAGAAAGTTAGAGTGTCAGTACTCTTGTACTTATGTCGGCATTGTGCCTTTTGTATTTAATTCGGATGCAATTTCTGTGTTTCATCGTCAATAAGGAGGGCCAAGGGATACAGTAAACCTGAAGTGAAGCATCGGAAACTAAAACTGGACTCACAGGAGAGGTTCAAATCTTAGAAAGTTAGAGTGTGAGGCCTCTTGTCCTTAAGTCGGCATTGTGCTTTTGTACAAAATTCAGATGGAATTTCTGTGTTTCATGGTCAATAAGGAGGTCCAAGGGATACAGTAAACCTGAAGTGAAGCATCGGAATCGAAAACTGGACCCACACTAGAGGTTCAAATCATGGAAAGTTTGAGTGTCAGTCCTCATGTATTTTAGTCGCCATAGTGCCTTTTGTACTAAATTCGGTTGCAATATCTGTGTTTCATCGTCAATAAGAAGGTCCAAGAGATACAGTAAACCTGAAGTGAAGCATCGGAATCTAAAACTGGACTCACAGGAGAGGTTCAAATCATTGGAAGTTTAAGTGTCCGTCCTCTTGTACTTAAGTTGGCACTTTGCCTTTTGTATTAAATTCGGATGTAATTTATGTGTTTCATCGCTAATAAGAAGGACCAAGGTATACAGTAAACCTGAAGTGAAGCATCGGAATATAAAACTGGACTCACAGGAGGGGTTCAGATCATAGGAAGTTAGAGTGTCAGTCCTCTTGTACTTAAGTCGGCATTGTGCCTTTTGTATTAAATTCTGATGCAATTTCTGTGTTTCATCGTCAATAACAAGGTCCAAGGGATACAGTAAACCTGAAGTGAAGCATCAGAAACTAAAACTGGGCTCACAGGAGAGGTTCAAATCATAGAAAGTTAGAGTGTCCGTCCACTAGTACTTAAGTCGGCATTGTGACTTTTGTATTAAATTCGGATGCAATTTCTGTGTTTCATCGTCAATAAGAAGGTCCAAGGGATACAGTAAACCAGAAGTGAGGCATCGGTATCGAAATCTGGACCCACAGGAGTGGTTCAAATCATACAAAGTTAGAGTGTCAGTCCTCTCGTATTTAAATCGGCATTGTGAATTTTGTTCTAAATTCGGTTGCAATTTCTGTGTTTCATCGTCAATAAGAAGGTCGAAGGGATACAGTAAACCTGAAGTGAAGCATCGGAATCTAAAACTGGACTCACAGGGGAGGTCCAAACCATAGAAAGTTAGAGTGTCAGTCCTCTTGTAATTAGGTCGGCATTGTGCCTTTTGTATTAAATTCGGATGCAATTTCTGTGTTTCATCGTCAATAAGAAGGTCCAAGGGATACAGTAAACCTGAACTGAAGCATCGGAAACTAAAACTGGACTTACAGGAAAGGTTCAAATCATAGACAATTTGAGTGTAAGTCCTCTTGCACTTAAGTCGGCATTGTGCCTTTTGTATCAAATTCGGAAGCAATTCCTGTGTTTCATCAACAATAAAAAGGTCCAAGGGATACAGTAAACCTAAAGTGAAGCATCGGAATCGAAAACTGGACTCACAAGAGAGGGTCAAATCATAGAAAGTTAGAGTGTCAGTCCTCTTGTATTTAAGTCGGCATTGTGCCTTTTGTACTAATTTCGGTTGCAATTTCTGTGTTTCATCGTCAATAAAAAGGTCCAAGGGATACAGTAAACCTGAAGTGAAGCATCGATAATTAAAACTGGACTTACAGGAAAGGTTCAAATCATAGAAAGTGAGAGTGTCAGTGCTCTTGTACTTAAGTCGGCATTGTGCATTTTGTATTACATTCAGATGGAATTTCTCTGTTTCGTCAGCAATACGAAGGTCCAAGGGATACAGTAAACCTGATATGAGGCATCGGAATCCAAACAGGACTCACAGGAGAGGTTCAAGTCATAGAAAGTTAGAGTGTCAGTCCTCTTGTACTTAAGGCGGCTTTGTGCCTTTTGTATTAATTCAGATGGAATTTCTGTGTTCCATCGTCAATAAGAAGGTGCAAGGGATACAGTAAACCTGAAGTGAAGCATCGGAATGTAAAACTGGACTCACAGGAGAGGTTCAAATCATCGCAAGTTAGAGTGTCAGTCCTCTTGTACTTAAGTCGGCATTGTACCTTTTGTACTACATTCGGATGCAACTTCTGTGTTTCATCGTCAATAAGAAGTTCCAAGGGATACAGGAAACCTGAAGTGAAGCATCGGAATCTAAAACTGGACTCACAGGAGAGGTTCAAATCATAGAAAGTTAGAGTGTCAGTCCTCTTGTACTTAAGTCGGCATTGTACCTTTTGTACTACATTCGGATGCAACTTCTGTGTTTCATCGTCAATAAGAAGTTCCAAGGGATACAGGAAACCTGAAGTGAAGCATCGGAATCTAAAACTGGACTTACAGGAAAGGTTCAAATCATAGACAGTTAGAGTGTCTGCCCTCTTGTACTTAAGTCGCCATTGTGCCTTTTGTATTAAATTTGGATGCAATTCCTGTCTTTCATCGTCAATAAGAAGGTTCAAGGGATACAGTAAAACTGAAGTGAAGCATCGGAATCTAAAACTGGACTCACAGGAGAGGTTCAAATCATAGAAAGTTAGAGTGTCAGTCCTCTAGTCCTTAAGTCGGCATTGTGCCTTTTGTATTAAATTCGTATGCAAACTCTGTGTTTCATCGCCAATAAGAAGGTCCAAGGGATACAGTAAATCTGAAGTGAAGCATCGGAAACTAAAACTAGACTCACAGGAGAGGTTCAAATCATAGAAAGTTAGAGTGTCAGGCACTTGTCCTTTAGTCGGCATGGTGCTTTTGTACTGAATTCAGATCGAATTTCCGTGTTTCATCGTCAATAAGAAGGTCCTAGGTATACAGTAAACCTGAAGTGAAGCATCGGAATCGTAAACTGGACTCACAATAGAGGTTCAATTCATAGAAAGTTAGAGTGTCAGTCCTCTTCTTTTTAAGTCGGCATTGTGCCTTTTGTACTAAATTCGGTTGCAATTTCTGTGTTTCATCGTCAATAAGAAGGACTAAGGGATACAGTAAACCTGGAGTGATGCATCGGAACCCAAAACTGGACTCACAGGAGAGGTTCAAATCATAGAAAATTAGAGAGTCAGTCCACTTGTACTAAAGTTGGCTTTGTGCCTTTTCTATTAAATTCGGATGAAATTTCTGTGTTTCATCGTTAATGAGAAGGTCCAAAGTATACAGTAAACCTGAAGTGAAGCATCGGAATATAAAACTGGACTCACAGGAGGGGTTCAGATCATAGAATGTTAGAGTGTCAGTCCTCTTGTACTTAAGATGGCATTGTGCCTTTTGTATTAAATTCGGATGCAATATCTGTGCTTAATCGTCAATAGCAAGGTCCAAGGGATACAGTAAACCTGAAGTGTAGCATCGGAAACTAAAACTGGACTCACAGGAGAGGTCCAAATCAAAGAAAGTTAGAGTGTCCGTCCTCTAGTACTTAAGTCGGCATTGTGCCTTTTGTATTAATTTCGGATGTAATTTCTGTGTTTCATCGTCAATAAGAAGGTCCAAGGTATACAGTAAACCTTAAGTGAAGCATCTGAATCGAAAACTGGACTCACAGGACAGGTCCAAATCATAGAAAGTTAGAGTGTAAGTCCTCTTGTACATAAATCGGCATTGTGTGTTTTGTATTAAGTTCGGATGCAATTTCTGTGTTTCATCGTCAATAAGAAGGTCCAAGGAATACGGTAAACCTGAAGTGAAGCATCGGAATCTAAAACTGGACTCACAGAAAAGCTTCAAATCATAGACATTTAGTGTGTCAGTCCTCTTGTACTTAAGTCGGCAATGTGCCTTTTGTATTAAGATCGGATGCAATTTTTGTGTTTCATCGTCAATAAGAAGGTCCAAGGGATACAGTAAACCTGAAGTGAAGCATCGGAAACCAATACTGGACTTACAGGAGAGGTTCAAATCATAGAAAGTTAGAGTGTCAGGCCTCTTGTCCTTAAGTCGGCATTGTGCTTTTGTACTAAATTCCGTTAGAATTACTGTGTTTCATCGTCAAGAAGAAGGTCCAAGGGATACAGTAAACCTAAAGTGAAGCATCGGAACCTAAAACTGGACTCACAGGAGAGGTTCAAATCATTGAAAGTTTAAGTGTCCGTCCTCTTGTACTTAAGTTGGCACTGTGCCTTTTGTATTAAATTCGGATGTAATTTATGTGTTTCACCGATAATAAGAAGGACCAAGCTATACAGTAAACCTGAAGTGAAGCATCGGAATATAAAACTGGACTCACAGGAGCGGTTCAGATCATAGAAAGTTAGAGTGTCAGTCCTCTTGTACTTAAGTCGGCATTGTGCCTTTTGTATTAAATTCGGATGCAATTTCTGTGTTTCATCGTCGATAATAAGGTCCAAGGGATACAGTAAACCTGAAGTGAAGCATCAGAAACTAAAACTGGACTCACAGGACACGTTCAAATCAGAGAAATTTAGTGTGTCCGTCCACTAGTATTTAAGTCGGCATTGTGCCTTTTGTATTAAATTCGGATGCAATTTCTGTGTTTCATCGCCAATAAGAAGGTCCAAGGTATACACTAAACGTGAAGTAAAGCAACCGAATCTAAAACTGGACTCACAGGAGAGGTTCCAATCATAGAAAGTTAGAGTGTCAGTCCTCTTGTACTTAAGTCTGCATTGTGCCTTTTGTATCAAATTCGGATGCAATTTCTGTGTTTCATCGTCAATAAGAAGGTCCAAGGTATACAGTAAACCTGAAGTGAAGCAACCGAATCTCAAACTGGACTCACAGCAGGGGTTCAAATCATAGAAAGTTTGAGTGTCAGTCCTCTTGTACTTAAGTCCGCATTGTGCCTCTTGTATTAAATTCGAAGGCAATTTCTGTGTTTCATCGTCAATAAGAATGTCCAAGGGATACAGTAAACCTGAAGGGAAGCATCGGTATCGAAATCTGGACCCACAGGAGAGGTTCAAATCATACAAAGTTAGAGTGTCAGTCCTCTCGTATTTAAGTCGGCATTGTGCCTTTTGTTCTACATTCGGTTGCAATTTCTGTGTTTCATCGTCAATAAGAAGGTCCAAGGGGTACAGTAAACCTGAAGTGAAGCATCCGAATCTAAAACTGGACTCACAGGAGAGGTTCAAATCAAAGAAAGTTAGCGTGTCAGTCCTCTTGTACTGAAGTCGGCATTGTGCCTTTTGTACTAAATTCGGATGCAATTTCTGTGTTTCATCGTCAATAAGAAGGTCCAAGGGATACAGAAACCTGAAGTGAAGCATCGGAATCTAAAAGTGGACTCAGAGGAGCGGTTCAAATCATTGAAAGTTAAAGTGTCAGTCCTCTTGTACTTAAGTTGGCATTGTGAATTTTGCATTAAATTCGGATGCAAACTCTATGTTTCATCGCCAATAAGAAGGTCCAAGGTATACATTAAAATTGAAGTGAAGCATCGGAATCTAAAACTGGACTCACAACAGAGGTTCAAATCATAGAAAGTTAGAGTGTCAGCCCCTCTTGTACATAAGTCGGCATTGTGCCGTTTGTATTAAATTCGGATACATTTCCTGTGTTTCATCGTCAATGAGAAGGTCCCAGGTATACAGTAACCCTGAAGTCAAGCATCGGAATCTAAAACTGCACTCACCGAAGAGGTTCAAATCATAGAAAGTTAGAGTGTCAGTCCTCTTGTACTTAAGTCGGCATTGTGCCTTTTGAATTAAATTCGGATGCAATTTCTGTGTTTCATCGTCAATAAGAAGGTCCTAGGGATACAGTAAACCTGACGTGAAGCAACGGAATCGAAAATTGGACACACAGGTGAGGTTCAAATCATAGAAAGTTAGAGTGTCTGCCCTCTTGTACTTAAGTCGCCATTGTGCCTTTTGTACCAAATTCGGACGCAATTTCTGTGTTTCATCGTCAATAAGAAGGTTCAAGGGATAAAGTAAACCTGAAGTGAAGCATCGGAATCTAAAACAGGACTCACAGGAGAGGTTCAAATCATAGAAAGAAAGAGTGTCAGTCCTCTTGTACTTAAGTCGGCGTTGTGCCTTTTGTATTAAATTGGGATGCAATTTGTGTGTTTTATCGTCAATAAGAAGGTCCAAGGGATACAGTAATTCTGAAGTGAAGCCTCGGAAACTAAAACTGGACTCACAGGAGAGGTACAAATCATAGAAAGTTAGAGTGTCAGGCCCCTTGTCCTTAAGTCGGCATGGTGCTTTTGTGCTGAATTCAGATCGAATTTGCGTGTTTCATCGTCAATTAGAAGGTCCTAGGTATACAGTAAACCTGAAGTGAAGCATCGGAATCGTAAACTGGACTCACAATAGAGGTTCAATTCATAGAAAGTTAGAGTGTCTGCCCTCTTGTACTTAAGTCGCCATTGTGCCTTTTGTATCAAATTCGGATGCAATTTCTGTGTTTCATCGTCAATAAGAAGGTTCAAGGGATAAAGTAAACCTGAAGTGAAGCATCGGAATCTAAAACAGGACTCACAGGAGAGGTTCAAATCATAGAAAGAAAGAGTGTCTGCCCTCTTGTACATAAGTCGCCATTGTGCCTTTTGTATCAAATTCGGATGCAATTTCTGTGTTTCATCGTCAATAAGAAGGTTCAAGGGATACAGTAAACCTGGAGTGATGCATCGGAACCCAAAACTGGACTCACAGGAGAGGTTCAAATCATAGAAAATTAGAGAGTCAGTCCACTTGTACTTAAGTTGGCTTTGTGCCTTTTCTATTAAATTCGGATGAAATTTCTGTGTTTCATCGTTAATGAGAAGGTCCAAAGTATACAGTAAACCTGAAGTGAAGCATCGGAATATAAAACTGGACTCACAGGAGGGGTTCAGATCACAGAAAGTTAGAGTGTCAGTCCTCTTGTACTTAAGTTGGCATTGTGCCTTTTTTATTACATTCGGATGCAATTTCTGTGCTTCATCGTCAATAGCAAGGTCCAAAGTATACAGTAAACCTGAAGTGAAGCATCGGAATATAAAACTGGACTCACAGGAGGGGTTCAGATCACAGAAAGTTAGAGTATCAGTCCTCTTGTACTTAAGTTGGCATTGTGCCTTTTTTATTACATTCGGATGCAATTTCTGTGCTTCATCGTCAATAGCAAGGTCCAAGGTATACAGTAAACCTGAAGTGAAGCATCGAAAACTAAAACTGGACTCACAGGAAAGGTTCAAATCAAAGAAAGTTAGAGTGTCCGTCCTCTAGTACTTAAGTCTTCATTGTGCCTTTTGTATTAATTTCGGATGCAATTTCTGTGTTTCATCGTCAATAAGAAGGTCCAAGGTATACAGTTAACCTTAAGTGAAGCATCTGAATCGAAAACTGGACTCACAGGAGAAGTGCAAATCATAGAAAGTTAGAGTGTAAGTCCTCTTGTACATGAATCTTCATTGTGCCTTTTGTATTAAGTTCGGATGCAATTTCTGTGTTTCATCGTCAATAAGAAGGTCCAAGGAATACGGTGAACCTGAAGTGAAGCATCGGAATCTAAAACTGGACTCACAGAAGAGCTTCAAATCATAGAAAGTTAGAGTGTCAGTCCTCTTGTACTTAAGTCGGCAATGTGCCTTTTGTATTAAGATCGGATGCAATTTTTGTGTTTCATCGTCAATAAGAGGGTCCAAGGGATTCAGTAAACCTGAAGTGAAGCATCGGAAACCAAAACTGGACTTACAGGAGAGGTTCAAATCATAGAAAGTTAGAGTGTCAGGCCTCTTGTCCTTAAGTCGGCATTGTGCTTTTGTACTAAATTCAGTTAGAATTACTGTGTTTCATCGTCAATAAGAAGGTCGAAGGGATACAGTAAACCTAACGTGAAGCATCGGAATCGAAAACTGGACCCACACGAGAGGTTCATATCATAGAAAGTTTGAGTGTCAGTCCTCTTGTATTTAAGTCGCCGTTATGCTTTTGTATTAAATTCGGATGCAATTTCTGTGTTTCATCGCCAATAAGAAGGTCCAAGGTATACACTAAACCTGATGTGAAGCAACCGAATCTAAAACTGGACTCACAGGAGAGGTTCCAATCGTAGAAAGTTAGAGTGTCAGTCCTCTTGCACTTAAGTCTGCATTGTACCATTTGTATCAAATTCGGATGCAATTTCTGTGTTTCATCGTCAATAAAAAGGTCCAAGGTATACAGTAAACCTGAAGTGAAGCATCAGAAACTAAAACTGGACTCACAGGAAACGTTCAAATCATAGAAATTTAGAGTGTCCGTCCACTAGTATTTAAGTCGGCAATGTGCCTTTTGTATTAAATTCGGATGCAATTTCTGTGTTTCATCGCCAATAAGAAGGTCCAAGGTATACACTAAACCTGAAGTGAAGCAACCGAATCTAAAACTGGACTCACATTAGAGGTTCCAATCATAGAAAGTTAGAGTGTGAGTCTTCTTGTACTTAAGTCTGCATTGTGCCATTTGTATCAAATTCGGATGCAATTTCTGTGTTTCATCGTCAATAAGAAGGTCCAAGGTATACAGTAAACCTGAAGTGAAGCAACCGAATCTAAAACTGGACTCACAGCAGGGGTTCAAATCATAGAAAGTTTGAGTGTCAGTCCTCTTGTACTTAAGTCCGCATTGTGCCTCTTGTATTAAATTCGGATGCAATTTCTGCGTTTCATCGTCAATAAGACGGTCCAAGGGATAAAGTAAACCTGAAGTGAAGCATCGGAATCGAAATCCGGACCCACAGGAGAGGTTCAAATCATACAAAGTTAGAGTGTCAGTCCTCTCGTATTTAAGTCGGCATTGTGCCTTTTGTTCTACATTCGGTTGCAATTTCTGTGTTTCATCGTCAATAAGAAGGACCAAGGGAAACAGTATACCTGAAGTGAAGCATCGGAATCTAAAACTGAACTCACAGAGGAGGTTCAAATCATAGTAAATTAGAGTGTCAGTCCTCTTGTACTTAAGTCGGCATTGTGCATTTTGTATTAAATTCAGATGGAATTTCTGTGTTTCGTCGGCAATACGAAGGTCCAAGGGATACAGTAAACCTGATATGAGGCATCGGAATCCAAACTGGACTCACAGGAGAGGTTCAAATCAATGAAAGTTAGAGTGTCAGTCCTCTTGTACTTAAGGCGGCATTGTGCCTTTTGTATTAATTCAGATGGAATTTCTGTGTTCCATCGTCAATAGGAAAGTGCAAGGGATGCAGTAAACCTGAAGTGAAGCATCGGAATCTAAATCTGGACTCACAGGAGAGGTTCAAATCATAGAAAGTTAGAGTGTCAGTACTCTTGTACTTAAGTCGGCATTGTACCTTTTGTACTACATTCGGATGCAATTTCTGTGTTTCATCGTCAATAAGAAGTTCCAAGGGATACAGGAAACCTGATGTGAAGCATCGGAATCTAAAACTGGACTCACAGGAGAGGTTCAAATCATAGAAAGTTAGAGTGTCAGTCCTCTTCTACTTAAGTCGGCATTGTGGCTATTCTACTGAATTCTTATGCAATTCCTGTGTTTCATCGTCAATATGAAGGTCCAAGGGATACAGGAAACCCGAAGTGAAGCATAGGAATCTAAAACTGGACTCACAGGAGAGGTTCAAATCGTAGAAAGTTAGAGTGTAAGTCCTCTTGTACTTGAGTCGGCATTGTGCCTTTTGTATTAATTTCGGATGCAATTTCTGTGTTTCATCGTCAATAAGAAGGCCCAAGATGTACAGTAAACCTGAAGTGAAGCATCGGAATCGAAAACTGGACTCACAGGAGAGGTCCAAATCATAGAAAGTTAGAGTGTCAGTCCTCTTGTCCTTAAGTCGGCATTGTGCTTTTGTACTAAATTCAGATGGAATTTCTGTGTTTCATCGTCAATAAGAAGGTCCAAGGGGTACAGTAAACCTGAAGTGAAGCATCGGAACCTAAAACTTGACTCATAGGAGAGGTTCAAATCATAGAAAGTTAAAGTGTCCGTCCTCTTGTATTTAAGTTGGCACTGTGCCTTTTGTATTAAATTCGGATGCAATTTCTGTGTTTCATCGTTAATAAGAAGGACCAAGGTATACAGTAAACCTGAAGTGAAGCATCGGAATATGAAACTGGACTCACAGGAGGGGTTCAGATAATAGAAAGTTAGAGTGTCAGGCCTCTTGTACTTAAGTCGGCATTGTGCCTTTTGTATTAAAATCGGATGCATTTTCTGTGTTTCATCGTCAATAAGAAGGTCCAAGGGATACAGTGAACCTGAAGTGAAGCATCGGAATCTAAAAGTGGACTCAGTGCAGCGGTTCATATCACAGAAAGTTAGAGTGTCAGTCCTCTTGTACTTAAGTCGGCATTGTGAATTTTGCATTAAATTCGGATGCAAACTCTATGTTTCATCGCCAATAAGAAGGTCCAAGGTATAGATTAACATTGAAGTGAAGCATCGGAATCTAAAACTGGACACACAATAGAGGTTCAAATCATATAAAGTTAGAGTGTCAGCCCCTCTTGTATTTAAGTCGGCATTGTGCCTTTTGTATTAAATTCCGATGCAATTTCTGTGTTTCATCGACAATAAGAAGGTCCAAGGGATACAGTAAACCTGAAGTGATGCATCGGAATCGAAAACTGGACTCTCTGGAGCGGTTCAAATCATAGAAAGTTAGAGTGTCAGGCCTCTTGTACTTAAGTCGGCATTTTTCCTTTTGTATTATATTCGGATGCAATTTCTGAGTTTCATCGTCATTAAGAAGCTCCAAGGGATACAGTAAACCTGAAGTAAGGCATCGGAATCTAAAACTGGTCTCACAGGAGAGGTTCAATCATACAAAGTTAGAGTGTCAGTCCTCTTGTATTTAAGTCGGCATTGTGCCTTTACTATTAAATTCGGTTGCAATTTCTCTGTTTCATAGTCAATAAGAAGGTCCAAGGGATACAGTAAACCTGAAGTGAAGCACCGGAATCTAAAACTGGACTCACAGGAGTGGTTCAAATCATAGACAGTTAGAGTGTCAGTCCTCTTGTAATTAAGTCGGCATTGTGCCTTTTGTATTAAATTCTGATGCAATTTCTGTGTTTCGTCATCAATAAGAAGGTCCAAGGTATTCAGTAAACCTGAAGTGAAGCATTGGAATCGAAAACTGGGCTCCCAGGAGAGGTTCAAATCATAGAAAGTTAGAGTGCCAGTCCTCTTCTACTTAACACGGCATTGTGCCTTTTGTATGAAATTCGGGTGCTATTTCAGTGTTTCATCGTCGGTAAGAAGGTCCAAGCTATACAGTAAACCTGAAGTGAAGCATCGGAATCTAAAACTGGACTCACAGGAGGGGTTCAAATCATAGAAAGTTAGAGTGTCAATCCTCTTGTACTTAAGTAGGCATTGTGCAATTTGTATTAAATTCAGATGGAACTTCTGTGTTTCGTCGTCTATAAGAAGGTCCAAGGAATACAGTAAACCTGAAATGAAGCATCGGAAACTTAAACTGGACTCACAAGAGAGGTTCAAATCATAGTAAGTTAGAGTGTCAGTCCTCTTGTATTTAAGTCAGCATTGTGCCTTTTGTACTAAGTTTGGTTGCAATTTCTGTGATTCACCGTCAATAAGATGGTCCAAGGGATACAGTAAACCTGAAGTGAAGCATCGGAATCTAAAACTGGACTCACAGGAGAGGTTCAAATCATAGAAAGTTAGAGTGTCAGTGCTCTTGTACTAAAGTCGGCATTGTGCCATTTGTATTAAATTCAGATGCAATTTCTGTGTTTCATCGGCAATATGAAGGTCCAAGGGATACAGTAAAATTGAAGTGAGGCATCGGAATCCAAACCGGACCCACAGGAGAGGTTCAAATCATAGAAAGTAAGATTGTCAGTCCTCTTGTACTTAAGCCGGCATTGTGGCTTTTGTATTAAATTCAGATGGAATTTCTGTGTTCCATCGTCAATAATAAGGTCCAAGGGATACAGTAAACCAGAAGTGAAGCATCGGAATCTAAAACTGGACTCACAGGAGAGGTTCAAATCATAGAAATTTAGTGTCAG
Source organism: Schistocerca americana (assembly GCF_021461395.2). Lineage (NCBI taxonomy): Eukaryota > Metazoa > Arthropoda > Insecta > Orthoptera > Acrididae > Schistocerca > Schistocerca americana. The sequence continues at coordinate 57,149,083 of NC_060122.1, forward strand.
TCCTCTTGTACTTAAGTCGGCATTGTTCCCTTTGTACTGATTTCGGATGCAATTTCTGTGTTTCATCGTCAATAAGAAGGTCCAAGGGATACAGCAATCCTGAAGTGAAGCATCGGAATCTAAAACTGGACTCACAGGAGAGGATCAAATCATAGAAAGTTAGAGTGTCAGTCCTCTTGTACTTAAGTCGGCATTGTGCCTTTTGTATTCAATTCGGATGCAATTTCTGTGTTTCATCGTCAATAAGAAGGTCCAAGGGATACAGTAAAACTGAAGTGAAGCATCGGAATCTATAAGTGGACTCACAGGAGAGGTTCAAATCATAGAAAGTTAGAGTGTCAGGCCTCTTGTCCTGAATTCGGCATTGTGCATTTGTACTAAATTCAGACGGAATTTCTGTGTTTCATCGTCAATAAGAAGGTCCAAGGGATACAGTAAACCTGAAGTGAAGCATCGGAATATAAAACTGGACTCACAGGAGGGGTTCAGATCAGAGAAAGTTAGAGTGTCAGTCCTCTTGTACTTAGGTCGGTATTGTGCCTTTTGTATTAAATTCAGATGGAATTTCTGTGTTTCATCGGCAATATGAAGGTCCAAGGGATACAGTAAAATTGAAGTGAGGCATCGGAATCCAAACCGGACCCACAGGAGAGGTTCAAATCATAGAAAGTTAGATTGTCAGTCCTCTTGTACTTAAGCCGGCATTGTGCCTTTTGTATTAATTTCAGATGGAATTTCTGTGTTCCATCGTCAATAATAAGGTCCATGGGATACAGTAAACCTGAAGTGAAGCATCGGAATCTAAAACTGGACTCACAGGAGAGGTTCAAATCATGGAAAGTTAGAGTGTCAGTCCTCTTGTACTTAAGTCGGCATTGTGCCTTTTGTACTGATTTCGGATGCAATTTCTGTGTTTCATCGTCAATAAGAAGGTCCAAGGGATACAGCAAACCTGAAGTGAAGCATCGGAATCTAAAACAGGACTCACAGGAGAGGATCAAATCATAGAAAGTTAGAGTGTCAGTCCTCTTGTACTTAAGTCGGCATTGTGCCTTTTGTATTAAATTCGGATGCAATTTCTGTGTTTCATCGTCAATAAGAAGGTCCAAGGGATACAGCGAACCTGAAGGGAAGCATTGGAATCTAAATTTGGTGTCACAGGAGCGGTTCTAATCATAGAAATTAGAGTGTCAGTCCTCTTGTACTTATGTCGTCATCGTGTCTTTTGTATTAAATTCAGATGCAAACTCTGTGTTTCATCGTCAATAACAAAGTCCAAGGTACACATTAAACCTGAAGTGAAGCATCGGAATCCAAAACTGGGCTCACAGGAGAGGTTCAAATCATAGAAGAATAGAGTGTCAGCCCCTCTTGTACTTAAGTTGGCATTGTGCCTTTTGTATTAAATTCGGTTGCATTATCTGTGTTTCTTCGTCAATATGATGGTCCAAGGTATACAGTAAACCTGAAGTGAAGCATCGGAATCTAAAACTGGACTCACAGGAGAGTTTCAAATCATAGATAGTTAGAATGTCAGTCCTCTTGTACTTAAGTCGGCATTGTGCCTTTTGTATTAAATTCGGATGCAATTTCTGTGTTTCGTCGTCAATAAGAAGGTCCAAGGTATACAGTAAACCTGAAGTGAAGCATCGGAATCGAAAACTGGGCTCACAGGCGAGGTTCAAATCATAGAAAGAAAGAGTGTCAGTCCTCTTGTACTTATGTCGGCATTGTGCCTTTTGTGTTAAAAACGGATGCAATTTCTGTGTTTCATCGTCAATAAGAAGGTCCAAGGGATACAGTAAACCTGAAGTGAAGCATCGGAATCTAAAACTGGACTCACAGGAGAGGTTCAAATCATAGACAGTTAGAGTGTCTGGCCTCTTGTCCTTAAGTCGGCATTGTGTTTTTGTACTAAATTCAGATGGAATTTCTGTGTTTCATCGTCAATAAGAAGGTGCAAGGTATACAGTATACCTGCAGTGAAACATCGGAATCTAAAACTGGACTCAAAGGAGAGGTTCAAATCATACAAGGCTAGATTGTCAGCCCTCTTGTACTTATGTCGGCATTGTGCCTTTTGTATTCAATTCGGATGCCATTTCTGTGTTTCATCGTCAATAAGAAGGTCTAAGGGATACAGTAAAGCTGAAGTGAAGCATCGGAATCTAAAACAGGACTCGCAGGAGAGGATCAAATCATAAAAAGTTAGAGTGTCAGTCCTCTTGTACTTAAGTCGGCATTGTGCCTTTTGTATTAAATTCGGATGCAATTTCTGTGTTTCATCGTCAATAAGAAGGTCCAAGGGACACAGTGAACCTGAAGTGAAGCATTGGAATCTAAAATTGGACTCACAGGAGCGGTTCTAATCATAGAAAGTTAGAGTGTCAGACCTCTTGTACTTATGTCGTCATCGTGTCTCTTGTATTAAATTCGGATGCAAACTCTGTGTTTCATCGTCAATAACAAAGTCCAAGGTACACATTAAACCTGAAGTGAAGCATCGGAATCTAAAACTGGACTCACAGGAGAGGTTCAAATCATAGAAGAATAGAGTGTCGGCCCCTCTTGTACTTAAGTCGGCATTGTGCCTTTTGTATTAAATTCGGATGCAATTTCTGTGTTTCGTCGTCAATAAGAAGGTCCAAGGTATACAGTAAACCTGAAGTGAACCATCGGAATCGAAAACTGGGCTCACAGGCGAGGTTTAAATCATAGGAAGAAAGAGTGTCAGTCCTCTTGTACTTATGTCGGCATTGTGCCTTTTGTGTTAAATTCGGATGCAATTTCTGTGTTTCATCGTCAATAAGAAGGTCCAAGGGATACAGTAAACCTGAAGTGAAGCATCGGAATCGAAAACTGGACTCACAGGAGAGATTCAAATCATAGACAGTTAGAGCGTCAGGCCTCTTGTCCTTAAGTCGGCATTGTGTGTTTGTACTAAATTCAGATGGAATTTCTGTGTTTCATCGTCAATAAGAAGGTGCAAGGTATACAGTATACCTGCAGTGAAACATCGGAATCGAAAACTGGACTCAAAGGAGAGGTCCAAATCATACAAAGTTAGAGTGTCAGTCCTCTTGTACTTAAGTCGGCATTGTGCGTTTTGTATTGAATTCGGATGCAATTTCTGTGTTTCATCGTCTATAAGATGGTCCAACGGATACAGTACACCTGATGTGAAGCATCGGAAACTAAAACTGGACTCACAGGAGAGGTTCAAATCATAGAAAGTTAGAGTGTCAGTCCCCTTGAACTTAACTCGCCATTGTGCCTTTTTTATTAAATTCTTGTGCAATTTCTGTGTTTCATCGTCAGTAATAAGGATCAAGGTATACAGTAAACCTGAAGGGAAGCATCGGAATCTAAAATTGGACTCACAGGAGGGGTTCAAATCATAGAAAGTTAGAAAGTCAGTCCTCTTCAACTTAAGTCGGCATTGTGCCTTTTGTATTAAATTCAGATCTAATTTCTGTGGTTCGTCGTCTATAAGAAGGTCCAAGGAATACAGTAAACCTGAAGTGAAGCATCGGAATCTAAAACTGCACTCACAGGAGAGGTTCAAATCATAGAAAGATAGAGTGTCAGGCCTCTTGTACTTAAGTCGCCATTGTGGCTTTTGTATTAAATACGGATGCAATTTCTGTGTGACATCGTCAATAAGAAGGGCCAAGGGATACAGTAAACCTGAAGTGAAGCATCAGATTCTAAAACTGGACTCACAGGAGAGGTTCAAATCATAGACAGTTAGAGTGTCAGTCCTCTTGTAATTAAGTCGGCATTGTGCCTTTTGTATTAAATTCGGATGCAATTTCTGTGTTTCGTCGACAATAAGAAGGTCCAAGGTATACAGTAAACCTGAAGTGAAGCATTGGAATCGAAAACTGGGCTCACAGGAGAGGTTTAAATCATAGAAAGGTAGAGTGTCAGTCCTCTTGTACTTAACTCGGCATTGTGCCTTTTGTATTAAATTCGGGTGCTATTTCTGTGTTTCTTCGTCGGTAAGAAGGTCCAAGCTATACAATAAACCTGAGGTGAAGCATCGGAATCTAAAACTGGACTCACAGGAGGGGTTCAAATCATTGAAAGTTAGAGTGTCAGTCCTCTTGTACTTAAGTCGGCATTGTGCATTTTGTATTAAATTCAGATGGAATTTCTGTGTTTCGTCGTCTATAAGAAGGTCCAAAGAATACAGTAAACCCGAAGTGAAGCATCAGAATCGAAAATGGACTCACAGGAGAGGTTCAAATCGTAGAAAGTTAGAGTGTCAGTCCTCTTGCTCTTAAGTCGGCATTGTGCCTTTTGTATTATATTCAGATGGAATTTCTCTGTTCCATCGTCAATAACAAGGTCCTAGGAATACAGTAAACCTGAAGTGAAGCATCGGAAACTTAAACTGGGCTCACAAGAGAGGTTCAAATCATAGTAAGTTATAGTGTCAGTCCTCTTGTATTTAAGTCAGCATTGTGCCTTTTGTACTAAATTCGGGTGCAATTTCTGTGATTCACCGTCAATAAGATGGTCCAAGGGATACAGTAAACCTGAAGTGAAGCATCGGAATCTAAAACTGGACTCACAGGAGAGGTTCAAATGATAGAAAGTTAGAGTGTCAGTCCTCTTGTACTTAAGTCGGCATTGTGACTTTTGTATTAAATTCAGATGGAATATCTGTGTTTCATCGGCAATATGAAGGTCCAAGGGATACAGTAAAATTGAAGTGAGGCATTGGAATCCAAGCCGGACCCACAGGAGAGGTTCAAATCATAGAAAGTTAGATTGTCAGTCCTCTTGTACTTAAGTCGGCATTGTGCCTTTTGTATTAAATTCCGTCGAATTTCTGTGTTCCATCGTCAATAAGAGGGTCCAAGGGATACAGTAAACCTAAAGTAAAGCATCGGAATCTAAAACTGGACTCACAGGAGAGGTCAAATCATAGAAAGTTAGAGTTTCAGTCCACTTGTACTTAAGTCGGCATTGTGCCTTTTGTACTGAAATCGGATGGAATTTCTGTGTTTCATCGTCAATAAGAAGGTCCAAGGGATACAGCAAACCTGAAGTGAAGCATCGGAATCTAAAACTTGACTTACAGGAGAGGATCAAATCATAGAAAGTTAGAGTGTCAGTCCTCTTGTACTTAAGTCGGCATTGTACCTTTTGTATTCAATTCGAATGCAATTTCTGTGTTTCATCGTCAATAAGAAGGTCCAAGGGATGCAGTAAAACTCAAGTGAAGCATCGGAATCTAAAAGTGGACTCACAGGAGAGCTTCAAATCATAGAAAGTTAGAGTGTCAGGCCTCTTGTACTTAAGTTGGCATTGTGCCTTTTGTATTAAATTCGGATGCAAACTCTGTGTTTCATCGTCAATAACAAAGTCCAAGGTACACATTAAACCTGAAGTGAAGCATCGGAATCTAAAACTGGACTCACAGGAGAGGTTCAAATCATAGAAGAATAGAGTGTCAGCCCCTCTTGTACTTAAGTCGGCATTGTGCCTTCTGTATTAAATTCGGGTGCTATTTCTGTGTTTCACTGTCGGTAAGAAGGTCCAAGCTATACAATAAACCTGAAGTGAAGCATCGGAATATAAAACTGGACTCACAGGAGGGGTTCAGATCATAGAAAGTTAGAGTGTCAGTCCTCTTGTACTTAAGTCGGCATTGTGCCTTTTGTATTATATTCAGATGGAATTTCTCTGTTCCATCGTCAATAACAAGGTCCTAGGAATTCAGTAAACCTGAAGTGAAGCATCGGAAACTTAAACTGGGCTCACAAGAGAGGTTCAAATCATAGTAAGTTAGAGTGTCAGTCCTCTTGTATTTAAGTCAGCATTGTGCCTTTTGTACTAAATTCGGGTGCAATTTCTGTGATTCACCGTCAATAAGATGGTCCAAGGGATACAGTAAACCTGAAGTGAAGCATCGGAATCTAAAACTGGACCCACAGGAGAGGTTCAAATCACAGAAACTTAGAGTGTCAGTCCTCTTGTACTTAAGTCGGCATTGTGCCTTTGTATTAAATTCAGATGGAATTTCTGTGTTCCATCGTCAATAAGAAGGTCCAAGGGATACAGTAAACCAGAAGTAAAGCATCGGAATCTAAAACTGGACTCACGGGAGAGGTTCAAATCATAGAAAGTTAGAGTGTCAGTCCCCTTGAACTTAACTCGCCATTGTGCCTTTTTTATTAAATTCTTGTGCAATTTCTGTGTTTCATCGTCAGTAATAAGGATCAAGGTATACAGTAAACCTGAAGGGAAGCATCGGAATCTAAAATTGGACTCACAGGAGGGGTTCAAATCATAGAAAGTTAGAAAGTCAGTCCTCTTCAACTTAAGTCGGCATTGTGCCTTTTGTATTAAATTCAGATCTAATTTCTGTGGTTCGTCGTCTATAAGAAGGTCCAAGGAATACAGTAAACCTGAAGTGAAGCATCGGAATCTAAAACTGCACTCACAGGAGAGGTTCAAATCATAGAAAGATAGAGTGTCAGGCCTCTTGTACTTAAGTCGCCATTGTGGCTTTTGTATTAAATACGGATGCAATTTCTGTGTGACATCGTCAATAAGAAGGGCCAAGGGATACAGTAAACCTGAAGTGAAGCATCAGATTCTAAAACTGGACTCACAGGAGAGGTTCAAATCATAGACAGTTAGAGTGTCAGTCCTCTTGTAATTAAGTCGGCATTGTGCCTTTTGTATTAAATTCGGATGCAATTTCTGTGTTTCGTCGACAATAAGAAGGTCCAAGGTATACAGTAAACCTGAAGTGAAGCATTGGAATCGAAAACTGGGCTCACAGGAGAGGTTTAAATCATAGAAAGGTAGAGTGTCAGTCCTCTTGTACTTAACTCGGCATTGTGCCTTTTGTATTAAATTCGGGTGCTATTTCTGTGTTTCTTCGTCGGTAAGAAGGTCCAAGCTATACAATAAACCTGAGGTGAAGCATCGGAATCTAAAACTGGACTCACAGGAGGGGTTCAAATCATTGAAAGTTAGAGTGTCAGTCCTCTTGTACTTAAGTCGGCATTGTGCATTTTGTATTAAATTCAGATGGAATTTCTGTGTTTCGTCGTCTATAAGAAGGTCCAAAGAATACAGTAAACCCGAAGTGAAGCATCAGAATCGAAAATGGACTCACAGGAGAGGTTCAAATCGTAGAAAGTTAGAGTGTCAGTCCTCTTGCTCTTAAGTCGGCATTGTGCCTTTTGTATTATATTCAGATGGAATTTCTCTGTTCCATCGTCAATAACAAGGTCCTAGGAATACAGTAAACCTGAAGTGAAGCATCGGAAACTTAAACTGGGCTCACAAGAGAGGTTCAAATCATAGTAAGTTATAGTGTCAGTCCTCTTGTATTTAAGTCAGCATTGTGCCTTTTGTACTAAATTCGGGTGCAATTTCTGTGATTCACCGTCAATAAGATGGTCCAAGGGATACAGTAAACCTGAAGTGAAGCATCGGAATCTAAAACTGGACTCACAGGAGAGGTTCAAATGATAGAAAGTTAGAGTGTCAGTCCTCTTGTACTTAAGTCGGCATTGTGACTTTTGTATTAAATTCAGATGGAATATCTGTGTTTCATCGGCAATATGAAGGTCCAAGGGATACAGTAAAATTGAAGTGAGGCATTGGAATCCAAGCCGGACCCACAGGAGAGGTTCAAATCATAGAAAGTTAGATTGTCAGTCCTCTTGTACTTAAGTCGGCATTGTGCCTTTTGTATTAAATTCCGTCGAATTTCTGTGTTCCATCGTCAATAAGAGGGTCCAAGGGATACAGTAAACCTAAAGTAAAGCATCGGAATCTAAAACTGGACTCACAGGAGAGGTCAAATCATAGAAAGTTAGAGTTTCAGTCCACTTGTACTTAAGTCGGCATTGTGACTTTTGTACTGAAATCGGATGGAATTTCTGTGTTTCATCGTCAATAAGAAGGTCCAAGGGATACAGCAAACCTGAAGTGAAGCATCGGAATCTAAAACTTGACTTACAGGAGAGGATCAAATCATAGAAAGTTAGAGTGTCAGTCCTCTTGTACTTAAGTCGGCATTGTACCTTTTGTATTCAATTCGAATGCAATTTCTGTGTTTCATCGTCAATAAGAAGGTCCAAGGGATGCAGTAAAACTCAAGTGAAGCATCGGAATCTAAAAGTGGACTCACAGGAGAGCTTCAAATCATAGAAAGTTAGAGTGTCAGGCCTCTTGTACTTAAGTTGGCATTGTGCCTTTTGTATTAAATTCGGATGCAAACTCTGTGTTTCATCGTCAATAACAAAGTCCAAGGTACACATTAAACCTGAAGTGAAGCATCGGAATCTAAAACTGGACTCACAGGAGAGGTTCAAATCATAGAAGAATAGAGTGTCAGCCCCTCTTGTACTTAAGTCGGCATTGTGCCTTCTGTATTAAATTCGGGTGCTATTTCTGTGTTTCACTGTCGGTAAGAAGGTCCAAGCTATACAATAAACCTGAAGTGAAGCATCGGAATATAAAACTGGACTCACAGGAGGGGTTCAGATCATAGAAAGTTAGAGTGTCAGTCCTCTTGTACTTAAGTCGGCATTGTGCCTTTTGTATTATATTCAGATGGAATTTCTGTGTTCCATCGTCAATAACAAGGTCCTAGGAATACAGTAAACCTGAAGTGAAGCATCGGAAACTTAAACTGGGCTCACAAGAGAGGTTCAAATCATAGTAAGTTAGAGTGTCAGTCCTCTTGTATTTAAGTCAGCATTGTGCCTTTTGTACTAAATTCGGGTGCAATTTCTGTGATTCACCGTCAATAAGATGGTCCAAGGGATACAGTAAACCTGAAGTGAAGCATCGGAATCTAAAACTGGACCCACAGGAGAGGTTCAAATCACAGAAACTTAGAGTGTCAGTCCTCTTGTACTTAAGTCGGCATTGTGCCTTTGTATTAAATTCAGATGGAATTTCTGTGTTCCATCGTCAATAAGAAGGTCCAAGGGATACAGTAAACCAGAAGTAAAGCATCGGAATCTAAAACTGGACTCACGGGAGAGGTTCAAATCATAGAAAGTAAGAGTTTCAGTCCACTTGTACTTAAGTCGGCATTGTGCCTTTTGTACTGAAACCGGATGGAATTTCTGTGTTTCATCGTCAATAAGAAGGTCCAAGGGATACAGCAAACCTAAAGAGAAGCATCGGAATCTAAAACTTGACTCACAGGAGGGGATCAAATCATAGAAAGTTAGAGTGTCAGTCCTCTTGTACTTAAGTCGGCATTGTGCCTTTTGTATTAAATTCGGCTGGAATTTCTGTGTTTCATCGTCAATAAGAAGGTCCAAGGGATACAGTGAACCTGAAGTGAAGCATCGGAATCTAAAACTGGGTCACAGGAGAGGTTCAAGTCATAGAAGAATAGAGTGTCAGCCCCTCTTGTACTTAAGTCGGCATTGTGCCTTTTGTATTAAATTCGGATGCATTTTCTGTGTTTCTTTGTCAATAAGATGGTCCAAGGGATACAGTAAACCTGAAGTGAAGCATCGGAATCTAAAACTGGACTCACAGGAGAGGTTCAAATCATAGACAGTTAGAGTGTCAGTACTCTTGTACTTAAGTCAGCATTGTGCCTTTTGTATTAAATTCGGATGCAATTTCTGTGTTTCGTCGTCAATAAGAAGGTCCAAGGTATACAGTAAACCTGAAGTGAAGCATCGGAATCGAAAACTAAGCTCACAGGAGAGGTTCAAAGCACAGAGAGAAAGAGTGTCAGTCCTCTTGTACTTATGTCGGCATTGTGCCTTTTTATTAAATTCGGATGCAATTTCTGTGTTTCATCGTCAATAAGAAGGTCCAAGGGATACAGTAAACCTGAAGTGAAGCATCGGAATCTAAAACTGGACTCACAGGAGAGCTTCAAATCATAGAAAGTTAGAGTGTCAGGCCTCTTGTACTTAAGTCGGCATTGTGCCTTTGGTACTAAGTTCGGATGCAATTTCCGTGTTTCATCGTCAATAAGAACGTCCATGGGATACAGTAAACCTGAAGTGAAGCATCGGAATCTATAACTGGACTCACAGGAGAGGTTCAAATCATAGAAAGTTAGAGTGTCAGTCCTCTTGAACTTAACTCGCCATTGTGCCTTTTTTATTAAATTCTTGTGCAATTTTTGTGTTTCATCGTCAGTAACAAGGATCAAGGTATACAGTAAACCTGAAGGGAAGCATCGGAATCTAAAGCTGGACTCACAGGAGGGGTTGAAATCATAGAAAGTTAGAAAGTCAGTCCTCTTGTACTTAAGTCGGCATTGTGCCTTTTGTATTAAATTCAGATCTAATTTCTGTGGTTCGTCGTCTATAAGAAGGTCCAAGGAATACAGTAAACCTGAAGTGAAGCATCGGAATCGAAACCTGGACTCACTGGAAAGGTTCAAATCGTAGAAAGTTAGAGTGTCAGTCCTTATGTAATTAAGTTGGCATTGTGCCTTTTGTATTAAATTCGGATGCAATTTCTGTGTTTGATCGTCAATAAGAAGGTCCAAGAGATAGAGTAAACCTGAAGTGAAGCATCGGAATCTAAAACTGACTTACAGGAGAGGTTCAAATCATAGAGAGTTAGAGTGTCAGTCCTCTTGTAATTAAGTCGGCATTGTGCCTGTTGTATTATATGCAGATGGAATTTCTGTGTTTCGTCGTCTTTAAGAAGGTCCAAGGGATACAGTAATCCTGAAGTGAAGGATCGGAATCTGAAACTGGACTCACAGGAGAGGTTCGAATACTAGACAGTTAGAGTGTCAGTCCTCTTGTACTTAAGTCGGCATTGTGCCTTTTGTATTAAATTCGGATGCAATTTCTGTGTTTCGTCGTCAATAAGAAGGTCCAAGGTATACAGTAAACCTGCAGTGAAGCAACGGAATCGAAAACTGGGCTCACAGGAGGGGTTCAAATCATAGATAGAAAGAGTGACAGTCCTCATGTACTTAACTCGGCATTGTGCCTTTTGTATTAAATTCGGATGCAATTTCTGTGTTTCATCGTCAATAAGAAGGTCCAAGGGATACAGTAGACCTGAAGTGAAGCAACGGAATCTAAAACTGAACTCACTGGATTGGTTCAAATCATAGAAATTTAGAGTGTCAGGCCTCTTGTCCTTAAGTCGGCATTGTGCTTTTGTACTAAATTCAAATGGAATTTCTGTGTTTCATCGTCAATAAGAAGGTCCAAGGGATACAGTAAACCTGAAGTGACGCATCGGAATCGAAAACTGGAGTCACAGGAGAGGTTCAAATCATAGAAAGTTAGAGTGTCAGTCCTCTTGAATTTAAGTCGGCATTGTGCCTTTTGTATTAAATTCGGACGCAATTTCTGTTTCATCGTAAATAAGAAGGACCAAGGTATACAGTAAACCTGAAGTGAAGCACCGGAATATGAAACTGGACTCACAGGAGGGGTTCAGATAATAGAAAGTCAGAGTGTCTGTCCTCTTGTACTTAAGTCGGCATTGGGCCTTTTGTAATAAACTCGGTTGCAATTTCTGTGTTTCATCGTCAATAACAAGGTCCAAGAGATACAGTAAACCTGAAGTGAAGCATCGGAAACTAAAACTGGACTCACAGGAGAGGTTCAAATCATAGAAAGTTAGAGTGTCCGTCCTCTAGTACTTAAGACGGCATTGTGCTTTTTGTATTAAATTCGGATGCAATTACTGTGTTTCATCGTCAATAAGAAGGTCCTAGGGATACAGTAAACCTGAAGTGAAGCATCGGAAACTAAAACTGGACTCACAAGGCAGGTTCAAATCATAGAAAGTTAGAGTGTCAGTCCTCTTGTATTAAGTCGGCATTGTGCCTTTTGTACTAAATTCGGTTGCAATTTCTGTGTTCCATCGTCAATAAGAAGGTCCAAGGGATACAGTAAACCTGAAGTGAGGCATCGGAATCTAAAACTGGACTCACAGGAGATGCTGAAATCATAGAAAGTTACAGTGTCAGTCCTCTTGTACTTAAGTCGGCATTGTGCCTTTTGTACTGAATTCGGATGCAATTTCCGTGTTTCATCGTCAATAAGAACGTCCGAGGGATACAGTAAACCTGAGGTGAAGCATCGGAATCTAAAACTGGACTCACAGGAGGGGTTCAAATCATTGAAAGTTAGAGTGTCAGTCCTCTTGTACTTAAGTCGGCATTGTGCATTTTGTATTAAATTCAGATGGAATTTCTGTGTTTCGTCGTCTATAAGAAGGTCCAAAGAATACAGTAAACCCGAAGTGAAGCATCAGAATCGAAAATGGACTCACAGGAGAGGTTCAAATCGTAGAAAGTTAGAGTGTCAGTCCTCTTGCTCTTAAGTCGGCATTGTGCCTTTTGTATTATATTCAGATGGAATTTCTCTGTTCCATCGTCAATAACAAGGTCCTAGGAATACAGTAAACCTGAAGTGAAGCATCGGAATCTAAAACTGGACTCACAGGAGAGGTTCAAATCATAGAAAGTTAGAGTGTCAGTCCCCTTGAACTTAACTCGCCATTGTGCCTTTTTTATTAAATTCTTGTGCAATTTCTGTGTTTCATCGTCAGTAATAAGGATCAAGGTATACAGTAAACCTGAAGGGAAGCATCGGAATCTAAAATTGGACTCACAGGAGGGGTTCAAATCATAGAAAGTTAGAAAGTCAGTCCTCTTCAACTTAAGTCGGCATTGTGCCTTTTGTATTAAATTCAGATCTAATTTCTGTGGTTCGTCGTCTATAAGAAGGTCCAAGGAATACAGTAAACCTGAAGTGAAGCATCGGAATCTAAAACTGCACTCACAGGAGAGGTTCAAATCATAGAAAGATAGAGTGTCAGGCCTCTTGTACTTAAGTCGCCATTGTGGCTTTTGTATTAAATACGGATGCAATTTCTGTGTGACATCGTCAATAAGAAGGGCCAAGGGATACAGTAAACCTGAAGTGAAGCATCAGATTCTAAAACTGGACTCACAGGAGAGGTTCAAATCATAGACAGTTAGAGTGTCAGTCCTCTTGTAATTAAGTCGGCATTGTGCCTTTTGTATTAAATTCGGATGCAATTTCTGTGTTTCGTCGACAATAAGAAGGTCCAAGGTATACAGTAAACCTGAAGTGAAGCATTGGAATCGAAAACTGGGCTCACAGGAGAGGTTTAAATCATAGAAAGGTAGAGTGTCAGTCCTCTTGTACTTAACTCGGCATTGTGCCTTTTGTATTAAATTCGGGTGCTATTTCTGTGTTTCTTCTACGGTAAGAAGGTCCAAGCTATACAATAAACCTGAGGTGAAGCATCGGAATCTAAAACTGGACTCACAGGAGGGGTTCAAATCATTGAAAGTTAGAGTGTCAGTCCTCTTGTACTTAAGTCGGCATTGTGCATTTTGTATTAAATTCAGATGGAATTTCTGTGTTTCGTCGTCTATAAGAAGGTCCAAAGAATACAGTAAACCCGAAGTGAAGCATCAGAATCGAAAATGGACTCACAGGAGAGGTTCAAATCGTAGAAAGTTAGAGTGTCAGTCCTCTTGCTCTTAAGTCGGCATTGTGCCTTTTGTATTATATTCAGATGGAATTTCTCTGTTCCATCGTCAATAACAAGGTCCTAGGAATACAGTAAACCTGAAGTGAAGCATCGGAAACTTAAACTGGGCTCACAAGAGAGGTTCAAATCATAGTAAGTTATAGTGTCAGTCCTCTTGTATTTAAGTCAGCATTGTGCCTTTTGTACTAAATTCGGGTGCAATTTCTGTGATTCACCGTCAATAAGATGGTCCAAGGGATACAGTAAACCTGAAGTGAAGCATCGGAATCTAAAACTGGACTCACAGGAGAGGTTCAAATGATAGAAAGTTAGAGTGTCAGTCCTCTTGTACTTAAGTCGGCATTGTGACTTTTGTATTAAATTCAGATGGAATATCTGTGTTTCATCGGCAATATGAAGGTCCAAGGGATACAGTAAAATTGAAGTGAGGCATTGGAATCCAAGCCGGACCCACAGGAGAGGTTCAAATCATAGAAAGTTAGATTGTCAGTCCTCTTGTACTTAAGTCGGCATTGTGCCTTTTGTATTAAATTCCGTCGAATTTCTGTGTTCCATCGTCAATAAGAGGGTCCAAGGGATACAGTAAACCTAAAGTAAAGCATCGGAATCTAAAACTGGACTCACAGGAGAGGTCAAATCATAGAAAGTTAGAGTTTCAGTCCACTTGTACTTAAGTCGGCATTGTGCCTTTTGTACTGAAATCGGATGGAATTTCTGTGTTTCATCGTCAATAAGAAGGTCCAAGGGATACAGCAAACCTGAAGTGAAGCATCGGAATCTAAAACTTGACTTACAGGAGAGGATCAAATCATAGAAAGTTAGAGTGTCAGTCCTCTTGTACTTAAGTCGGCATTGTACCTTTTGTATTCAATTCGAATGCAATTTCTGTGTTTCATCGTCAATAAGAAGGTCCAAGGGATGCAGTAAAACTCAAGTGAAGCATCGGAATCTAAAAGTGGACTCACAGGAGAGCTTCAAATCATAGAAAGTTAGAGTGTCAGGCCTCTTGTACTTAAGTTGGCATTGTGCCTTTTGTATTAAATTCGGATGCAAACTCTGTGTTTCATCGTCAATAACAAAGTCCAAGGTACACATTAAACCTGAAGTGAAGCATCGGAATCTAAAACTGGACTCACAGGAGAGGTTCAAATCATAGAAGAATAGAGTGTCAGCCCCTCTTGTACTTAAGTCGGCATTGTGCCTTCTGTATTAAATTCGGGTGCTATTTCTGTGTTTCACTGTCGGTAAGAAGGTCCAAGCTATACAATAAACCTGAAGTGAAGCATCGGAATATAAAACTGGACTCACAGGAGGGGTTCAGATCATAGAAAGTTAGAGTGTCAGTCCTCTTGTACTTAAGTCGGCATTGTGCCTTTTGTATTATATTCAGATGGAATTTCTCTGTTCCATCGTCAATAACAAGGTCCTAGGAATTCAGTAAACCTGAAGTGAAGCATCGGAAACTTAAACTGGGCTCACAAGAGAGGTTCAAATCATAGTAAGTTAGAGTGTCAGTCCTCTTGTATTTAAGTCAGCATTGTGCCTTTTGTACTAAATTCGGGTGCAATTTCTGTGATTCACCGTCAATAAGATGGTCCAAGGGATACAGTAAACCTGAAGTGAAGCATCGGAATCTAAAACTGGACCCACAGGAGAGGTTCAAATCACAGAAACTTAGAGTGTCAGTCCTCTTGTACTTAAGTCGGCATTGTGCCTTTGTATTAAATTCAGATGGAATTTCTGTGTTCCATCGTCAATAAGAAGGTCCAAGGGATACAGTAAACCAGAAGTAAAGCATCGGAATCTAAAACTGGACTCACGGGAGAGGTTCAAATCATAGAAAGTTAGAGTGTCAGTCCCCTTGAACTTAACTCGCCATTGTGCCTTTTTTATTAAATTCTTGTGCAATTTCTGTGTTTCATCGTCAGTAATAAGGATCAAGGTATACAGTAAACCTGAAGGGAAGCATCGGAATCTAAAATTGGACTCACAGGAGGGGTTCAAATCATAGAAAGTTAGAAAGTCAGTCCTCTTCAACTTAAGTCGGCATTGTGCCTTTTGTATTAAATTCAGATCTAGTTTCTGTGGTTCGTCGTCTATAAGAAGGTCCAAGGAATACAGTAAACCTGAAGTGAAGCATCGGAATCTAAAACTGCACTCACAGGAGAGGTTCAAATCATAGAAAGATAGAGTGTCAGGCCTCTTGTACTTAAGTCGCCATTGTGGCTTTTGTATTAAATACGGATGCAATTTCTGTGTGACATCGTCAATAAGAAGGGCCAAGGGATACAGTAAACCTGAAGTGAAGCATCAGATTCTAAAACTGGACTCACAGGAGAGGTTCAAATCATAGACAGTTAGAGTGTCAGTCCTCTTGTAATTAAGTCGGCATTGTGCCTTTTGTATTAAATTCGGATGCAATTTCTGTGTTTCGTCGACAATAAGAAGGTCCAAGGGATACAGTAAACCTGAAGTGAAGCATTGGAATCGAAAACTGGGCTCACAGGAGAGGTTTAAATCATAGAAAGGTAGAGTGTCAGTCCTCTTGTACTTAACTCGGCATTGTGCCTTTTGTATTAAATTCGGGTGCTATTTCTGTGTTTCTTCGTCGGTAAGAAGGTCCAAGCTATACAATAAACCTGAGGTGAAGCATCGGAATCTAAAACTGGACTCACAGGAGGGGTTCAAATCATTGAAAGTTAGAGTGTCAGTCCTCTTGTACTTAAGTCGGCATTGTGCATTTTGTATTAAATTCAGATGGAATTTCTGTGTTTCGTCGTCTATAAGAAGGTCCAAAGAATACAGTAAACCCGAAGTGAAGCATCAGAATCGAAAATGGACTCACAGGAGAGGTTCAAATCGTAGAAAGTTAGAGTGTCAGTCCTCTTGCTCTTAAGTCGGCATTGTGCCTTTTGTATTATATTCAGATGGAATTTCTCTGTTCCATCGTCAATAACAAGGTCCTAGGAATACAGTAAACCTGAAGTGAAGCATCGGAAACTTAAACTGGGCTCACAAGAGAGGTTCAAATCATAGTAAGTTATAGTGTCAGTCCTCTTGTATTTAAGTCAGCATTGTGCCTTTTGTACTAAATTCGGGTGCAATTTCTGTGATTCACCGTCAATAAGATGGTCCAAGGGATACAGTAAACCTGAAGTGAAGCATCGGAATCTAAAACTGGACTCACAGGAGAGGTTCAAATGATAGAAAGTTAGAGTGTCAGTCCTCTTGTACTTAAGTCGGCATTGTGACTTTTGTATTAAATTCAGATGGAATATCTGTGTTTCATCGGCAATATGAAGGTCCAAGGGATACAGTAAAATTGAAGTGAGGCATTGGAATCCAAGCCGGACCCACAGGAGAGGTTCAAATCATAGAAAGTTAGATTGTCAGTCCTCTTGTACTTAAGTCGGCATTGTGCCTTTTGTATTAAATTCCGTCGAATTTCTGTGTTCCATCGTCAATAAGAGGGTCCAAGGGATACAGTAAACCTAAAGTAAAGCATCGGAATCTAAAACTGGACTCACAGGAGAGGTCAAATCATAGAAAGTTAGAGTTTCAGTCCACTTGTACTTAAGTCGGCATTGTGACTTTTGTACTGAAATCGGATGGAATTTCTGTGTTTCATCGTCAATAAGAAGGTCCAAGGGATACAGCAAACCTGAAGTGAAGCATCGGAATCTAAAACTTGACTTACAGGAGAGGATCAAATCATAGAAAGTTAGAGTGTCAGTCCTCTTGTACTTAAGTCGGCATTGTACCTTTTGTATTCAATTCGAATGCAATTTCTGTGTTTCATCGTCAATAAGAAGGTCCAAGGGATGCAGTAAAACTCAAGTGAAGCATCGGAATCTAAAAGTGGACTCACAGGAGAGCTTCAAATCATAGAAAGTTAGAGTGTCAGGCCTCTTGTACTTAAGTTGGCATTGTGCCTTTTGTATTAAATTCGGATGCAAACTCTGTGTTTCATCGTCAATAACAAAGTCCAAGGTACACATTAAACCTGAAGTGAAGCATCGGAATCTAAAACTGGACTCACAGGAGAGGTTCAAATCATAGAAGAATAGAGTGTCAGCCCCTCTTGTACTTAAGTCGGCATTGTGCCTTCTGTATTAAATTCGGGTGCTATTTCTGTGTTTCACTGTCGGTAAGAAGGTCCAAGCTATACAATAAACCTGAAGTGAAGCATCGGAATATAAAACTGGACTCACAGGAGGGGTTCAGATCATAGAAAGTTAGAGTGTCAGTCCTCTTGTACTTAAGTCGGCATTGTGCCTTTTGTATTATATTCAGATGGAATTTCTGTGTTCCATCGTCAATAACAAGGTCCTAGGAATACAGTAAACCTGAAGTGAAGCATCGGAAACTTAAACTGGGCTCACAAGAGAGGTTCAAATCATAGTAAGTTAGAGTGTCAGTCCTCTTGTATTTAAGTCAGCATTGTGCCTTTTGTACTAAATTCGGGTGCAATTTCTGTGATTCACCGTCAATAAGATGGTCCAAGGGATACAGTAAACCTGAAGTGAAGCATCGGAATCTAAAACTGGACCCACAGGAGAGGTTCAAATCACAGAAACTTAGAGTGTCAGTCCTCTTGTACTTAAGTCGGCATTGTGCCTTTGTATTAAATTCAGATGGAATTTCTGTGTTCCATCGTCAATAAGAAGGTCCAAGGGATACAGTAAACCAGAAGTAAAGCATCGGAATCTAAAACTGGACTCACGGGAGAGGTTCAAATCATAGAAAGTAAGAGTTTCAGTCCACTTGTACTTAAGTCGGCATTGTGCCTTTTGTACTGAAACCGGATGGAATTTCTGTGTTTCATCGTCAATAAGAAGGTCCAAGGGATACAGCAAACCTAAAGAGAAGCATCGGAATCTAAAACTTGACTCACAGGAGGGGATCAAATCATAGAAAGTTAGAGTGTCAGTCCTCTTGTACTTAAGTCGGCATTGTGCCTTTTGTATTAAATTCGGCTGGAATTTCTGTGTTTCATCGTCAATAAGAAGGTCCAAGGGATACAGTGAACCTGAAGTGAAGCATCGGAATCTAAAACTGGGTCACAGGAGAGGTTCAAGTCATAGAAGAATAGAGTGTCAGCCCCTCTTGTACTTAAGTCGGCATTGTGCCTTTTGTATTAAATTCGGATGCATTTTCTGTGTTTCTTTGTCAATAAGATGGTCCAAGGGATACAGTAAACCTGAAGTGAAGCATCGGAATCTAAAACTGGACTCACAGGAGAGGTTCAAATCATAGACAGTTAGAGTGTCAGTACTCTTGTACTTAAGTCAGCATTGTGCCTTTTGTATTAAATTCGGATGCAATTTCTGTGTTTCGTCGTCAATAAGAAGGTCCAAGGTATACAGTAAACCTGAAGTGAAGCATCGGAATCGAAAACTAAGCTCACAGGAGAGGTTCAAAGCACAGAGAGAAAGAGTGTCAGTCCTCTTGTACTTATGTCGGCATTGTGCCTTTTTATTAAATTCGGATGCAATTTCTGTGTTTCATCGTCAATAAGAAGGTCCAAGGGATACAGTAAACCTGAAGTGAAGCATCGGAATCTAAAACTGGACTCACAGGAGAGCTTCAAATCATAGAAAGTTAGAGTGTCAGGCCTCTTGTACTTAAGTCGGCATTGTGCCTTTGGTACTAAGTTCGGATGCAATTTCCGTGTTTCATCGTCAATAAGAACGTCCATGGGATACAGTAAACCTGAAGTGAAGCATCGGAATCTATAACTGGACTCACAGGAGAGGTTCAAATCATAGAAAGTTAGAGTGTCAGTCCTCTTGAACTTAACTCGCCATTGTGCCTTTTTTATTAAATTCTTGTGCAATTTTTGTGTTTCATCGTCAGTAACAAGGATCAAGGTATACAGTAAACCTGAAGGGAAGCATCGGAATCTAAAGCTGGACTCACAGGAGGGGTTGAAATCATAGAAAGTTAGAAAGTCAGTCCTCTTGTACTTAAGTCGGCATTGTGCCTTTTGTATTAAATTCAGATCTAATTTCTGTGGTTCGTCGTCTATAAGAAGGTCCAAGGAATACAGTAAACCTGAAGTGAAGCATCGGAATCGAAACCTGGACTCACTGGAAAGGTTCAAATCGTAGAAAGTTAGAGTGTCAGTCCTTATGTAATTAAGTTGGCATTGTGCCTTTTGTATTAAATTCGGATGCAATTTCTGTGTTTGATCGTCAATAAGAAGGTCCAAGAGATAGAGTAAACCTGAAGTGAAGCATCGGAATCTAAAACTGACTTACAGGAGAGGTTCAAATCATAGAGAGTTAGAGTGTCAGTCCTCTTGTAATTAAGTCGGCATTGTGCCTGTTGTATTATATGCAGATGGAATTTCTGTGTTTCGTCGTCTTTAAGAAGGTCCAAGGGATACAGTAATCCTGAAGTGAAGGATCGGAATCTGAAACTGGACTCACAGGAGAGGTTCGAATACTAGACAGTTAGAGTGTCAGTCCTCTTGTACTTAAGTCGGCATTGTGCCTTTTGTATTAAATTCGGATGCAATTTCTGTGTTTCGTCGTCAATAAGAAGGTCCAAGGTATACAGTAAACCTGCAGTGAAGCAACGGAATCGAAAACTGGGCTCACAGGAGGGGTTCAAATCATAGATAGAAAGAGTGACAGTCCTCATGTACTTAACTCGGCATTGTGCCTTTTGTATTAAATTCGGATGCAATTTCTGTGTTTCATCGTCAATAAGAAGGTCCAAGGGATACAGTAGACCTGAAGTGAAGCAACGGAATCTAAAACTGAACTCACTGGATTGGTTCAAATCATAGAAATTTAGAGTGTCAGGCCTCTTGTCCTTAAGTCGGCATTGTGCTTTTGTACTAAATTCAAATGGAATTTCTGTGTTTCATCGTCAATAAGAAGGTCCAAGGGATACAGTAAACCTGAAGTGACGCATCGGAATCGAAAACTGGAGTCACAGGAGAGGTTCAAATCATAGAAAGTTAGAGTGTCAGTCCTCTTGAATTTAAGTCGGCATTGTGCCTTTTGTATTAAATTCGGACGCAATTTCTGTTTCATCGTAAATAAGAAGGACCAAGGTATACAGTAAACCTGAAGTGAAGCACCGGAATATGAAACTGGACTCACAGGAGGGGTTCAGATAATAGAAAGTCAGAGTGTCTGTCCTCTTGTACTTAAGTCGGCATTGGGCCTTTTGTAATAAACTCGGTTGCAATTTCTGTGTTTCATCGTCAATAACAAGGTCCAAGAGATACAGTAAACCTGAAGTGAAGCATCGGAAACTAAAACTGGACTCACAGGAGAGGTTCAAATCATAGAAAGTTAGAGTGTCCGTCCTCTAGTACTTAAGACGGCATTGTGCTTTTTGTATTAAATTCGGATGCAATTACTGTGTTTCATCGTCAATAAGAAGGTCCTAGGGATACAGTAAACCTGAAGTGAAGCATCGGAAACTAAAACTGGACTCACAAGGCAGGTTCAAATCATAGAAAGTTAGAGTGTCAGTCCTCTTGTATTAAGTCGGCATTGTGCCTTTTGTACTAAATTCGGTTGCAATTTCTGTGTTCCATCGTCAATAAGAAGGTCCAAGGGATACAGTAAACCTGAAGTGAGGCATCGGAATCTAAAACTGGACTCACAGGAGATGCTGAAATCATAGAAAGTTACAGTGTCAGTCCTCTTGTACTTAAGTCGGCATTGTGCCTTTTGTACTGAATTCGGATGCAATTTCCGTGTTTCATCGTCAATAAGAACGTCCGAGGGATACAGTAAACCTGAAGTGTAGCATCGGAATCTATAACTGGACTCACAGGAGAGGTTCAAATCATAGAAAGTTAGAGTGTCAGTCCTCTTGTACTTAAGTCGGAATGTGCCTTTTGTATTAAATTCGGATGCAATTTCAGTGTTTCATCGTCAATAACAAGGTCCAAGGGATACAGTAAAACTTAAGTGAAGCATCGGAATCTAAAACTGGACTCACAGGAGAGGTTCAAATTATAGAAAATTAGAGTGTCAGGCCTATCGTACTTAAGTCGGCATTGTGCCTTTTGTATTAAATTCCAATGCAACTTCTGTGTTTCATCGTAAATAAGAAGGTCCAAGGGATACAGTGAACCTGAACTGAAGCATCGGAATATAAAACTGGACTCACAGGAGCGGTTCAAATCATAGAAAGTTAGAGTGTCAGTCCTATTGTACTTAAGTCGGCATTGTGCCTTTTGTATTAAATTCGGATGCAAACTCTGTGTTTCATCGTCAATAAGAAGGTCCAAGATATACATTAAACCTGAGGTGAAGTATCGGAATCTAAAACTGGACTCACAGGAGAGGTTCAAATCATAGAAAAATAAAGTGTCAGCCCCTCTTGTACTTAAGTCGGCATTGTGCCTTTTGTGTTAAATTCCGATGCAATTTCTGTGTTTCATCGTCAATAAGAAGGTCCAAGGGATACAGTAAACCTGAAGTGAAGCATCGGAATATAATACTGGACTCACGGGAGGGGTTCAGATCATAGAAAGTTAGAGTGTCAGTCATCTTGTACTTAAGTCGGCATTGTGCCTTTTGTATTAAATTCGGATGCAATTTCTGTGTTTCATCGTCAATAACAATGTCCTAGGAATACAGTAAATCTGAAGTGAAGCATCAGAAACTTAAACTGGACTCACAAGAGAGGTTCAAATCATAGTAAGTTAGAGTGTCAGGCCTCTTGTCGTTAAGTCGGCATTGTGCTTTTGTACTAAATTCAGATGGAATTTCTGTGTTTCATCGTCAATAAGAAGGTGCAAGGTATACAGTATACCTGCAGTGAAGCATCGGAATCTAAAACTGGACTCAAAGGAGAGGTTCAAATCATAGAATGTTAGAGTGTCAGTCCTCATGTACTTAAGTTGGCATTGTGCGTTTTGTATTGAATTCGGATGCAATTTCTGTGTTTCATCGTCATTTAGATGGTCCAAGGGATACAGTACACCTGAGGTGAAGCATCGGAAACTAAAACTGGACTCACAGGAGAGGTTCAAATCGTAGAAAGTTAGAGTGTCAGTCCTCTTGAACTTAACTCGCCATTGTGCCTTTTCTATTACATTCTTGTGCAATTTCTGTGTTTCGTCGTCAATAAGAAGGTCCAAGGTATACAGTAAACCTGCAGTGAAGCATCGGAATCGAAAACTGGGCTCACAGGAGAGGTTCAAATGATAGAAAGAAATAGTGACAGTCCTCATGTACTTAAGTCGGCATTGTGCCTTTTGTATTAAATTCGGATGCAATTTCTGTGTTTCATCGTTAATAAGAACGTCCAAGGGATACAGTAAACCTGAAGTGAAGCATCGGAATCTAAAACTGGACTCACAGGAGAGGTTCAAATCATATAAATTTAGAGTGTCAGGCCTCTTGTCCTTAAGTCGGCATTGTGCTTTTGTACTATATTCAAATGGAATTTCTGTGTTTCATCGTCAATAAGAAGGTCCAAGGGATACAGTAAACCTGAAGTGACGCATCGGAATCGAAAACTGGAGTCACAGAAGAGGTTCAAATATTAGAAAGTTAGAGTGTCAGTCCTCTTGCATTTAAGTCGGCATTGTGCCTTTTGTATTAAATTCGGATGCAATTTCTGTGTTTCATCGTTAATAAGAAGGACCAAGGTATACAGTAAACCTGAAGTGAAGCATCGGAATATGAAACTGGACTCACAGGAGGGGTTCAGATAATAGAAAGTTAGAGTGTCAGTCCTCTTGTACTTAAGTAGGCATTGTGCATTTTGTATTAAATTCAGATGGAATATCTGTGTTTCGTCGTCTATAAGAAGGTCCAAGGAATACAGTAAACCCGAAGTGAAGCATCGAAATCGAAAACTGGACTCACAGGAGAGGTTCAAATCGTAGAAAGTTAGAGTGTCAGTAATCTTGTACTTCAGTCGGCATTGTGCATTTGTATTAATTTCGGATGCAACTTCTGTGTTTCATCGTTAATAAGAAGGACCAAGGTATACAGTAAACCTGAAGTGAAGCATCGGAATATAAAACTGGACTCTCAGCAAGGGTTCAGATCATAGAAAGTTAGAGTGTCAGTCCTCTTGTACTTAAGTCGGCATTCTGCCTTTTGTATTAAATTCGGATGCAATTTCTGTCTTTCATCGTCAATAACAAGGTCCTAGGAATACAGTAAACCTGAAGTGAAGCATCGGAAACTTAAACTGGACTCACAAGAGAGGTTAAAATCATAGTAAGTTAGAGTGTCAGTCCTCTTGTATTTAAGTCAGCATTGTGCCTTTTGTACTGAGTTCGGTTGCAATGTCTGTGATTCTCCGTCAATAAGATGGTCCAAGGGATACAGTAAACCTGAAGTGAAGCATCGGAATCTAAAACTGGACTCACAGGAGAGGTTCACATCATAGAAAATTAGAGTGTCAGTCCTCTTGTACTTAAGTCGGCATTGTGGCTTTTGTAGTAAATACGGATGCAATTTTTGTGTGACATCGTCAATAAGAAGGTCCAAGGGATACAGTAAACCTGAAGTGAAGCACCGGAATCTAAAACTGGACTCACAGGAGAGGTTCAAATCATAGACAGTTAGAGTGTCAGTCCTCCTGTATTAAGTCGGCATTGTGCCTTTTGTATTAAATTCGGTTGCAATTTCTCTGTTTCATAGTCAATAAGAAGGTCCAGGTGATAGAGTAAACCTGAAGTGAAGCATCGGAATCTAAAACTGGACTCACAGGAGAGGTTCAAATCATAGAAAGTTAGAGTGTCAGACCTCTTGAACTTAAGTCGGCATTGTGGCTTTTGTAGTAAATACGGATGCAATTTTTGTGTGACATCGTCAATAAGAAGGTCCAAGGGATACAGTAAACCTGAAGTGTAGCACCGGAATCTAAAACTGGACTCACAGGAGAGGTTCAAATCATAGACAGTTAGAGTGTCAGTCCCCTTGTAATTAAGTCGGCATTGTGCCTTTTGTATTACATTCTGATGCAATTTCTGTGTTTCGTCATCAATAAGAAAGTCCAAGGTATACAGTAAACCTGAAGTGAAGCATTAGAATCGAAAACTGGGCTCACAGGAGAGGTTCAAATCATAGAAAGGTAGAGTGTCAGTCCTCTTCTACATGACTCGGCATTGTGCCTTTTGTATGAAATTCGGGTACTATTTCTGTGTTTCATCGTCGGTAAGAAAGTCCAAGC
This sequence comes from Schistocerca americana, assembly GCF_021461395.2. Taxonomy (NCBI): domain Eukaryota; kingdom Metazoa; phylum Arthropoda; class Insecta; order Orthoptera; family Acrididae; genus Schistocerca; species Schistocerca americana. Next base: position 57,173,758 of record NC_060122.1, read on the forward strand.
TATACAATAAACCTGAAGTGAAGCATCGGAATCTAAAACTGGACTCACAGGACGGGTTCAAATCATAGAAAATTAGAGTGTCAGTCCTCTTGTACTTAAGTCGGCATTGTGCATTTTGTATTAAATTCAAATGGATTTTCTGTGTTTCGTCGTCTATAAGAAGGTCCAAGGAATACAATAAACCCGAAGTGAAGCATCGGAATCGAAAACTGGACTCACAGGAGAGGTTCAAATCGTAGAAAGTTAGAGTGTCAGTTATCTTGTACTTAAGTCGGCATTGTGCATTTTGTATTAAATTCGGATGCAATTTCGGTGTTTTATCGTTAATAAGAAGGACCAAGGTATACAGTAAACCTGAAGTGAAGCATCAGAATATAAAACTGGACTCACAGGAGGGGTTCAGATCATAGAAAGTTAGAGTGTCAGTCCTCTTGTACTTAAGTCGGCATTGTGCCTTTTGCATTAAATTCAGATGGAATTTCTGTGTTTCATCGGCAATATGAAGGTCCAAGGGGTACAGTAAAATTGAAGAGAGGCATCGGAATCCAAACCGGACCCACAGGAGAGGTTCAAATCATAGAAAGTTACATTGTCAGCCCTCTTGTACTTAAGCCGGCATTGTGCCTTTTGTAATAATTTCAGATGGAATTTCTGTGTTCCATCGTCAGTAAGAAGGTCCAAGGGATACAGTAAACCTGAAGTGAAGCTTCGGAATCTAAAACTGGACTCACAGGAGAGGTTCAAATCATGGAAAGTTAGAGTGTCAGTCCTCTTGTACTTAAGTCGCCATTGTGCATTTTGTACTGATTTCGGATGCAATTTATGTGTTTCATCGTCAATAAGAATGTCCAGGGGATACAGCAAACCTGAAGTGAAGCATCGGAATCTAAAAATGGACTCACCGGAGAGGATCAAATCATAGAAAGTTAGAGTGTCAGTCCTCTTGTACTTATGTCGGCATTGTGCCTTTTGTATTCAATTCGGATGCCATTTCTGTGTTTCATCGTCAATAAGAAGGTCCAAGGGATACAGTAAAGCTGAAGTGAAGCATCGGAATCTAAAACAGGACTCACAGGAGAGGATCAAATCATAGAAAGTTAGAGTGTCAGTCCTCTTGTACTTAGGTCGGCATTGTGCCTTTTGTATTAAAAAACGGATGCAATTTCTGCGTTTCATCGTCACTAAGAAGGTCCAAGGGATACAGTGAACCTGAAGTGAAGCATTATAATCTAAAATTGGACTCACACTAGCGGTTCTAATCATAGAAAGTTAGAGTGTCAGTCCTCTTGTACTTATGTCGTCATCGTGTCTTTTGTATTAAATTCGGATGCAAAGTCTGTGTTTCATAGTCAATAACAACGTCCAAGGTACACATTAAACCTGAAGTGAAGCATCGGAATCTAAAACTGGACTCACAGGAGAGGTTCAAATCATAGACAGTTAGAGTGTCAGGCCTCTTGTCCTTAAGTCGGTATTTGTGTTTCTGTACTAAATTCAGATGGAATTTCTGTGTTTCATCGTCAACAAGAAGGTGCAAGGTATACAGTATACCTGCAGTGAAACATCGGTATCTAAAACTGGACTCAAAGGAGAGGTTCAAATCATAGAAAGTTAGAGTGTCAGTCCTCTTGAACTTAACTCGCCATTGTGCCTTTTTTATTAAATTGTTGTGCAATTTCTGTGTTTCATCGTCAGTAATAAGGATCAAGGTATACAGTAAACCTGAAGGGAAGCATCGGAATCCAAAATTGGACTCACAGGAGGGGTTCAAATCATGGAAAGTTAGAACGTCAGTCCTCTTGCACTTAAGTTGGCATTGTGCCTTTTGTATTAAATTCAGATCTAATTTCTGTGGTTCGTCGTCTATAAGAAGGTCCAAGGAATACAGTAAACCTGATGTGAAGCATCGGAATCTAAAACTGGACTCACAGGAGAGGTTCAAATCATAGAAAGTTAGAGTGTCAAGCCTCTTGTACTTAAGTCGGCATTGTGGCTTTTGTATTAACTACGGATGCAATTTCTGTGTGACATCGTCAATAAGAAGGTCCAAGGGATACAGTAAACCAGAAGTGAAGCATCGGATTCTAAAACTTGACTCACAGGAGAGGTTCAAATCATAGACAGTTAGAGTGTCAGTCCTCTTGTACTTATGTCGGCATTGTGCCTTTTGTATTCAATTCGGATGCCATTTCTGTGTTTCATCGTCAATAAGAAGGTCCAAGGGATACAGTAAAGCTGAAGTGAAGCATCGGAATCTAAAACAGGACTCACAATAGAGGTTCAAATCATAGAAGAATAGAGTGTCAGCCCCTCTTGTACTTAAGTCGGCATTGTGCCTTTTGTATTAAATTCGGATGCATTTTCTGTGTTTCTTCGTCAATAAGATGGTCCAAGGGATACAGTAAACCTGAAGTGAAGCATCGGAATCTAAAACTGGACTCACAGTAGCCGTTCAAATCATAGACAGTTAGAGTGTCAGTCTTCTTGTACTTAAGTCGGCATTGTGCCTTTTGTATTAAATTCGGATGCAATTTCTGTGTTTCGTCGTCAATAAGAAGGTCCAAGGTATACAGTAAACCTGAAGTGAAGCATCGGAATCGAAAACTGGGCTCACAGGCGAGGTTCAAATCATAGAAAGAAAGAGTGTCAGTCCTCTTGTACTTATGTCGGCATTGTGCCTTTTGTGTTAAATTCGGATGCAATTTCTGTGTTTCATCGTCAATAAGAAGGTGCAAGGTATACAGTATACCTGCAGTGAAACATCGGTATCTATAACTGGACTCAAAGGAGAGGTTCAAATCATACAAAGTTAGAGTGTCAGTCCTCTTGTACTTAAGTCGGCATTGTGCGTTTTGTATTGAATTCGCATGCAATTTCTGTGTTCCATCGTCAATAAGATGGTCCAAGGGATGCAGTACACCTGATGTGAAGCAACGGAAACTAAAACTGGACTCACAGGAGAGGTTCAAATCATGGAAAGTTAGAGTGTCAGTCCTCTTGTACTTAAGTTCTCATTGTGCCTTTTGTATTAAATTCAGATGGAATTTCTGTGTTTCATCGGCAATATGAAGGTCCAAGGGATACAGTAAAATTGAAGTGAGGCATCGGAATCCAAACCGGACCCACAGGAGAGGTTCAAATCATAGAAAGTTAGATTGTCAGTCCTCTTGTACTTAAGTCGGCATTGTGCCTTTTGTACTGATTTCGGATGCAATTTCTGTGTTTCATCGCCAATAAGAAGGTCCAAGGGATACAGCAAACCTGAAGTGAAGCATCGGAATCTAAAACTGGACTCACAGGAGAGGATCAAATCATAGAAAGTTAGAGTGTCAGTCCTCTTGTACTTAAGTCGGCATTGTGCCTTTTGTATTCAATTCGGATGCAATTTCTGTGTTTCATCGTCAATAAGAAGGTCCAAGGGATACAGTAAAACTGAAGTGAAGCATCGGAATCTATAAGTGGACTCACAGGAGAGGTTCAAATCATTGAAAGTTAGAGTGTCAGGCCTCTTGTCCTGAAGTCGGCATTGTGCTTTTGTACTAAATTCAGACGGAATTTCTGTGTTTCATCGTCAATAAGAAGGTCCGAGGGATACAGTAAACCTGAAGTGAAGCATCGGAATCGAAAACTGGACTCTCTGGAGAGGTTCAAACCATAGAAAGTTAGAGTGTCAGACCTCTAGTACTTAAGTCGGCGTTGTGCCTTTTGTATTACATTAGGATGCAACTTCTGTGGTTCATCGTCAATAAGAAGGTCCAAGAGATACAGTAAACCTGAAGTGAAGCAACCGAATCTATAAATGGACTCAAAGGAGGGGTTCAAATCATAGAAAGTTAGAGTGTCAGTCCTCTTGTACTTAAGGCGGCATTTTTCCTTTTGTATTATATTCGGATGCAATTTCTGTGTTTCATCGTCAATAAGAAGCTCCAAGGGATACAGTAAACCTGAAGTGAAGCATCGGAATCTAAAATTGGACTCACAGGACGGGTTCAAATCATAGAAAGTTAGAGTGTCAGTCCTCTTGTACTTAAGTTGGCATTGTGCCTTTTGTATTAAATTCGGATGCAATTTCTCTGTTTGATAGTCAATAAGAAGGTCCAAGGGATAGAGTAAACCTGAAGTGAAGCATCGGATTCTAAAACTGGACTCTCAGGAGAGGTTCAAATCATAGAAAGTTAGAGTGTCAGACCTCTTGAACTTAAGTCGGCGTTGTGGCTTTTGTAATAAATACGGATGCAATTTCTGTGTGACATCGTCAATAAGAAGGTCCAAGGGATACAGTAAACCTGAAGTGAAGCACCGGAATCTAAAACTAGACTCACAGGAGAGGTTCAAATCATAGACAGTTAGAGTGTCAGTCCTCTTGTAATTAAGTCGGCATTGTGCCTTTTGTATTAAATTCTGATGCAATTTCTGTGTTTCGTCATCAATAAGAAGGTCCAAGGTATACAGTAAACCTGAAGTGAAGCATTGGAATCGAAAACTGGGCTCACAGGAGAGGTTCAAATCATAGAAAGGTAGAGTGTCATTCCTCTTCTACTTAACTCGGCATTGTGCCTTTTGTATGAAATTCGGGTACTATTTCTGTGTTTCATCGTCGGTAAGAAGGTCCAAGCTATACAATAAACCTGAAGTGAAGCATCGGAATCTAAAATTGGACTCACAGGACGGGTTCAAATCATAGAAAGTTAGAGTGTCAGTCCTCTTGTACTTAAGTCGGCATTGTGCATTTTGTATTAAATTCAAATGGAATTTCTGTGTTTCGTCGTCTATAAGAAGGTCCAAGGAATACAGTAAACCCGAAGTGAAGCATCGGAATCGAAAACTGGACTCACAGGAGAGGTTCAAATCGTAGAAAGTTAGAGTGTCAGTTATCTTGTAATTAAGTCGGCATTGTGCCTTTTGTATTAAATTCGGAAGCAATTTCTGTGTTTCATCGTTAATAAGAAGGACCAAGGTATACAGTAAACCTGAAGTGAAGCATCGGAATATAAAACTGGACTCACAGGAGGGGTTCAGACCATAGAAAGTTAGAGTGTCAGTCCTCTTGTACTTAAGTCGGCATTGTGCCTTTTGTATTAAATTCAGATGGAATTTCTGTGTTTCATCGGCAATATGATGGTCCAAGGGATACAGTAAAATTGAAGTGAGGCATCGGAATCCAAACCGGACCCACAGGAGAGGTTCAAATCATAGAAAGTTACATTGTCAGCCCTCTTGTACTTAAGCCGGTATTGTGCCTTTTGTATTAATTTCAGATGGAATTTCTGTGTTCCATCGTCAGTAAGAAGGTCCAAGGGATACAGTAAACCTGAAGTGAAGCTTCAGAATCTAAAACTGGACTCAAAGGAGAGGTTCAAATCATGGAAAGTTAGAGTGTCAGTCCTCTTGTACTTAAGTCGGCATTGTGCCTTTTGTACTGATTTCGGATGCAATTTCTGTATTTCATCGTCAATAAGAAGGTCCAAGGGATACAGCAAACCTGAAGTGAAGCATCGGAATCTAAAACTGGACTCACAGGAGAGGATCAAGTCATAGAAATTTAGAGTGTCAGTCCTCTTGTACTTATGTCGGCATTGTGCCTTTTGTATTCAATTCGGATGCCATTTCTGTGTTTCATCGTCAATAAGAAGGTCCAAGGGATACAGTAAAGCTGAAGTGAAGCATCGGAAACTAAAACAGGACTCACAGGAGAGGATCAAATCATAGAAAGTTAGAGTGTCAGTCCTCTTGTACTTAAGTCGGCATTGTGCCTTTTGTATTAAATTCGGATGCAATTTCTGTGTTTCATCGTCAATAAGAAGGTCCAAGGGATACAGTGAACCTGAAGTGAAGCATTGGAATCTAAAATTGGACTCACAGGAGCGGTTCTAATCATAGAAAGTTAGAGTGTCAGTCCTCTTGTACTTATGTCGTCATCGTGTCTTTTGTATTAAATTTGGATGCAAACTCTGTGTTTCATCGTCAATAACAAAGTCCAAGGTACACATTAAACCTGAAGTGAAGCATCGGAATCTAAAACTGGACTCACAGGAGAGGTTCAAATCATAGAAGAATAGAGTGTCAAACCCTCTTGTACTTAAGTCGGCATTGTGCCTTTTGTATTAAATTCGGATGCATTTTCTGTGTTTCTTCGTCAATTGGATGGTCCAAGGGATACAGTAAACCTGAAGTGAAGCATCGGAATCTAAAACTGGACTCACAGGAGAGGTTCAAATCGTAGAAAGTGAGAGTGTCAGACCTCTTTTACTTAAGTCGGCATTGTGCCTTTTGTATTAAATTAGGATGCAATTTTTGTGTTTCGTCGTCAATAAGAAGGTCCAAGGTATACAGTAAACCTGAAGTGAAGCATCGGAATCGAAAACTGGGCTCACAGGCGAGGTTCAAATCATAGAAAGAGAGAGTGTCAGTCCTCTTGTACTTATGTCGGCATTGTGCCTTTTGTGTTAAATTCGGATGCAATTTCTGTGTTTCATCGTCAATAGGAAGGTCCAAGGGATACAGTAAATCTGAAGTGAAGCATCGGAATCTAAAACTGTACTCACAGGAGAGGTTCAAATCATAGACAGTTAGAGTGTCAGGCCTCTTGTCCTTAAGTCGGCATTGTGTTTTTGTACTAAATTCAGATGGAATTTCTGTGTTTCATCGTCAATAAGAAGGTGCAAGGTATACAGTATACCTGCAGTGAAACATCGGAATCTAAAACTGGACTCAAAGGAGAGGTTCAAATCATACAAAGTTAGAGTGTCAGTCCTCTTGTACTTAAGTCGGCATTGTGCGTTTTGTATTGAATTCGCAGGCAATTTCTGTGTTTCATCGTCAATAAGATGGTCCAAGGGATGCAGTACACCTGATGTGAAGCATCGGAAACTAAAACTGGACTCATAGGAAAGGTTCAAATCATAGAAAGTTAGAGTGTCAGTCCTCTTGAACTTAAGTCGGCATTGTGCCTTTTGTATTAAATTCAGATCTAATTTCTGTGGTTCGTCGTCTATAAGAAGGTCCAAGGAATACAGTAAACCTGAAGTGAAGCATCGGAATCTAAAACTGGACTCACAGAAGAGGTTCAAATCATAGAAAGTTAGAGTGTCAGTCCTCTTGTACTTATGTCGGCATTGTGCCTTTTGTATTCAATTCGGATGCCATTTCTGTGTTTCATCGTCAATAAGAAGGTCCAAGGGATACAGTAAAGCTGAAGTGAAGCATCGGAAACTAAAACAGGACTCACAGGAGAGGATCAAATCATAGAAAGTTAGAGTGTCAGTCCTCTTGTACTTAAGTCGGCATTGTGCCTTTTGTATTAAATTCGGATGCAATTTCTGTGTTTCATCGTCAATAAGAAGGTCCAAGGGATACAGTGAACCTGAAGTGAAGCATTGGAATCTAACATTGGACTCACAGGAGCGGTTCTAATCATAGAAAGTTAGAGTGTCAGTCCTCTTGTACTTATGTCGTCATCGTGTCTTTTGTATTAAATTCGGATGCAAACTCTGTGTTTCATCGTCAATAACAAAGTCCAAGGTACACATTAAACCTGAAGTGAAGCATCGGAATCTAAAACTGGACTCACAGGAGAGGTTCAAATCATAGAAGAATAGAGTGTCAAACCCTCTTGTACTTAAGTCGGCATTGTGCCTTTTGTATTAAATTCGGATGCATTTTCTGTGTTTCTTCGTCAATTAGATGGTCCAAGCTATACAGTAAACCTGAAGTGAAGCATCGGAATCTAAAACTGGACTCACAGGAGAGGTTCAAATCGTAGAAAGTGAGATTGTCAGACCTCTTTTACTTAAGTCGGCATTGTGCCTTTTGTATTAAATTAGGATGCTATTTTTGTGTTTCGTCGTCAATAAGAAGGTCCAAGGTATACAGTAAACCTGAAGTGAAGCATCGGAATCGAAAACTGGGCTCACAGGCGAGGTTCAAATCATAGAAAGAGAGAGTGTCAGTCCTCTTGTACTTATGTCGGCATTGTGCCTTTTGTGTTAAATTCGGATGCAATTTCTGTGTTTCATCGTCAATAGGAAGGTCCAAGGGATACAGTAAACCTGAAGTGAAGCATCGGAATCTAAAACTGGACTCACAGGAGAGGTTCAAATCATAGAACAGTTAGAGTGTCAGGCCTCTTGTCCTTAAGTCGGCATTGTGTTTTTGTACTAAATTCAGATGGAATTTCTGTGTTACATCGTCAATAAGAAGGTGCAAGGTATACAGTATACCTGCAGTGAAACATCGGAATCTAAAACTGGACTCAAAGGAGAGGTTCAAATCATACAAAGTTAGAGTGTCAGTCCTCTTGTACTTAAGTCGGCATTGTGCGTTTTGTATTGAATTCGCAGGCAATTTCTGTGTTTCATCGTCAATAAGATGGTCCAAGGGATGCAGTACACCTGATGTGAAGCATCGGAAACTAAAACTGGACTCATAGGAAAGGTTCAAATCATAGAAAGTTAGAGTGTCAGTCCTCTTGAACTTAACTCGCCATTGTGCCTTTTTTTTTAAATTCTTGTGCAATTTCTGTGTTTCATCGTCAGTAATAAGGATCAAGGTATACAGTAAACCTGAAGGGAAGCATCGGAATCTAAAATTGGACTCACAGGAGGGGTTCAAATCATAGAAAGTTAGAAAGTCAGTCCTCTTGCACTTAAGTCGGCATTGTGCCTTTTGTATTAAATTCAGATCTAATTTCTGTGGTTCGTCGTCTATAAGAAGGTCCAAGGAATACAGTAAACCTGAAGTGAAGCATCGGAATCTAAAACTGGACTCACAGAAGAGGTTCAAATCATAGAAAGTTAGAGTGTCAAGCCCCTTGTACTTAAGTCGGCATTGTGGCTTTTGTATTAAATACGGATGCAATTTCTGTGTGACACCGTCAATAAGAAGGTCCAAGGGATACAGTAAACCTGAAGTGAAGCATCGGAATCGAAAACTGAGCTCACAGGCGAGGTTCAAATCATAGACATTTAGAGTGTCAGTCCCTCTTGTACTTATGTCGGCATTGTGCCTTTTGTGTTAAATTCGGATGCAATTTCTGTGTTTCATCGTCAATAAGAAGGTCGAAGGGATACAGTAAAGCTGAAGTGAAGCATCGGAATCTAAAACAGGACTCACAGGAGAGGTTCAAATCATAGAAGAATAGAGTGTCAGCCCCTCTTGTACTTAAGTCGGCATTGTGCCTTTTGTATTAAATTCGGATGCATTTTCTGTGTTTCTTCGTCAATAAGATGGTCCAAGGGATACAGTAAACCTGAAGTGAAGCATCGGAATCTAAAACTGGACTCACAGGAGAGGTTCAAATCATAGACAGTTACAGTGTCAGTCCTCTTGTACTTAAGTCGGCATTGTGCCTTTTGTATTAAATTCGGATGCAATTTCTGTATTTCGTCGTCAATAAGAAGGTCCAAGGTATACAGTAATCCTGAAGTGAAGCATCGGAATCGAAAACTGGGCTCACAGGCGAGGTTCAAATCATAGAAAGAAAGAGTGTCAGTCCTCTTGTACTTATGTCGGCATTGTGCCTTTTGTGTTAAATTCGGATGCAATTTCTGTGTTTCATCGTCAATAAGAAGGTCCAAGGGATACAGTAAACATGAAGTGAAGCATCGGAATCTAAAACTGGACTCACAGGAGAGGTTCAAATCATAGACAGTTAGAGTGTCAGGCCTCTTGTCCTTAAGTCGGTATTTGTGTTTTTGTACTAAATTCAGATGGAATTTCTGTGTTTCATCGTCAATAAGAAGGTGCAAGGTATACAGTATACCTGCAGTGAAACATCGGTATCTATAACTGGACTCAAAGGAGAGGTTCAAATCATACAAAGTTAGAGTGTCAGTCCTCTTGTACTTAAGTCGCCATTGTGCGTTTTGTATTGAATTCGCATGCAATTTCTGTGCTTCATCGTAAATAAGATGGTCCAAGGGATGCAGTACACCTGATAAGAAGCATCGGAAACTAAAACTGGACTCACAGGAGAGGTTCAAATCATAGAAAGTTAGAGTGTCAGTCCTCTTGAACTTAACTCGCCATTGTGCTTTTTTATTAAATTCTTGTGCATTTTCTGTGTTTCATCGTCAGTAATAAGGATCAAGGTATACAGTAAACCTGAAGGGAAGCATCGGAATCTAAAATTGAACTCACAGGAGGGGCTCAAATCATAGAAAGTTAGAAAGTCAGTCCTCTTGCACTTAAGTCGGCATTGTGCCTTTTGTATTAAATTCAGATCTAATTTCTGTGGTTCGTTGTCTATACGACGGTCCAAGGAATACAGTAAACCTGACGTGAAGCATCGGAATCTAAAACTGGACTCACAGGAGAGGTTCAAATCATAGAAAGTTAGAGTGTCAAGCCTCCTGTACTTAAGTCGGCATTGTGGCTTTTGTATTAAATACGGATGCAATTTCTGTGTGACATCGTCAATAAGAAGGTCCAAGAGATACAGTAAACCAGAAGTGAAGCATCGGACTCTAAAACTGGACTCACAGGAGAGGTTCAAATCATAGACAGTTAGAGTGTCAGTCCTCTTGTACTTAACTCGGCATTATGCCTTTTGTATTAAATTCGGGTGCTATTTCTGTGTTTCATCGTCGGTAAGAAGGTCCAAGCTATACAGTAAACCTGAAGTGAAGCATCGGAATCTAAAACTGGACTCACAGGAGAGGTTCAAATCATAGACAGTTAGAGTGTCAGGCCTCTTGTCCTTAAGTCGGTATTTGTGTTTTTGTACTAAATTCAGATGGAATTTCTGTGTTTCATCGTCAATAAAAAGGTGCAAGGTATACAGTATACCTGCAGTGAAACATCGGTATCTAAAACTGGACTCAAAGGAGAGGTTCAAATCATACAAAGTTAGAGTGTCAGTCCTCTTGTACTTAAGTCGGCATAGTGCGTTTTGTATTGAATTCGGATGCAATTTCTGTGTTTCATCGTCAATAAGATGGTCCAAGGGATACAGTACACCTGATGTGAAGCATCGGAAACTAAAACTGGACTCACAGGAGAGGTTCAAATCACAGAAAGTTAGAGTGTCAGTCCTCTTGAACTTAACTCGCCATTGTGCCTTTTTTATTAAATTCTTGTGCAATTTCTGTGTTTCATCGTCAGTAATAAGGATGAAGGTATACAGTAAACCTGAAGGGAAGCATCGGAATCTAAAATTGGACTCACAGGAGGGGTTCAAATCATAGAAAGTTAGAATGTCAGTCCTCTTGCACTTAAGTCGCCATTGTGCCTGTTGTATTAAATTCAGATCTAATTTCTGTGGTTCGTCGTCTATAAGAAGGTCCAAGGAATACAGTAAACCTGAAGTGAAGCATCGGAATCTAGAACTGGACTCACAGAAGAGGTTCAAATCATAGAAAGTTAGAGTGTCAAGCCTCTGCTACTTAAGTCGGCATTGTGGCTTTTGTATTAAAACGGATGCAATTTCTGTGTGACATCGTCAATAAGAAGGTCCAAGGGATACAGTAAACCTGAAGTGAAGCATCGGATTCTAAAACTGGACTCACAGGAGAGATTCAAATCATAGACAGTTAGAGTGTCAGGCCTCTTGTCCTTAAGACGGTATTTGTGTTTTTGTACTAAATTCAGATGGAATTTCTGTGTTTCATCGTCAATGAGAAGGTGCAAGGTATACAGTATACCTGCAGTGAAACATCGGTATCTATAACTGGACTCAAAGGAGAGGTTCAAATCATACAAAGTTAGAGTGTCAGTCCTCTTGTACTTAAGTCGGCATTGTGCGTTTTGTATTGAATTCGCATGCAATTTCTGTGTTTCATCGTCAATAAGATGGTCCAAGGGATGCAGTACACCTGATGTGAAGCATCGGAAACTAAAACTGGACTCACAGGAGAGGTTCAAATCATAGCAAGTTAGAGTGTCAGTCCTCTTGAACTTAACTCGCCATTGTGCTTTTTTATTAAATTCTTGTGCATTTTCTGTGTTTCATCGTCAGTAATAAGGATCAAGGTATACAGTAAACCTGAAGGGAAGCATCGGAATCTAAAATTGAACTCACAGGAGGGGTTCAAATCATAGAAAGTTAGAATGTCAGTCCTCTTGCACTTAAGTCGGCATTGTGCCTTTTGTATTAAATTCAGATCTAACTTCTGTGGTTCGTCGTCTATAATGGGGTCCAAGGAATACAGTAAACCTGAAGTGAAGCATCGGAATCTAAAACTGGACTCACAGGAGAGGTTCAAATCATAGAAAGTTAGAGTGTCAAGCCTCTTGTACTTAAGTCAGCATTGTGGCTTTTGTATTAAATACGGATGCAATTTCTGTGTGACATCGTCAATAAGAAGGTCCAAGAGATACAGTAAACCAGAAGTGAAGCATCGGACTCTAAAACTGGACTCACAGGAGAGGTTCAAATCATAGACAGTTAGAGTGTCAGTCCTCTTGTACTTAACTCGGCATTGTGCCTTTTGTATTAAATTCGGGTGCTATTTCTGTGATTCATCGTCGGTAAGAAGGTCCAAGCTATACAGTAAACCTGAAGTGAAGCATCGGAATCTAAAACTGGACTCACAGGAGAGGTTCAAATCATAGACAGTTAGAGTGTCAGGCCTCTTGTCCTTAAGTCGGTATTTGTGTTTTTGTACTAAATTCAGATGGAATTTCTGTGTTTCATCGTCAATAAGAAGGTGCAAGGTATACAGTATACCTGCAGTGAAACATCGGTATCTAAAACTGGACTCAAAGGAGAGGTTCAAATCATACAAAGTTAGAGTGTCAGTCCTCTTGTACTTAAGTCGGCATTGTGCGTTTTGTATTGAATTCGTATGCAATTTCTGTGTTTCATCATCAATAAGATGGTCCAAGGGATACAGTACACCTGATGTGAAGCATCGGAAACTAAAACTGGACTCACAGGAGAGGTTCAAATCATAGAAAGTTAGAGTGTCAGTCCTCTTGAACTTAACTCGCCATTGTGCCTTTTTTATTAAATTCTTGTGCAATTTCTGTGTTTCATCGTCAGTAATAAGGATCAAGGTATACAGTAAACCTGAAGGGAAGCATCGGAATCTAAAATTGGACTCACAGGAGGGGTTCAAATCATAGAAAGTTAGAAAGTCAGTCCTCTTGCACTTAAGTCGCCATTGTGCCTGTTGTATTAAATTCAGATCTAATTTCTGTGGTTCGTCGTCTACAAGAAGGTCCAAGGAATACAGTAAACCTGAAGTGAAGCATCGGAATCTAGAACTGGACTCACAGAAGAGGTTCAAATCATAGAAAGTTAGAGTGTCAACCCTCTTCTACTTAAGTCGGCATTGTGGCTTTTGTATTAAATACGGATGCAATTTCTGTGTGACATCGTCAATAAGAAGGTCCAAGGGATACAGTAAACCTGAAGTGAAGCATCGGATTCTAAAACTGGACTCACAGGAGAGGTTCAAATCATAGACAGTTAGAGTGTCAGGCCTCTTGTCCTTAAGTCGGTATTTGTGTTTTTGTACTAAATTCAGATGGAATTTCTGTGTTTCATCGTCAATAAGAAGGTGCAAGGTATACAGTATACCTGCAGTGAAACATCGGTATCTATAACTGGACTCAAAGGAGAGGTTCAAATCATACAAAGCTAGAGTGTCAGACCTCTTGTACTTAAGTCGGCATTGTGCGTTTTGTATTGAATTCGCATGCAATTTCTGTGTTTCATCGTCAATAAGATGGTCCAAGGGATGCAGTACACCTGATGTGAAGCATCGGAAACTAAAACTGGACTCACAGGAGAGGTTCAAATCATAGAAAGTTAGAGCGTCAGTCCTCTTGAACTTAACTCGCCATTGTGCTTTTTTATTAAATTCTTGTGCAATTTCTGTGTTTCATCGTCAGTAATAAGGATCAAGGTATACAGTAAACCTGAAGGGAAGCATCGGAATCTAAAATTGAACTCACAGGAGGGGTTCAAATCATAGAAAGTTAGAAAGTCAGTCCTCTTGCACTTAAGTCGGCATTGTGCCTTTTGTATTAAATTCAGATCTAATTTCTGTGGTTCGTCGTCTATAAGAGGGTCCAAGGAATACAGTAAACCTGAAGTGAAGCATCGGAATCTAAAACTGGACTCACAGGAGAGGTTCAAATCATAGAAAGTTAGAGTGTCAAGCCTCTTGTACTTAAGTCGGCATTGTGGCTTTTGTATTAAATACGGATGCAATTTCTGTGTGACATCGTCAATAAGAAGGGTCCAAGAGATACAGTAAACCAGAAGTGAAGCATCGGACTCTAAAACTGGACTCACAGGAGAGGTTCAAATCATAGACAGTTAGAGTGTCAGTCCTCTTGTACTTAACTCGGCATTGTGCCTTTTGTATTAAATTCGGGTGCTATTTCTGTGTTTCATCGTCGGTAAGAAGGTCCAAGCTATACAGTAAACCTGAAGTGAAGCATCGGAATCTAAAACTGGACTCACAGGAGAGGTTCAAATCATAGACAGTTAGAGTGTCAGGCCTCTTGTCCTTAAGTCGGTATTTGTGTTTTTGTACTAAATTCAGATGGAATTTCTGTGTTTCATCGTCAATAAGAATGTGCAAGGTATACAGTATACCTGCAGTGAAACATCGGTATCTAAAACTGGACTCAAAGGAGAGGTTCAAATCATACAAAGTTAGAGTGTCAGTCCTCTTGTACTTAAGTCGGCATTGTGCGTTTTGTATTGAATTCGGATGCAATTTCTGTGTTTCATCGTCAATAAGATGGTCCAAGGGATACAGTACACCTGATGTGAAGCATCGGAAACTAAAACTGGACTCACAGGAGAGGTTCAAATCATAGAAAGTTAGAGTGTCAGTCCTCTTGAACTTAACTCGCCATTGTGCCTTTTTTATTAAATTCTTGTGCAATTTCTGTGTTTCATCGTCAGTAATAAGGATCAAGGTATACAGTAAACCTGAAGGGAAGCATCGGAATCTAAAATTGGACTCACAGGAGGGGTTCAAATCATAGAAAGTTAGAAAGTCAGTCCTCTTGCACTTAAGTCGGCATTGTGCCTTTTGTATTAAATTCAGATCTAATTTCTGTGGTTCGTCGTCTATAAGAAGGTAGAAAGGAATACAGTAAACCTGAAGTGAAGCATCGGAATCTAAAACTGGACTCACAGGAGGGGTTCAAATCATAGAAAGTTAGAGTGTCAGGCCTCTTGTACTTAAGTCGGCATTGTGGCTTTTGTTTTAAATACGGATGCAATTTCTGTGTGACATCGTCAATAAGAAGGTCCAAGGGATACAGTAAACCTGAAGTGAAGCATCGGATTCTAAAACTGGACTCACAGGAGAGGTTCAAATCATAGGACAGTTAGAGTGTCAGTCCTCTTGTAATTAAGTAGGCATTGTGCCTTTTGTATTAAATTTGGATGCAATTTCTGTGTTTCGTTGTCAATAAGAAGGTCCAAGGTATACAGTAAACCTGAAGTGAAGCATTGGAATCGAAAACTGGGCTCACAGGAGAGGTTTAAATCATAGAAAGGTAGAGTGTCAGTCCTCTTGTACTTAACTCTGCATTGTGCCTTTTGTATTAAATTCGGGTGCTATTCCTGTGTTTCATCGTCGGTAAGAAGGTCCAAGCTATACAATAAACCTGAAGTGAAGCATCGGAATCTAAAACTGGACACACAGGAGGGGTTCAAATCATAGAAAGTTAGAGTGTCAGTCCTCTTTTACTTACGTCGGCATTGTGCATTTTGTATTAAATTCAGATGGAATTTCTGTGTGTCATCGTCAATAAGAAGGACCAAGGTATACAGTAAACCTGAAGTGAAGCATCGGAAACTTAAACTGGGCTCACAAGAGAGGTTCAAATCATAGTAAGTTAGAGTGTCAGTCCTCTTGTATTTAAGTCAGCATTGTGCCTTTTGTACTAAATTCGGGTGCAATTTCTGTGATTCACCGTCGATAAGAAGGTGCAAGGTATACAGTATACCGGCAGTGAAACATCGGTATCTAAAACTGGACTCAAAGGAGAGGTTCAAATCATACAAAGTTAGAGTGTCAGTCCTCCTGTACTTAAGTCGGCATTGTGCCTTTTGTATTAAATTCAGATCTAATTTCTGTGGTTCGTCGTCTATAAGAAGGTCCAAGGAATACAGTAAACCTGAAGTGAAGCATCGGAATCTAAAACTGGACTCACAGGAGAGGTCAAATCATAGAAAGTTAGAGTGTCAGTCCTCTTGTACTTACGTCGGCATTTTGCATTTTGTATTAAATTCAGATGGAATTTCTGTGTTTCGTCGTCTATAAGAAGGTCCATAGAATACAGTAAACCTGAAGTGAAGCATCGGATTCTAAAACTGGACTCACAGGTGAGGTTCAAATCATAGACAGTTAGAGTGTCAGTCCTCTTGTACTTAAGTCGGCATTGTGCCTTTTGTATTAAATTCGGATGCAATTTCTGTGTTTCGTCGTCAATAAGAAGGTCCAAGGTATAGAGTAAACCTGAAGTGAAGCATCGGAATCGAAAACTGGGCTCACAGGCGAGGTTCAAATCATAGAAAGAAAGAGTGACAGTCCTCTTGTACTTATGTCGGCATTGTGCCTTTTGTGTTAAATTCGGATGCAATTTCTGTGTTTCATCGTCAATAAGAAAGTCCAAGGGATACAGTAAACCTGAAGTGAAGCATCGGAATCTAAAACTGGACTCACACGAGAGGTTCAAATCATAGACAGTTAGCGTGTCAGGCCTCTTGTCCTTAAGTCGGTATTTGTGTTTTTGTACTAAATTCAGGTGGAATTTCTGTGTTTCATCGTCAATAAGAAGGTGCAAGGTATACAGTATACCTGCAGTGAAACATCGGTATCTAAAACTGGACTCAAAGGAGAGGTTCAAATCATACAAAGTTAGAGTGTCAGTCCTCTTGTACTTAAGTCGGCATTGTGCGTTTTGTATTGAATTCGGATGCAATTTCTGTGTTTCATCGTCAATAAGATGGTCCAAGGGATACAGTACACCTGATGTGCAGCATCGGAAACTAAAACTGGACTCACAGGAGAGGTTCAAATCATAGAAAGTTAGAGTGTCAGTCCTCTTGAACTTAACTCGCCATTGTGCCTTTTTTATTAAATTCTTGTGCAATTTCTGTGTTTCATCGTCAGTAATAAGGATCAAGGTATACAGTAAACCTGAAGGGAAGCATCGGAATCTAAAATTGGACTCACAGGAGGGGTTCAAATCATAGAAAGTTAGAAAGTCAGTCCGCTTGCGCTTAAGTCGGCATTGTGCCTTTTGTATTAAATTCAGATCTAATTTCTGTGGTTCGTCGTCTATAAGAAGGTCCAAGGAATACAGTAAACCTGAAGTGAAGCATCGGAATCTAAAACTGGACTCACAGGAGAGGTTCAAATCATAGAAAGTTAGAGTGTCAGGCCTCTTGTACTTAAGTCGGCATTGTGGCTTTTGTTTTAAATACGGATGCAATTTCTGTGTGACATCGTCAATAAGAAGGTCCAAGGGATACAGTAAACCTGCAGTGAAGCATCGGATTTCAAAACTGGACTCACAGGAGAGGTTCAAATCATAGACAGTTAGAGTGTCAGTCCTCTTGTACTTAAGTCGGCATTGTGCCTTTTGTATTAAATTCAGATGGAATTTCTGTGTTCCATCGTCAATAAAAAGGTCCTAGGAATATAGTAAACCTGAAGCGAAGCATCGGAAACTTAAACTGGGCTCACAAGAGAGGTTCAAATCACAGTAAGTTAGAGTGTCAGTCATCTTGTATTTAAGTCAGCATTGAGCCTTTTGTACTAAATTCGGGTGCAATTTCTGTGATTCACCGTCAATAAGAAGGTGCAAGGTATACAGTATACCTGCAGTGAAACATCGGTATCTAAAACTGGACTCAAAGGAGAGGTTCAAATCATACAAAGTTAGAGTGTCAGTCCTCTTGTACTTAAGTCGGCATTGTGCGTTTTGTATTGAATTCGGATGCAATTTCTGTGTTTCATCGTCAATAAGATGGTCCAAGGGATACAATACACCTGATGTGAGCATCGGAAACTAAAACTGGACTCACAGGAGAGGTTCAAATCATAGAAAGTTAGAGTGTCAGTCCTCTTGAACTTAACTCGCCATTGTGCCTTTTTTATTAAATTCTTGTGCAATTTCTGTGTTTCATCGTCAGTAATAAGGATCAAGGTATACAGTAAACCTGAAGGGAAGCATCGGAATCTAAAATTGGACTCACAGGAGGGGTTCAAATCATAGAAAGTTAGAAAGTCAGTCCTCTTGAACTTAACTCGCCATTGTGCCTTTTTTATTAAATTCTTGTGCAATTTCTGTGTTTCATCGTCAGTAATAAGGATCAAGGTATACAGTAAACCTGAAGGGAAGCATCGGAATCTAAAATTGGACTCACAGGAGGGGTTCAAATCATAGAAAGTTAGAAAGTCAGTCCTCTTGCACTTAAGTCGGCATTGTGCCTTTTGTATTAAATTCAGATCTAATTTCTGTGGTTCGTCGTCTATAAGAAGGTCCAAGGAATACAGTAAACCTGAAGTGAAGCATCGGAATCTAAAACTGGACTCACAGGAAAGGTTCAAATCATAGAAAGTTAGAGTGTCAGGCCTCTTGTACTTAAGTCGGCATTGTGGCTTTTGTTTTAAATACGGATGCAATTTCTGTGTGACATCGTCAATAAGAAGGTCCAAGGGATACAGTAAACCTGAAGTGAAGCATCGGATTCTAAAACTGGACTCACAGGAGAGGTTCAAATCATAGACAGTTAGAGTGTCAGTCCTCTTGTACTTAAGTCGGCATTGTGCCTTTTGTATTAAATTCAGATGGAATTTCTGTGTTCCATCGTCAATAAAAAGGTCCTAGGAATACAGTAAACCTGAAGCGAAGCATCGGAAACTTAAACTGGGCTCACAAGAGAGGTTCAAATCACAGTAAGTTAGAGTGTCAGTCCTCTTGCATTTAAGTCAGCATTGAGCCTTTTGTACTAAATTCGGGTGCAATTTCTGTGATTCACCGTCAATAAGAAGGTGCAAGGTATACAGTATACCTGCAGTGAAACATCGGTATCTAAAACTGGACTCAAAGGAGAGGTTCAAATCATACAAAGTTAGAGTGTCAGTCCTCTTGTACTTAGGTCGGCATTGTGCGTTTTGTATTGAATTCGGATGCAATTTCTGTGTTTCATCGTCAATAAGATGGTCCAAAGGATACAATACACCTGATGTGAAGCATCGGAAACTAAAACTGGACTCACAGGAGAGGTTCAAATCATAGAAAGTTAGAGTGTCAGTCCTCTTGAACTTAACTCGCCATTGTGCCTTTTTTATTAAATTCTTGTGCAATTTCTGTGTTTCATCGTCAGTAATAAGGATCAAGGTATACAGTAAACCTGAAGGGAAGCATCGGAATCTAAAATTGGACTCACAGGAGGGGTTCAAATCATAGAAAGTTAGAAAGTCAGTACTCTTGCACTTAAGTCGGCATTGTGCCTTTTGTATTAAATTCAGATGTAATTTCTGTGGCTCGTCGTCTATAAGAAGGTCCAAGGAATACAGTATACCTGAAGTGAAGCATCGGAATCTAAAACTGGACTCACAGGAGAGGTTCAAATCATAGAAAGTTAGAGTGTCAGGCCTCTTGTACTTAAGTCGGCATTGTGGCTTTTGTATTAAATACGGATGCAATTTCAGTGTGACATCGTCAATAAGAAGGTCCAAGGGATACAGTAAACCAGAAGTGAAGCATCGGATTCTAAAACTGGACTCACAGGAGAGGTTCAAATCATAGACAGTTAGAGTGTCAGTCCTCTTGTAATTAAGTCGGCATTGTGCCTTTTGTATTATATTCGGATGCATTTTCTGTGTTTCGTCGTCAATAAGAAGATCCAAGGTATACAGTAAACCTGAAGTGAAGCATTGGAATCGAAAACTGGGCTCACAGGAGAGGTTTAAATCATAGAAAAGTAGAGTGTCAGTCCTTTTGTACTTAACTCGGCATTGTGCCTTTTGTATTAAATTCGGGTGCTATTTCTGTGTTTCATCGTCGGTAAGAAGGTCCAAGCCATACAATAAACCTGAAGTGAAGCATCGGAATCTAAAACTGGACACACAGGTGGGGTTCAAATCATAGAAAGTTAGAGTGTCAGTCCCCTTGTACTTAAGTCGACATTGTGCATTTTGTATTAAATTCAGATGGAATTTCTGTGCTTCGTCGTCTATAAGAAGGTCCAAAGAATACAGTAAACCCGAAGTAAGGCATCTGAAACGAAAATGGACTCACAGGAGAGGTTCAAATCGTAGAAGATTAGAGTGTCAGTCCTCTTGTACTTAAGTCGGCATTGTGCCTTTTGTATTAATTTCGGATGCAATTTCTGTGTTTCATCGTCAATAAGAAGGACCAAGGTATTCAGTAAACCTGAAGTGAAGCATCGGAATATAAAACTGGACTCACAGGAGGGGTTCAGATCATAGAATGTTAGAGTGTCAGTCCCCTCGTACTTAAGTCGGCATTGTGCCTTTTGTATTAAATTCAGATGGAATTTCTGTGTTCCATCGTTAATAACAAGGTCCTAGGAATACAGTAAACCTGAAGTGAAGCATCGGAAACTTAAACTGGGCTCACAAGAGAGGTTCAAATCATAGAAAGTTAGAGTGACAGTCCTCTTGTATTTAAGTCAGCATTGTGCCTTTTGTACTAAATTCGGGTGCAATTTCTGTGATTCACCGTCAATAAGATGGTCCAAGGGTTACAGTAAACCTGAATTGAAGCATCGGAATCTAAAACTGGACCCACAGAAGAGGTTCAAAACATAGAAAGTTAGAGTGTCAGTCCTCTTGTACTTAAGTCGGTATTGTGCCTTTTGTATTAAATTCAGATGGAATTTCTGTGTTTCATCGGCAATATGAAGGTCCAAGGCATACGGTAAAATTGAAGTGAGGCATCGGATTCCAAGCCGGACACACAGGAGGGGTTCAAATCATAGAAAGTTAGATTGTCAGTCCTCTTGTACTTAAGTCGGCATTGTGCCTTTTGTATTAAATTCAGATGGAATTTTTGTGTTCCATCGTCAATAAAAAGGTCCAAGGGATACAGTAAACCTGAAATAAAGCATCGGAAACTTAAACTGGACTCACAGGAGAGCTTCAAATCATAGAAAGTTAGAGTGTCAGGCCTCTTGTACTTAAGTCGGCATTGTGCCTTTTGCATTAAATTCGGATGCAATTTCTGTGTTTCATCGTCAATAAGAAGGTCCAAGGGATACAGTGAACCTGAAGTGAAGCATTGGAATCTAAAACTGGACTCACAGGAGCAGTTCAAATCATAGAAAGTTAGAGTGTCAGTCCTCTTGTACTTATGTCGTCATCGTGTCTGTTGTATTAAATTCGGATGCAAACTCTGTGTTTCATCGTCAATAACAAAGTCCAAGGTACACATTTAACCTGAAGTGAAGCATCGTAATCTAAAACTGGACTCACAGGAGAGGTTCCAATCATAGAAGAATAGAGTGTCAGCCCCTCTTGTACTTAAGTCGGCATTGTGCCTTTTGTATTAAATTCGGATGCATTTTCTGTGTTTCTTCGTCAATAAGATGGTCCAAGGTATACAGTAAACCTGAAGTGAAGCATCGGAATCGAAAATAAGCTCACAGGAGAGGTTCAAATCACAGAAAGAAAGAGTGTCAGTCCTCTTGTACTTATGTCGGCATTGTGGCTTTTTATTAAATTCGGATGCAATTTCTGTGTTTCATCGTCAATAAGAACGTCCAAGTGATACAGTACACCTGATGTGAAACATCGGAAACTAAAACTGGACTCACAGGAGAGGTTCAAATCATAGAAAGTTAGAGTGTCAGTCCTCTTGAACTAAACTCGCCATTGTGCCTTTTGTATTAGATTCTTGTTCAATTTCTGTGTTTCATCGTCAGTAAGAAGGATCAAGGTATACAGTAAACCTGAAGGGAAGCATCGGAATCTAAAACTGGATCCACAGGAGGGGTTCAAATCATAGAAAGTTAGAAAGTCAGTCCTCTTGTACTTAAGTCGGCATTGTGCATTTTGTATTAAATTCAGATCTAATTTCTGTGGTTCGTCGTCTATAAGAAGGTCCAAGGATACAGTAAACCTGAAGTGAAGCATTGGAATTGAAACCTGAACTCACTGGAAAGGTTCAAATCGTAGAAAGTTAGAGTGTCAGTCTTTATGTACTTAAGTCGGCATTGTGCCTTTTGTATTAAATCGGATGCCATTTCTGTGTTTGATCGTCAATAAGAAGGTCCAAGGGATAGAGTAAACCTGAAGTGAAGCATCGGAATCTAAAACTGACTTACAGGAGAGGTTCAAATCATAGAGAGTTGGAGTGTCAGTCGTCTTGTACTTAAGTCGGCGTTGTGACGTTTGTATTATATTCGAATGCAATTTCTCTGCTTCATCGTCAATAAGAATGTCCAAGGGATACAGTAAACCTGAAGTGAAGCATCGGAATCTAAAACTGGTCTCAAAGGAGAGGTTCAAATCATAGAAAGTTAGAGTGTCAGTCCTCTTGTACTTAAGTCGGCATTAACTCTTTTTGTATTACATTCGGATACAATTTCTGTCTTTCCTCGTCAATAAAAAGGTCCAAGGTATACAGTAAACCTGAAGTAAAGGATCGGAATTTAAAACTGGACTCACAGGAGAGGTTCGGAAACTAGACAGTTAGAGTGTCAGTCCTGTTGTACTTAAGCCGGCATTGTGCCTTTTGTATTAAATTCGGATGCAATTTCTGTGTTTGGTCGTCAATAAGAAGGTCCAAGGTATACAGTAAACCTGCAGTGTAGCATCGGAATCGAAAACTGTGCTCACAGGAGAGGTTCAAATCATAGAAAGAAAGAGTGACAGTCCTCATGTACTTAAGTCGGCATTGTGCCTTTTGTATTAAATTCGGATGCAATTTCTGTGTTTCATCGTTATTAAGAAGGTCCAAGGGATACAGTAAACCTCAAGTGAAGCATCGGAATCTAAAACTGGACTCACAGGAGAGGTTCAAATCATAGAAATTTAGAGTGTCAGGCCTCTTCTCCTTAAGTCGGCATTGTGCCTTTTGTATTAAATTCAGATGGAATATCTGTGTATCATCGGCAATAAGAAGGTCCAAGGGATACAGTAAAACTGAGGTGAGGCATCGGAATCCAAACTGAACTCACAGGAGAGGTTCAAATCATAGATAGTTAGATTGTCAGTCCTCTTGTACTTAAGTCGGCATTGTGCCTTTTGTACTAAATTCAAATGGAATTTCTGTGTTCCATCGTCAATAAGAAGTCCAAGGGATACGGTAAACCTCAAGTGATGCATCGGAATCTAAAACTTGACTTACAGGAGATGTTGAAATCATAGAAAGTTAGAGTGTCAGTCCTCTTGTACTTAAGTCGGCATTGTGCCTTTGGTACTAAATTCGGATGCAATTTCCGTGTTTCATCGTCAATAAGAACGTCCAAGGGATACAGTAAACCTGAAGTGAAGCATCGGAATCTATAACTGGACTTGCAGGAGAGGTTCAAATAATAGAAAGTTAGAGTGTCAGTCCTCTTGTACCTAAGTCGGAATGTGCCTTTTGTATTAAATTCGGATGCAATTTCTGTGTTTCATCGTCAATAAGAAGGTCCAAGGGATACAGTGAACCTGAACTGAAGCATCGGAATATAAAACTGGACTCACAGGAGCGGTTCAAATCATAGAAAGTTAGAGTGTCAGTCCTCTTGTACTTAAGTCGGCATTGTGCCTTTTGTATTAAATTCGGATGCAAACTCTGTGTTTCATCGTCAATAAGAAGGTCCAAGATATACATTAAACCTGAAGTGAAGTATCGGAATCTAAAACTGGTCTCACAGGAGAGGTTCAAATCATAGAAAAATAGAGTGTCAGCCCCTCTTGTACTTAAGTCGGCATTCTGCCTCTTGTATTGAATTCGGATGCAATTTCTGTGTTTCATCGTCAATAAGATGGTCCGAGGTATACAGTAAACCTGAAGTGAAGCATCGGAATCTAAAACTGGACTCACAGGAGGGGTTCAAATCATAGAAAATTAGAGTGTCAGGCCTCTTGTACTTAAGTCGGCATTGTGGCTTTTGTATTAAATGCGGATGCAATTTCTGTGTAACATCGTCAATAAGAAGGTCCAAGGGATACAGTAAACCTGAAATGAAGCATCGGAATCTAAAACTGGACTCACAGGAGAGGTTCAAATCATAGACAGTTAGAGTGTCAGTCCTCTTGTAATTAAGTCGGCATTGTGCCTTTTGTATTAAATTCGGATGCAATATCTGTGTTTCGTCGTCAATAAGAAGGTCCAAGGAATACAGTAAACCTGAAGTGAAGCATTGGAATCGAAAACTGGGCTCACAGGAGAGGTTCAAATCATAGAAAGGTAGAGTGTCAGTCCACTTGTACTTAACTCGGCATTGTGCCTTTTGTATTAAATTCGGTTGCTATTTCTGTGTTTCATCGTCGGTAAGAAGGGCCAAGCTATACAATAAACCTGAAGTGAAGCATCGGAATCTAAAACTGGACTCACTGGAGGGGTTCAAATCATAGAAAGTTAGAGTGTCAGTCCTCTTGTACTTAAGTCGGCATTGTGCATTTTGTATTAAATTCAGATGGAATTTCTGTGTTTCGTCGTCTATAAGAAGGTCCAAGGAATACACTAAACCCGAAGTGAAGCATCGGAATCGAAAACTGGACTCACAGGAGAGGTTCAAATCGTAGAAAGTTAGAGTGTCAGTCCTCTTGTACTTAAGTCGGCATTGTGCCTTTTGTATTAAATTCGGATGCAATTTCTGTGTTTCATCGTTAATAAGAAGGACCAAGGTATACAGTAAACCTGAAGTGAAGCATCGGAATATAAAACTGGACTCACAGGAGGGGTTCAGATCATAGTAAGTAAGAGTGTCAGTTCTCTTGTATTTAAGTCAGCATTGTGCCTTTTGTACTAAATTCGGTTGCAATTTCTGTGATTCACCGTCAATAAGATGGTCCAAGGGATACAGGAAACCTGAAGTGAAGCATCGGAATCTAAAACTGGACTCACAGGAGAGGTTCAAATCATAGAAAGTTAGAGTGACAGTCCTCTTGTACTTAAGTCGGCATTGTGCCTTTTGTATTAAATTCAGATGGAATTTCTATGTTTCATCGGCAATATGAAGGTCCAAGGGATACAGTAAAATTGAAGTGAGGCATCGGAATCCAAGCCGGACCCACAGGAGAGGTTCAAATCATAGAAAGTTAGATTGTCAGTCCTCTTGTACTTAAGTCGGCATTGTGCCTTTTGTAGTAAATTCAGATGGAATTTCTGTGTTCCATCGTCAATAAGAAGGTCCAAGGGATACAGTAAACCTGAAGTGAAGCATCGGAATCTAAAACTGGACTCACAGGAGAGGTTCAAATCATAGAAAGTTAGACTGTCAGTCCTCTTGTACTTAAGTCGGCAATGTGCCTTTTGTACTGAATTCGGATGCAATTTCTGTGTTTCATCGTCAATAAGAACGTCCAAGGGATACAGCAAACCTGAAGTGAAGCATCGGAATCAAAAACTGGACTCACAGGAGAGGATCAAATCATAGAAAGTTAGAGTGTCAGTCCTCTTGTACTTAAGTCGGCATTGTGCCTTTTGTATTAAATTGGGATGCAATTTCTGTGTTTCATCGTCAATAAGAAGGTCCAAGGGATTCAGTAAACTAAAGTGAAGCATGGGAGTCTAAAAATGGACTCACAGGAGAGGTTCAAATCATAGAAAGTTAGAGTGTCAGGCCTCTTGTACTTAAGTCGGCATTGTGCCTTTTGTATTAAATTCGGATGCAATTTCTGTGTTTCATCGTCAATAAGAAGGTCCAAGGTATACAGTAAACCTGCAGTGAAGCATCGGAATCGAAAACTGGGCTCACAGGAGGGGTTCAAATCATAGAAAGAAAGGGTGACAGTCCTCATGTACTTAACTCGGCATTGTGCCCTTTGTATTAAATTCGGATGCAATTTCTGTGTTTCATCGTCAATAAGAAGGTCCAAGGGATACAGTAAACCTGAAGTGAAGCATCGGAATCTAAAACTGGACTCACAGGAGAGGTTCAAAACATAGGCAGTTAGAATGTCAGGCCTCTTGTCCTTAAGTCGGCATTGTGCTATTGTACTAAATTCAGATGGAATTTCTGTGTTTCATCGTCAATACGAAGGTGCAAGGTATACAGTATACCTGCAGTGAAGCATCGGAATCCAAAACTGGACTCAAAGGAGAGGTTAAAATCATAGAAAGTTAGAGTGTCAGTCCTCTTGCACTTAAGTCGGCATTGTGCGTTTTGTATTGAATTCGGATGCTATTTCTGTGATTCATCATCATTAAGATGGTCCAAGGGATACAGTACACCTGATGTGAAACATCGGACACTAAAACTTGACTCACAGGAGAGGTTCAAATCATAGAAAGTTAGAGTGTCAGTACTCTTGAACTTAACTCGCCATTGTGACTTTTTTATTAAATTCTTGTGCAATTTTTGTGTTTCAGCGTCAGTAAGAAGGATCAAGGTATACAGTAAACCTGAAGGGAATGATCGGAATCTAAAACTGGACTCACAGGAGGGGTTCAAATCATAGAAAGTTAGAAAGGCAGTCCTCTTGTACTTAAGTCGGTATTGTGCCTTTTGTATTAAATTCAGATCTAATTTCTGTGGTTCGTCGTCTATAAGAAGGTCCAAGGAATACAGTAAACCTGAAGTGAAACATCGGAATCGAAACCTGGACTCACTGGAAAGGTTCAAATCGTAGAAAGTTTGAGTGTCAGTCCTTATGTACTTAAGTCGGCATTGTGCCTTTTGCATTAAATTCGGATGCAATTTCTGTGTTTGATCGTCAATAAGAAGGTCCAAGGGATTGAGTAAACCTGAAGTGAAGCATCGGAATCTAAAACTGACTTACAGGAGAGGTTCAAATCATAGAGAGTTAGAGTGTCAGTCCTCTTGTACTTAAGTCGGCATTGTGCCTGTTGTATTGAATGCAGATGGAATTTCTTTGTTTCGTCGTCAATAAGAAGGTCCAAGGGATACAGTAAGCCTGAAGTGAAGGATCGGAATCTAAAATTGGACTCACAGGAGAGGTTCGAATACTAGACAGTTAGAGTGTCAGTCCTCTTGTACTTAAGTCGGCATTGTACCTTTTGTATTAAATTCGGATGCAATTTCTGTGTTTCGTCGTCAATAAGAAGGTCCAAGGTATACAGTAAACCTGCAGTGAAGCATCGGAATTGAAAACTGGGCTCACAGGAGGGGTTCAAATCATAGAAAGAAAGAGTGACAGTCCTCATGTACTTAACTCGGCATTGTGCCTTTTGTATTAAATTCGGATGCAATTTCTGTGATTCATCGTCAATAAGAAGGTCCAAGGGATACAGTAAACCTGAAGTGAAGCATCGGAATCTAAAACTGGACTCACAAGAGAGGTTCAAATCATAGAAATTTAGAGTGTCAGGCCTCTTGTCCTTAAGTCGGCATTATGCTTTTGTACTAAATTCAAATGGAATTTCTGTGTTTCATCGTCAATAAGAAGGACCAGGTATACAGTAAACCTGAAGTGAAGCATCGGAATATGAAACTGGACTCACAGGAGGGGTTCAGATAATAGAAAGTTAGAGTGTCAGTCCTCTTGTACTTAAGTCGGCATTGGGACTTTTGTAATAAATTCGGATGCAATTTCTGTGTTTCATCGTCAATAAGAAGGTCCAAGGGATACAGTAAACCTGAAGTGAGGCATCGGAATCTAAAACTGTACTCACAGGAGATGTTGAAATCATAGAAAGTTAGAGTGTCAGTCCTCTTGTACTTAAGTCGGCATTGTGCCTTTTGTACTAAATTCGCATGCAATTTCCGTGTTTCATCGTGCATAGGAACGTCCATGGGATACAGTAAACCTGAAGTGAAGCATCGGAATCTATAACTGGACTCACAGGAGAGGTTCAAATCATAGAAAGTTAGAGTGTCAGTCCTCTTGTACTTAAGTCGGAATGTGCCTTTTGTATTAAATTCGGATGCAATTTCAGTGTTTCATCGTCAATAACAAGGTCCAAGGGATACACTAAAACTGAAGTGAAGCATCAAAATCCAAAACTGGACTCACAGGAGAGGTTCAAATTATAGAAAGTTAGAGTGTCAGGCCTATCGTACTTAAGTCGGCATTGTGCCTTTTGTATTAAATTCCGATGCAATTTCTGTGTTTCATCGTTAATAAGAAGGTCCAAGGGATACAGTAAACCTGAAATGAAGCATCGGAATATAAAACTGGACTCACAGGAGGGGTTCAGATCATAGAAAGTTAGAGTGTCAGTCATATTGTACTTAAGTCGTCATTGTGCCTTTTGTATTAAATTCGGATGCAATTTCTGTGTTTCATCGTCAATAAGAAGGTCCAAGGGATACAGTAAACCTGAAGTGAAGCTTCGGAATCTAAAACTGGACTCACAGGAGAGGTTCAAATCATATAAATTTAGAGTGTCAGGCCTCTTGTCCTTAAGTCGGCATTGTGCTTTTGTACTAAATTCAAATGGAATTTCTGTGTTACGTCGTCAATAAGAAGGTCCAAGGGATACAGTAAACCTGAAGTGACGCATCGGAATCGAAAACTGGAGTCACAGGAGAGGTTCAAATATTAGAAAGTTAGAGTGTCAGTCCTCTTGCATTTAAGTCGGCAATGTGCCTTTTGTATTAAATTCGGATGCAATTTCTGTGTTTCATCGATAATATGAAGGACCAAGGTATACAGTAAACCTGAAGTGAAGCATCGGAATATGAAACTGGACTCACAGGAGGGGTTCAGATAATAGAAAGTTAGAGTGTCAGTCCTCTTGTACTTAAGTCGGCATTGTGCTTTTTGTATTAAATTCGGATGCAATTTCTGTGTTTCATCGTCAATAAGAAGGTCCAAGGGATACAGTAAACCTGAAGTGAAGCATCGGAATCTAAAACTGGACTCACAGGAGAGGTTCAAATCATAGAAAGTTAGTGTGTCAGTCCTCATGTACTTAAGTCGGCATTGTGCCTTTTGTATTAAATTCAGATGGAATATCTGTGTATCATCGGCAATAAGAAGGTCCAAGGGATACAGTAAAACAGAAGTGAGGCATCGGAATCCAAACTGGACTCACAGGAGAGGTTCAAATCATAGAAAGTTAGATTGTCAGTCCTCTTGTACTTAAGTCGGCTTTGTGCCTTTTGTATTAAATTCAGATGGAATTTCTGTGTTCCATCGTCAATAAGAAGTCCAAGGGATACAGTAAACCTGAAGTGAAGCATCGGAATCTAAAACTGGACTCACAGGAGATGTTGAAATCACAGAAAGTTAGAGTGTCAGTCCTCTTGTACTTAAGTCGGCATTGTGCCTTTTGTACTAAATTCGAATGCAATTTCCGTGTTTCATCGTGCATAAGAACGTCCAAGGGATACAGCAAACCTGAAGTGAAGCATCGGAATCTATAACTGGACTCACAGGAGAGGTTCAAATCATAGAAAGTTAGAGTGTCAGTCCTCTTGTACTTAAGTCGGAATGTGCGTTTGTATTAAATTCGGATGCAATTTCAGTGTTTCATCGTCAATAAGAGGGTCCAAGGGATACAGTAAAACTGTAGTGAAGCATCGGAATCTAAAACTGGACTCACAGGAGAGGTTCAAATTATAAAAAGTTAGAGTGTCAGGCCTCTTGTACTTAAGTCGGCATTGTGCTTTTGTATTAAATTCGGATGCAATTTCTGTGTTTCATCGTCAATAAGAAGGTCCAAGGGATACAGTGAACCTGAACTGAAGCATCGGAATATAAAACTGGGCTCACAGGAGCGATTCAAATCATAGAAAGTTAGATTGTCAGTCCTCTTGTACTTAAGTCGGCATTGTGCCTTTTGTATTAAATTCGGATGCAAACTCTGTGTTTCATCGTCAATAAGAAGGTCCAAGGTATACATTAAACCTGAAGTTAAGTATCGGAATCTAAAACTGAACTCACAGGAGAGGTTCAAATCATAGAAGAATAGAGTGTCAGCCCCTCTTGTACTTAAGTCGGCATTGTGCCTTTTGTATTAAATTCGGATGCATTTTCTGTGTTTCTTCGTCAATAAGATGGTCCAAGGGATACAGTAAACCTGAAGTGAAGCATCGGAATCTAAAACTGGACTCACAGGAGAGGTTCGAATCATAGACAGTTAGAGTGTCAGTACTCTTGTACTTAAGTTGGCATTGTGCCCTTTGTATTAAATTCTGATGCAATTTCTGTGTTTCGTCGTCAATAAGAAGGTCCAAGGTACACAGTAAACCTGAAGTGAAGCATCGGAATCGAAAACTGGGCTCACAGGAGAGGTTCAAATCATAGGAAGGAAGAGTGTCAGTCCTGTTGTACTTAAGTCGGCATTGTGCGTTTTGTATTGTATTCGGATGCAATTTCTGTGTTTCATCGTCAATTAGATGGTCCAAGGGATACAGTAAACCTGAAGTGAAGCATCGGAATCTAAAACTGGACTCACAGGAGTGGTTCAAAACATAGACAGTTAGAGTGTCAGGCCTCTTGTCCTTAAGTCGGCATTGTGCTATTGTACTAAATTCAGATGGAATTTCTGTTTCATCGTCAATAAGAAGGTGCAAGGTATACAGTATACCTGCAGTGAAGCATCGGAATCCAAAACTGGACTCACAGGAGAGGTTCGAATCATAGACAGTTAGAGTGTCAGTCCTCTTGTACTTAAGTTGGCATTGTGCCCTTTGTATTAAATTCTGATGCAATTTCTGTGTTTCGTCGTCAATAAGAAGGTCCAAGGTACACAGTAAACCTGAAGTGAAGCATCGGAATCGAAAACTGGGCTCACAGGAGAGGTTCAAATCATAGGAAGGAAGAGTGTCAGTCCTGTTGTACTTAAGTCGGCATTGTGCGTTTTGTATTGTATTCGGATGCAATTTCTGTGTTTCATCGTCAATTAGATGGTCCAAGGGATACAGTAAACCTGAAGGGAAGGTTCGGAATCTAAAACTGGACTCACAGGAGGGGTTCAAATCATAGAAAGTTAGAAAGTCAGTCCTCTTGTACTTAAGTCGGTATTGTGCCTTTTGTATTAAATTCAGATCTAATTTCTGTGGTTCGTCGTCTATAAGAAGGTCCAAGGAATACAGTAAACCTGAAGTGAAGCATCGGAATCGAAACCTGGACTCACTGGAAATGTTCAAATCGTAGAAAGTTAGAGTGTCAGTCCTTATGTACTTAAGTCGGCATTGTGCCTTTTGTATTAAATTCGGATGCAATTTCTGTGTTTGATCGTCAATAAGAAGGTCCAAGGGATTGAGTAAACCTGAAGTGAAGCATCGGAATCTGAAACTGACTTACAGGAGAGGTTCAAATCATAGAGTGTTAGAGTGTCAGTCCTCTTGTACTTTAGTCGGCATTGTGCCTGTTGTATTGAATGCAGATGGAATTTCTGTGTTTCGTCGTCAATAAGAAGGTCCAAGGGATACAGTAAGCCTGAAGTGAAGGATCGGAATCTAAAACTGGACTCACAGGAGAGGTTCGAATACTAGACAGTTAGAGTGTCAGTCCTCTTGTACTTAAGTCGGCATTGTACCTTTTGTATTAAATTCGGATGCAATTTCTGTGTTTCGTCGTCAATAAGAAGGTCCAAGGTATACCGTAAACCTGCAGTGTAGCATCGGAATCGAAAACTGGGCTCACAGGAGGGGTTCAAATCATAGAAAGAAAGAGTGACAGTCCTCATGTACTTAACTCGGCATTGTGCCTTTTGTATTAAATTCGGATGCAATTTCTGTGATTCATCGTCAATAAGAAGGTCCAAGGGATACAGTAAACCTGAAGTGAAGCATCGGAATCTAAAACTGGACTCACAAGAGAGGTTCAAATCATAGAAATTTAGAGTGTCAGGCCTCTCGTCCTTAAGTCGGCATTATGCTTTTGTACTAAATTCAAATGGAATTTCTGTGTTTCATCGTCAATAAGAAGGACCAGGTATACAGTAAACCTGAAGTGAAGCATCGGAATATGAAACTGGACTCACAGGAGGGGTTGAGATAATAGAAAGTTAGAGTGTCAGTCCTCTTGTACTTAAGTCGGCATTGGGCCTTTTGTAATAAATTCGGATGCAATTTCTGTGTTTCATCGTCAACAAGAAGGTCCAAGGGATACAGTAAACCTGAAGTGAGGCATCGGAATCTAAAACTGTACTCACAGGAGATGTTGAAATCATAGAAAGTTAGAGTGTCAATCCTCTTGTACTTAAGTCGGCATTGTGCCTTTTGTACTAAATTCGCATGCAATTTCCGTGTTTCATCGTGCATAAGAACGTCCAAGGGATACAGTAAACCTGAAGTGAAGCATCGGAATCGAAAACTGGGCTCACAGGAGAGGTTCAAATCATAGAAAGAAAGAGTGTCAGTCCTCTTGTACTTAAGTCGGCATTGTGCCTTTTGTACTAAATTCGCATGCAATTTCCGTGTTTCATCGTGCATAAGAACGTCCAAGGGATACAGTAAACCTGAAGTGAAGCATCGGAATCGAAAACTGGACTCACAGGAGAGGTTCAAATCATAGAAAGTTAGAGTGTCAGTCCTCTTGTACTTAAGTCGGAATGTGCCTTTTGTATTAAATTCGGATGCAATTTCAGTGTTTCATCGTCAATAACAAGGTCCAAGGGATACAGTAAAACTGAAGTGAGGCATCAAAATCTAAAACTGGACTCACAGGAGAGGTTCAAATTATAGAAAGTTAGAGTGTCAGGCCTATCGTACTTAAGTCGGCATTGTGCCTTTTGTATTAAATTCCGATGCAATTTCTGTGTTTCATCGTTAATAAGAAGGTCCAAGGGATGCAGTAAACCTGAAGTGAAGCTTCGGAATCTAAAACTGGACTCACAGGAGAGGTTCAAATCATATAAATTTAGAGTGTCAGGCCTCTTGTCCTTAAGTCGGCATTGTGCTTTTGTACTAAATTCAAATGGAATTTCTGTGTTACATCGTCAATAAGAGGGTCCAAGGGATACAGTAAACCTGAAGTGAAGCATCGGAATCTAAAACTGGACTCACAGGAGAGGTTCAAATCATAGAAAGTTAGTGTGTCAGTCCTCATGTACTTAAGTCGGCATTGTGCGTTTTGTATTAAATTCAGATGGAATATCTGTGTATCATCGGCAATAAGAAGGTCCAAGGGATACAGTAAAACAGAAGTGAGGCATCGAAATCCAAACTGGACTCACAGGAGAGGTTCAAATCATAGAAAGTTAGAATGTCAGTCCTCTTGTACTTAAGTGGGCTTTGTGCCTTTTGTATTAAATTCAGATGGAATTTCTGTGTTCCATCGTCAATAAGAAGTCCAAGGGATACAGTAAACCTGAAGTGAAGCATCGGAATCTAAAACTGGAATCACAGGAGATGATGAAATCACAGAAAGTTAGAGTGTCAGTCCTCTTGTACTTAAGTCGGCATTGTGCCTTTTGTACTAAATTCGGATGCAATTTCCGTGTTTCATCGTGCATAAGAACGTCCAAGGGATACAGCAAACCTGAAGTGAAGCATCGGAATCTATAACTGGACTCACAGGAGAGGTTCAAATCATAGAAAGTTAGAGTGTCAGGCCTCTTGTACTTAAGTCGGCATTGTGCCTTTTGTATTAAATTCGGATGCAATTTCTGTGTTTCATCGTCAATAAGAAGGTCCAAGGGATACAGTGAACCTGAACTGAAGCATCGGATTATAAAACTGGACTCACAGGAGCGGTTCAAATCATAGAAAGTTAGATTGTCAGTCCTCTTGTACTTAAGTCGGCATTGTGCCTTTTGTATTAAATTCGGATGCAGACTCTGTGTTTCATTGTCAATAAGAAGGTCCAAGGTATACATTAAACCTGAAGTTAAGTATCGGAATCTAAAACTGAACTCACAGGAGAGGTTCAAATCATAGAAGAATAGAGTGTCAGCCCCTCTTGTACTTAAGTCGGCATTGTGCCTTTTGTATTAAATTTGGATGCATTTTCTGTGTTTCTTCGTCAATAAGATGGTCCAAGGGATACAGTAAACCTGAAGTGAAGCATCGGAATCTAAAACTGGACTCACAGGAGAGGTTCGAATCATAGACAGTTAGAGTGTCAGTCCTCTTGTACTTAAGTTGGCATTGTGCCCTTTGTATTAAATTCTGATGCAATTTCTGTGTTTCGTCGTCAATAAGAAGGTCCAAGGTACACAGTAAACCTGAAGTGAAGCATCGGAATCGAAAACTGGGCTCACAGGAGAGGTTCAAATCATAGAAAGAAAGAGTGTCAGTCCTGTTGTACTTAAGTCGGCATTGTGCGTTTTGTATTGAATTCGGATGCAATTTCTGTGTTTCATCGTCAATTAGATGGTCCAAGGGATACAGTACACCTGAGGTGAAGCATCGGAAACTAAAACTGGACTCACAGGAGAGGTTCAAATCATAGAAAGTTAGAGTGTCAGTCCTCTTGAACTTAACTCGCCATTGTGCCTTTTTTATTAAATTCTTGTGCAATTTCTGTGTTTCGTCGTCAATAAGAAGGTCCAAGGTACACAGTAAACCTGAAGTGAAGCATCGGAATCGAAAACTGGGCTCACAGGAGAGGTTCAAATCATAGAAAGAAAGAGTGTCAGTCCTGTTGTACTTAAGTCGGCATTGTGCGTTTTGTATTGAATTCGGATGCAATTTCTGTGTTTCATCGTCAATTAGATGGTCCAAGGGATACAGTACACCTGAGGTGAAGCATCGGAAACTAAAACTGGACTCACAGGAGAGGTTCAAATCATAGAAAGTTAGAGTGTCAGTCCTCTTGAACTTAACTCGCCATTGTGCCTTTTTTATTAAATTCTTGTGCAATTTCTGTGTTTCATCGTCAATAAGAAGGTCCAAGGGATATAGTAAACCTGAAGTGAAGCATCGGAATCTAAAACTGAACTCACAGGAGAGGTTCAAATCATATAAATTTAGAGTGTCAGGCCTCTTGTCCTTAGGTCGGCATTGTGCTTTTGTACTAAATTCAAATGCAATTTCTGTGTTTCATCGTCAATAAGAAGGACCAAGGTATACAGTAAACCTGAAGTGAAGCATCGGAATATGAAACTGGACTCACAGGAGGGGTTCAGATAATAGAATGTTAGACTGTCAGTCGTCTTGTACTTAAGTCGGCATTGTGCCTTTTGTAATAAATTCGGATGCAATTTCTGTGTTTCATCGTCAATAAGATGGTCCTAGGGATACAGTAAACCTGAAGTGAAGCATCGGAAACTAAAACTGGACTCACAAGAGAGGTTCAAATCATAGAAAGTTAGAGTGTCAGTCCTCTTGTATTAAGTCGGCATTGTGCCTTTTGTACTAAATTCGGTTGCAATTTCTGTGTTTCAACCTCAATAAGAAGGTCCAAGGGATACAGTAAACCTGAAGTGAAGCATCGGAATCTAAAACTGAACTCACAGGAGAAGTTCAAATCATAGAAATTTAGAGTGTCAGTCCTCTTTTACTTAAGTCGGCATTGTGACTTTTGTATTAAATTCAGATGGAATATCTGTGTATCATCGGCAATAAGAAGGTCCAAGGGATACAGTAAAACAGAAGTGAGGCATCGGAATCCAAACTGGACTCACAGGAGAGGTTCAAATCATAGAAAGTTAGATTGTCAGTCCTCTTGTACTTAAGTCGGCTTTGTGCCTTTTGTATTAAGTTCAGATGGAATTTCTGTGTTCCATCGTCAATAAGAAGTCCAAGGGATACAGTTGACCTGAAGTGAAGCATCGGAATCTAAAACTGGACTCACAGGAGTGGTTCAAATCATAGACAGTTAGAGTGTCAGTCCTCTTGTACTTAAGTCAGCATTGTGCCTTTTGTACTAAATTCGGATGCAATTTTTGTGTTTCGTCGTCAATAAGAAGGTCCAAGGTATACAGTAAACCTGAAGTGAAGCATCGGAATCGAAAATAAGCTCACAGGAGAGGTTCAAATCACAGAAAGAAAGAGTGTCAGTCCTCTTGTACTTATGTCGGCATTGTGGCTTTTTATTAAATTCGGATGCAATTTCTGTGTTTCATCGTCAATAAGAACGTCCAAGGGATACAGTACACCTGATGTGAAACATCGGAAACTAAAACTGGACTCACAGGAGAGGTTAAAATCGTAGAAAGTTAGAGTGTCAGTCCTCTTGAACTAAACTCGCCATTGTGCCTTTTGTATTAAATTCTTGTTCAATTTCTGTGTTTCATCGTCAGTAAGAAGGATCAAGGTATACAGTAAACCTGAAGGGAAGCATCGGAATCTAAAACTGGATCCACAGGAGGGGTTCAAATCATAGAAAGTTAGAAAGTCAGTCCTCTTGTACTTAAGTCGGCATTGTGCCTTTTGTATTAAATTCAGATCTAATTTCTGTGGTTCGTCGTCTATAAGAAGGTCCAAGGATACAGTAAACCTGAAGTGAAGCATCGGAATTGAAACCTGGACTCACTGGAAAGGTTCAAATCGTAGAAAGTTAGTGTGTCAGTCCTTATGTACTTAAGTCGGCATTGTGCCTTTT
The DNA here is from genome assembly GCF_021461395.2 of Schistocerca americana. NCBI lineage: Eukaryota > Metazoa > Arthropoda > Insecta > Orthoptera > Acrididae > Schistocerca > Schistocerca americana. The sequence goes on from NC_060122.1 coordinate 57,210,261, forward strand.
GTATTAAATTCGGATGCCATTTCTGTGTTTGATCGTCAATAAGAAGGTCCAAGGGATAGAGTAAACCTGAAGTGAAGCATCGGAATCTAACACTGACTTATAGGAGAGGTTCAAATCATAGAGAGTTGGAGTGTCAGTCGTCTTGTACTTAAGTCGGCGTTGTGACGTTTGTATTATATTCGAATGCAATTTCTCTGCTTCATCGTCAATAGGAATGTCCAAGGGATACAGTAAACCTGAAGTGAAGCATCGGAATCTAAAACTGGTCTCAAAGGAGAGGTTCAAATCATAGAAAGTTAGAGTGTCAGTCCTCTTGTACTTAAGTCGGCATTAACTCTTTTTGTATTACATTCGGATACAATTTCTGTCTTTCGTCGTCAATAAGAAGGTCCAAGGTATACAGTAAACCTGAAGTAAAGGATCGGAATTTAAAACTGGAGTCACAGGAGAGGTTCGGATACTAGACAGTTAGAGTGTCAGTCCTGTTGTACTTAAGCCAGCATTGTGCCTTTTGTATTAAATTCGGATGCAATTTCTGTGTTTCGTCGTCAATAAGAAGGTCCAAGGTATACAGTAAACCTGCAGTGAAGCATCGGAATCGAAAACTGGGCTCACAGGAGAGGTTCAAATCATAGAAAGAAAGAGTGACAGTCCTCATGCACTTAAGTCGGCATTGTGCCTTTTGTATTAAACTCGGATGCAATTTCTGTGTTTCATCGTCATTAAGGAGGTCCAAGGGATACAGTAAACCTGAAGTGAAGCATCGGAATCTAAAACTGGACTCACAGGAGAGGTTCAAATCATAGAAATTTAGAGTGTCAGGCCTCTTGTCCTTAAGTCGGCATTGTGCTTTTGTACTAAATTCAAATGGAATTTCTGTGTTTCATCGTCAGTAAGAAGGTCCAAGGGATACAGTAAACCTGAAGTGACGCATCGGAATCGAAAACTGGACTCCCAGGAGAGGTTCAAATCATAGAAAGTTAGAGTGTCAGTCCTCTTGTACTTAAGTCGGCATTGTGCCTTTTGTATTAAATTCAGATGGAATATCTGTGTATCATCGGCAATAAGAAGGTCCAAGGGATACAGTAAAACTGAGGTGAGGCATCGGAATCCAAACTGGACTCACAGGAGAGGTTCAAATCATAGAAAGTTAGATTGTCAGTCCTCTTGTACTTAAGTCGGCATTGTGTCTTTTGTACTAAATTCAGATGGAATTTCTGTGTTCCATCGTCAATAAGAAGTCCAAGGGATACGGTAAACCTGAAGTGAAGCATCGGAATCTAAAACTGGACTCACAGGAGATGTTGAAATCATAGAAAGTTAGAGTGTCAGTCCTCTTGCACTTAAGTCGGCATTGTGCCTTTGGTACTAAATTCGGATGCAATTTCCGTGTTTCATCGTCAATAAGAACGTCCAAGGGATACAGTAAACCTGAAGTGAAGCATCGGAATCTATAACTGGACTCGCAGGAGAGGTTCAAATAATAGAAAGTTAGAGTGTCAGTCCTCTTGTACTTAAGTCGGCATTGTGCCTTATGTATTAAATTCGGATGCAAACTCTGTGTTTCATCGTCAATAAGAAGGTCCAAGATATACATTAAACCTGAAGTGAAGTATCGGAATCTAAAACTGGACTCACAGGAGAGGTTCAAATCATAGAAAAATAGAGTGTCAGCCCCTCTTGTACTTAAGTCGGCATTGTGCCTCTTGTATTGAATTCGGATGCATTTTCTGTGTTTCATCGTCAATAAGATGGTCCGAGGTATACAGTAAACCTGAAGTGAAGCATCGGAATCTAAAACTGGACTCACAGGGGGGGTTCAAATCATAGAAAGTTAGAGTGTCAGGCCTCTTGTACTTAAGTCGGCATTGTGGCTTTTGTATTAAATGCGGATGCAATTTCTGTGTAACATCGTCAATAAGAAGGTCCAAGGGATACAGTAAACCTGAAATGAAGCATCGGAATCTAAAACTGGACTCACAGGAGAGGTTCAAATCATAGACAGTTAGAGTGTCAGTCCTCTTGTAATTAAGTCGGCATTGTGCCTTTTGTATTAAATTCGGATGCAATTTCTGTGTTTCGTGGTCAATTACAAGGTCCAAGGAATACAGTAAACCTGAAGTGATGCATTGGAATCGAAAACTGGGCTCACAGGAGAGGTTCAAATCATAGAAAGGTAGAGTTTCAGTCCACTTGTACTTAACTCGGCATTGTGCCTTTTGTATTAAATTCGGTTGCTATTTCTGTGTTTCATCGTCGGTAAGAAGGGCCAAGCTATACAATAAACCTGAAGTGAAGCATCGGAATCTAAAACTGGACTCACAGGAGGGGTTCAAATCATAGAAAGTTAGAGTGTCAGTCCTCTTGTACTTAAGTCGGCATTGTGCATTTTGTATTAAATTCAGATGGAATTTCTGTGTTTCGTCGTCTATAAGAAGGTCCAAGGAATACACTAAACCCGAAGTGAAGCATCAGAATCGAAAACTAGACTCACAGGAGAGGTTCAAATCGTAGAAAGTTAGAGTATCAGTCCTCTTGTACTTAAGTCGGCATTGTGCCTTTTGTATTGAATTCGGATGCAATTTCTGTGTTTCATCGTTAATAAGAAGGACCAAGGTATACAGTAAACCTGAAGTGAAGCATCGGAATATAAAACTGGTCTCACAGGAGGGGTTCAGATCATAGAAAGTTAGAGTGTCAGTCCTCTTGTACTTAATTCGGCATTGTGCCTTTTGTATTAAATTCAGATGGAATTTCTGTGTTCCATCGTCAATTACAAGGTCCTAGGAATACAGTAAACCTGAAGTGAAGCATCGGAAACTAAAACTGGGCTCACAAGAGAGGTTCAAATCATAGTAAGTTAGAGTGTCAGTTCTCTTGTATTTAAGTCAGCATTGTGCCTTTTGTACTAAATTCGGTTGCAATTTCTGTGATTCACCGTCAATAAGATGGTCCAAGGGATACAGGAAACCTGAAGTGAAGCATCGGAATCTAAAACTGGACTCACAGGAGAGGTTCAAATCATAGAAAGTTAGAGTGACAGTCCTCTTGTACTTAAGTCGGCATTGTGCCTTCTGTATTAAATTCAGATGGAAATTCTATGTTTCATCGGCAATATGATGGTCCAAGGGATACAGTAAAATTGAAGTGAGGCATCGGAATCCAAGCCGGACCCACAGGAGAGGTTCAAATCATAGAAAGTTAGATTGTCAGTCCTCTTGTACTTAAGTCGGCTTTGTGCCTTTTGTATTAAATTCAGATGGAATTTCTGTGTTCCATCGTCAATAAGAAGGTCCAAGGGATACAGTAAACCTGAAGTGAAGCATCGGAATCGAAAACTGGGCTCACAGGAGAGGTTGAAATCATAGAAAGAAAGAGTGTCAGTCCTCTTGTACTTATGTCGTCATCGTCTCTTTTGTATTAAATTCGGATGATATTTCTGTGTTTCATCGTCAATAAGAAGGTCCAAGGGATACAGTGAACCTGAAGTGAAGTATTGGAATCTAAAACTGGACTCACAGGAGCGGTTCAAATCATAGAAAGTTAGAGTGTCAGTCCTCTTGTACTTATGTCGTCATCGTGTCTTTTGTATTAAATTCGGATGCAAACTCAGTGTTTCATCGTCAATAACAAAGTCCAAGGTACACATTAAACCTGAAGTGAAGCATCGGAATCTAAAACTGGACTCACAGGAGAGGTTCAAATCATAGAAGAATAGAGTGTCAGCCACTCTTGTACTTAAGTCGGCATCGTGCCTTTTGTATTAAATTCGGATGCATTTTCTGTGTTTCTTCGTCAACAAGATGGTTCAAGGGATACAGTAAACCTGAAGTGAAGCATCGAAATCTAAAACTGGACTCACAGGAGAGGTTCAAATCATAGACAGTTAGAGTGTCAGTCCTCTTGTACTTAAGTCGGCATTGTGCCTTTTGTATTAAATTCGGATGCAATTTCTGTGTTTCGTCGTCAATAAGAAGGTCCAAGGTATACAGTAAACCTGAAGTGAAGCATCGGAATCGAAAACTGGGCTCACAGGAGAGGTTGAAATCATAGAAAGAAAGAGTGTCAGTCCTCTTGTAATTATGTCGGCATTGTGCCTTTTGTATTAAATTCGGATGCAATTTCTGTGTTTCATCGTCAATAAGAAGGTCCAAGGGATACAGTAAACCTGAAGTGAAGCATCGGAATCTAAAACTGGACTCACAGGAGAGGTTCAAAACATAGACAGTTAGAGTGTCAGGCCTCTTGTCCTTTAGTCGGCATTGTGCTATTGTACTAAATTCAGATGGAATTTCTGTGTTTCATCGTCAATAAGAAGGTGCAAGGTATACAGTATACCTGCAGTGAAGCATCGGAATCCAAAACTGGACTCAAAGGAGAGGTTCAAATCATAGAAAGTTAGAGTGTCAGTCCTCTTGTACATAAGTCGGCATTGTGCGTTTTGTATTGAATTCGGATGCAATTTCTGTGTTTCATCGTCATTAAGATGGTCCAAGGGATACAGTACACCTGATGTGAAACATTGGACACTAAAACTGGACTCACAGGAGAGGTTCAAATCATAGAAAGTTAGAGTGTCAGTCCTCTTGAACTTAACTCGCCATTGTGCCTTTTTTATTAAATTCTTGTGCAATTTTTGTGTTTCAGCGTCAGTAAGAAGGATCAAGGTATACAGTAAACCTGAAGGGAAGGATCGGAATCTAAAACTGGACTCACAGGAGGGGTTCAAATCACAGAAAGTTAGAAAGTCAGTCCTCTTGTACTTAAGTCGGTATTGTGCCTTTTGTATTAAATTCAGATCTAATTTCTGTGGTTCGTCGTCTATACGAAGGTCCAAGGAATACAGTAAACCTGAAGTGAAGCATCGGAATCGAAACCTGGACTCACTGGAAATTTCAAATCGTAGAAAGTTAGAGTGTCAGTCCTTATGTACTTAAGTCGGCATTGTGCCTTTTGTATTAAATTCGGATGCAATTTCTGTGTTTGATCGTCAATAAGAAGGTCCAAGGGATTGAGTAAACCTGGAGTGAAGCATCGGAGTCTAAAACTGACTTACAGGAGAGGTTCAAATCATAGAGAGTTAGAGTGTCAGTCCTCTTGTACTTAAGTCGGCATTGTGCCTGTTGTATTGAATGCAGATCGAATTTCTGTGTTTCGTCGTCAATAAGAAGGTCCAATTGATACAGTAAGCCTGAAGTGAAGGATCGGAATCTAAAACTGGACTCACAGGAGAGGTTCGAATACTAGACAGTTAGAGTGTCAGTCCTCTTGTACTTAAGTCGGCATTGTACCTTTTGTATTAAATTCGGATGCAATTTCTGTGTTTCGTCGTCAATAAGAAGGTCCAAGGTATACAGTAAACCAGCAGTGAAGCATCGGAATCGAAAACTGGGCTCACAGGAGGGGTTCAAATCATAGAAAGAAAGAGTGACAGTCCTCATGTACTTAACTCGGCATTGTGCCTTTTGTATTAAATTCGGATGCAATTTCTGTGATTCATCGTCAATAAGAAGGTCCAAGGGATACAGTAAACCTGAAGTGAAGCATCGGAATCTAAAACTGGACTCACAAGAGAGGTTCAAATCATAGAAATTTAGAGTGTCAGGCCTCTTGTCCTTAAGTCGGCATTATGCTTTTGTACTAAATTCAAATGGAATTTCTGTGTTTCATCGTCAATAAGAAGGACCAGGTATACAGTAAACCTGAAGTGAAGCATCGGAATATGAAACTGGACTCACAGGAGGGGTTCAGATTATAGAAAGTTAGAGTGTCAGTCCTCTTGTACTTAAGTCGGCATTGGGCCTTTTGTAATAAATTCGGATGCAATTTCTGTGTTTCATCGTCAATAAGAAGGTCCAAGGGATACAGTAAACCTGAAGTGAAGCATCGGAATCTATAACTGGACTCACAGGAGAGGTTCAAATCATAGAAAGTTAGAGTGTCAGTCCTCTTGTACTTAAGTCGGAATGTGCCTTTTGTATTAAATTCGGATGCAATTTCAGTGTTTCATCGTCAATAACAAGGTCCAAGGGATACAGTAAAACTGAAGTGAAGCATCAAAATCTAAAACTGGACTCACAGGAGAGGTTCAAATTATAGAAAGTTAGAGTGTCAGCCATATCGTACTTAAGTCGGCATTGTGCCTTTTGTATTAAATTCCGATGCAATTTCTGTGTTTCATCGTTAATAAGAAGGTCCAAGGGATACAGTAAACCTGAAGTGAAGCATCGGAATATAAAACTGGACTCACAGGAGGGGTTCAGATCATAGAAAGTTAGAGTGTCAGTCATATTGTACTTAAGTCGTCATTGTGCCTTTTGTATTAAATTCGGATGCAATTTCTGTGTTTCATCGTCAATAAGAAGGTCCAAGGGATACAGTAAACCTGAAGTGAAGCTTCGGAATCGAAAACTGAACTCACAGGAGAGGTTCAAATCATATAAATTTAGAGTGTCAGGCCTCTTGTCCTTAAGTCGGCATTGTGCTTTTGTACTAAATTCAAATGGAATTTCTGTGTTACATCGTCAATAAGAAGGTCCAAGGGATACAGTAAACCTGAAGTGACGCATCGGAATCGAAAACTGGAGTCACAGGAGAGGTTCAACTATAAGAAAGTTAGAGTGTCAGTCCTCTTGCATTTAAGTCGGCATTGTGCCTTTTGTATTAAATTCGGATGCAATTTCTGTGTTTCATCGTTAATAAGAAGGACCAAGGTATACAGTAAAGCTGAAGTGAAGCATCGGAATATGAAACTGGACTCTCAGTAGGGGTTCAGATAATAGAAAGTTAGAGTGTCAGTCCTCTTGTACTTAAGTCGGCATTGTGCTTTTTGTATTAAATCCGGAAGCAATTTCTGTGTTTCATCGTCAATAAGAAGGTCCAAGGGATACAGTAAACCTGAAGTGAAGCATCGGAATCTAAAACTGGACTCACAGGAGAGGTTCAAATCATAGAAAGTTAGTGTGTCAGACCTCATGTACTTAAGTCGGCATTGTGCCTTTTGTATTAAATTCGGATGGAATATCTGTGTATCATCGGCAATAAGAAGGTCCAAGGGATACAGTAAAACAGAAGTGAGGCATCGGAATCCAAACTGGACTCACAGGAGAGGTTCAAATCATAGAAAGTTAGATTGTCAGTCCTCTTGTACTTATGTCGGCTTTGTGCCTTTTGTATTAAATTCAGATGGAATTTCTGTGTTCCATCGTCAATAAGAAGTCCAAGGGATACAGTAAACCTGAAGTGAAGCATCGGAATCTAAATCTGGACTCACAGGAGATGTTGAAATCACCGAAAGTTAGAGTGTCAGTCCTCTTGTACTTAAGTCGGCATTGTGCCTTTTGTACTAAATTCGGATGCAATTTCCGTGTTTCATCGTGCATAAGTACGTCCAAGGGATACAGCAAACCTGAAGTGAAGCATCGGAATCTATAACGGGACTCACAGGAGAGGTTCAAATCATAGAAAGTTAGAGTGTCAGTCCTCTTGTACTTAAGTCGGAATGTGCCTTTTGTATTAAATTCGGATGCAATTTCAGTGTTTCATCGTCAATAAGAAGGTCCAAGGGATACAGTGAACCTGAACTGAAGCATCGGAATATAAAACTGGACTCACGGGAGCGGTTCAAATCATAGAATATTAGATTGTCAGTCCTCTTGTACTTAAGTCGGCATTGTGCCTTTTGTATTAAATTCGGATGCAAACTCTGTGTTTCATCGTCAATAAGAAGGTCCAAGGTATACATTAAACCTGAAGTTAAGTATCGGAATCTGAAACTGAACTCACAGGAGAGGTTCAAATCATAGAAGAATAGAGTGTCAGCCCCTCTTGTACTTAAGTCGGCATTGTGCCTTTTGTATTAAATTCGGATGCATTTTCTGTGTTTCTTCGTCAATAAGATGGTCCAAGGGATACAGTGAACCTGAAGTGAAGCATCGGAATCTAAAACTGGACTCACAGGAGAGGTTCGAATCATAGACAGTTAGAGTGTCAGTCCTCTTGTACTTAAGTTGGCATTGTGCCCTTTGTATTAAACTCTGATGCAATTTCTGTGTTTCGTCGTCAATAAGAAGGTCCAAAGTACATAGTAAACCTGAAGTGAAGCATCGGAATCGAAAACTGGGCTCACAGGAGAGGTTCAAATCATAGAAAGAAAGAGTGTCAGTCCTGTTGTAGTTAAGTCGGCATTGTGCGTTTTGTAATGAATTCGGATGCAATTTCTGTGTTTCATCGTCAATTAGATGGTCCAAGGGACACAGTACACCTGAGGTGAAGCATCGGAAACTAAAACTGGACTCACAGGAGTGGTTCAAATCATAGAAAGTTAGAGTGTCAGTCCTCTTGAACTTAACTCGCCATTGTGCCTTTTTTATTAAATTCTTGTGCAATTTCTGTGTTTCGTCGTCAATAAGAAGGTCCAAGGTATACAGTAAACCTGCAGTGAAGCATCGGAATCGAAAACTGGGCTCACAGGAGAGGTTCAAATCATTGAAAGAAATAGTGACAGTCCTCATGTACTTAAGTTGGCATTGTGCCTTTTGTATTAAATTCGGATGCAATTTCTGTGTTTCATCGTCAATAAGAAGGTCCAAGGGATATAGTAAACCAGAAGTGAAGCATCGGAATCTAAAACAGAACTCACAGGAGAGGTTCAAATCATATAAATTTAGAGTGTCAGGCCGCTTGTCCTTAAGTCGGCATTGTGCTTTTGTACTAAATTCAAATGCAATTTCTGTGTTTCATCGTCAATAAGAGGACCAAGGTATACAGTAAACCTGAAGTGAAGCATCGGAATATGAAACTGGACTCACAGGAGGGGTTCAGATAATAGAATGTTAGACTGTCAGTCCTCTTGTACTTAAGTCGGCATTGTGCCTTTTGTAATAAATTCGGATGCAATTTCTGTGTTTCATCGTCAATAAGAAGGTCCTAGGGATACAGTAAACCTGAAGTGAAGCATCGGAAACTAAAACTGGACTCACAAGAGAGGTTCAAATCATAGAAAGTTAGAGTGTCAGTCCTCTTGTATTAAGTCGGCATTGTGCCTTTTGTACTAAATTCGGTTGCAATTTTTGTGTTTCAACCTCAATAAGAAGGTCCAAGGGATACAGTAAACCTGAAGTGAAGCATCCGAATTTAAAACTGAACTCACAGGAGAGGTTCAAATCACAGAAATTTAGAGTGTCAGTCCTCTTTTACTTAAGTCGGCATTGTGACTTTTGTATTAAATTCAGATGGAATATCTGTGTATCATCGGCAATAAGAAGGTCCAAGGGATACAGTAAAACAGAAGTGAGGCATCGGAATAAAAACTGGACTCACAGGAGAGGTTCAAATCATAGAAAGTTAGGTTGTCAGTCCTCTTGTACTTAAGTCGGCTTTGTGCCTTTTGTATTAAGTTCAGATGTAATTTCTGTGTTCCATCGTCAATAAGAAGTCCAAGGGATACAGTTAACCTGAAGTGAAGCATCGGAATCTAAAACTGGACTCACAGGAGATGTTGAAATCATAGAAAGTTAGAGTGTCAGTCCTCTTGTACTTAAGCCGGCATTGTGCCTTTTGTACTAAATTCGGATGCAATTTCCGTGTTTCATCATCCATAAGAACGTCCAAGGGATACAGTAAACCTGAAGTGAAGCATCGGAATCTATAACTGGACTCACAGGAGAGGTTCAAATCATAGAAAGTTAGAGTGTCAGTCCTCTTGTACTTAAGTCGGAATGTGCCTTTTGTATTAAATTCGGATGCAATTTCAGTGTTTCATCGTCAATAAGAAGGTCCAAGGGATACAGTAAAACTGAAGTGAAGCATCGGAATCTAAAACTGGACTCACAGGAGAGGTGCAAATTATAAAAAGTTAGAGTGTCAGGCCTCTTGTACTTAAGTCGGCATTGTGCCTTTTGTATTAAATTCGGATGCAATTTCTGTGTTTCGTCGTCAATAAGAAGGTCCAAGGTACACAGAAAACCTGAAGTGAAGCATCGGAATCGAAAACTGGGCTCACAGGAGAGGTTCAAATCATAGAAAGAAAGAGTGTCAGTCCTCTTGTACTTAAGTTGGCATAGTGCCTTTTGTATTAAATTCGGATGCAATTTCTGTGTTTCGTCGTCAACAAGATGGTCCAAGGTACACAGTAAACCTGAAGTGAAGCATCGGAATCGAAAAATGGGCTCACAGGACAGGTTCAAATCATAGAAAGAAAGAGTGTCAGTCCTCTTGTACTTATGTCATCATTGTGCCTTTTGTATTAAATTCGGATGCAATTTCTGTGTCTCATCGTCAATAAGAAGGTCCAAGGGATACAGTAAACCTGAAGTGAAGCCACGGAATCTAAAACTGGACTCACAGGAGAGGTTCAAATCATAGACAGTTAGAGTGTCAGGCCTCTTGTCCTTAAGTCGGCATTGTGCTTTTGCACTAAATTCAGATGGAATTTCTGTGTTTCATCGTCAATAAGAAGATGCAAGGTATACGGTATACCTGCAGTGAAGCATCGGAATCTAAAACTGGACTCAAAGGAGAGGTTCAAATCATAGAAAGTTAAAGTGTCAGTCCTCTTGTACTTAAGTCGGCATTGTGCGTTTTGTATTGAATTCGGATGCAATTTCTGTGTTTCATCGTCAATTAGATGGTCCAAGGGATACAGTACACCTGAGGTGAAGCATCGGAAACTAAAACTGGACTTACAGGAGAGGTTCAAATCATAGAAAGTTAGAGTGTCAGTCCTCTTGAAGTTAACTCCTCATTGTGCCTTTTTTATTAAATTCTTGTGCAATTTCTGTGTTTCGTCGTCAATAAGAAGGTCCAAGGTATACAGTAAACCAGCAGTGAAGCATCGGAATCGAAAACTGGGCTCACAGGAGAGGTTCGAATCATAGAAAGAAATAGTGACAGTCCTCATGTACGTAACTCGGCATTGTGCCTTTTGTATTAAATTCGGATGCAATTTCTGTGTTTCATCGTCAATAAGAAGGTCCTAGGGATACAGTAAACCTGAAGTGAAGCATCGGAATCTAAAACTGGACTCACAGGAGAGGTTCAAATCATATAAATTTAGAGTGTCAGGCCTCTTGTCCTTGAGTCGGCATTGTGCTTTTGTACTAAATTCAATTGGAATTTCTGTGTTTCATCGTCAATAAGAAGGTCCAAGGGATACAGTAAACTTGAAGTGACGCATTGGAATCGAAAACTGGAGTCACAGGAGAGGTTCAAATCATAGAAAGTTAGAGTGTCAGTCCTCTTGCATTTAAGTCGGCATTGGGCCTTTTGTATTAAATTCGGATGCAATTTCTGTGTTTCATCGTTAATAAGAAGGACCAAGGTATACAGTAAACCTGAAGTGAAGCATCGGAATATGGAACTGGACTCACAGGAGGGGTTCAGATAATAGAAAGTTAGAGTGTCAGTCCTCTTGTACTTAAGCCGGCATTGTGCCTTTTGTAATAAATTCGGATGCTAATTCTGTGTTTCATCGTCAATAACATGGTCCAAGGGATACAGTAAACCTGAAGTGAAGCATCGGAAACTAAAACAGGACTCACAGGAGAGGTTCAAATCATAGAAAGTTAGAGAGTCAGGCCTCTAGTACTTAAGTCCGCATTGTGATTTTTGTATTAAATTCGGATGCAATTTCTGTGTTTCATCGTCAATAGGAAGGTCCTAGGGATACAGTAAACCTGAAGTGAAGCATCGGAATCTAAAACTGGACTCACAAGAGAGGTTCAAATCATAGAAAGTTAGAGTGTCAGTCCTCTTGTATTAAGTCGGCATTGTGCCTTTTGTACTAAATTCGGTTGCAATTTCTGTGTTTCATCGTCAATAAGAAAGTCCAAGGGATACAGTAAACCTGAAGTGAAGCATCGGAATCTAAAACTGGACTCACAGGAGAGGTTCAAATCATAGAAAGTTAGAGTGTCAGTCCTCTAGTACTTACGTCGGCATTGTGCCTTTTGTATTAAATTCAGATGGAATATCTGTGTATCATCGGCAATAAGAAGGTCCAAGGGATACAGTAAAACAGAAGTGAGGCATCGGAATCCAAACTGGACTCACAGGAGAGGTTCAAATCATAGAAAGTTAGATTGTCAGCCCTCTTGTACTTAAGTCGGCTTTGTGCCTTTTGTATTAAATTCAGATGGAATTTCTGTGTTCCATCGTCAATAAGAAGTCCAAGGGATACAGTAAACCTGAAGTGAAGCATCGGAATCTAAAACTGGACTCACAGGAGATGTTGAAATCATAGAAAGTTAGAGTGTCAGTCTTCTTGTACTTACGTCGGCATTGTGCCTTTTGTATTAAATTCGGATGCAATTTCCGTGTTTCATCGTCAATAAGAACGTCCAAGGTATACAGTAAACCTGAAGTGAAGCATCGGAGTCAATAATTGGACTCACAGGAGAGGTTCAAATCATAGAAAGTTAGAGTGTCAGTCCTCTTGTACTTAAGTCGGAATGTGCCCCTTGTATTAAATTCGGATGCATTTTCTGTGTTTCATCGTCAATAAAATGGTCCGAGGTATACAGTAAACCTGAAATGAAGCATCGGAAACTAAAACTGGATTCACAGAAGAGGTTAAAATCATAGAAAGTTAGAGTGTCTGTCCTCTTGTACTTAAGTCGGCAATGTGCTTTTTGTATTAATTGCATATGGAATTTCTGTGTTTCGTCGTCAATAAGAAGGTCCAAGCGATACAGTAAACCTGAAGTGAAGCATCGGAATATAAAACTGGACTCACAGGAGAGGTTCAATACATTGAAAGTTACATTGTCAGTGCTCTTATACTTAAGTCGGCATTGTGTTTTGTATCAAATTCGGATGCAATCTCTGTGTTTCAACGCCAATAAGAAGGTCCAAGGGATACAGTATACCTGAAGTGAAGCATCCGAATGTAAAACTATACTCACAGGAGGGGTTCAAATCGTTGAAAGTTTGAGTGTTAGTCCTCTTGTACTTAAGTCGGCATTGTGCATTTTGTACTAAATTCGGATGCAATTTCTGTGTTTCATCGTCAATAAGAAGGTCCAAGGGATACAGTAAACCTGAAGTGAAGCATCGGAAGCTAAAACTGGACTCACAGGAGGGGTTCAAATCATACAAAGTTTGAGTGTCAGTCCTCTTGTATATAAGTCAGCATTGTGCCTTTTGTATTAAATTCGGTTGCAATTTCTGTGTTTCATCGTCAATAAGAAGATCCAAGGGATACAGCAAACCTGAAGTGAAGCATCGGAATCTAAAACTGGACTCACAGGAGAAGTTCAATTCATAGAAAGTTAGAGTGTAAGTCCTCTTGTACTACAGTCGGCATTGTGCCTTTTGTATCAAATTCGGATGCAAGTTCTGTGTTTCATCGTCAATAAGTAGGTCCAAGGGATACAGTATACCTGAAGTGAAGCATCCGAATCTAAAACTGGACTCACAGGAGGGGTTCAAATCATAGAAAGTTAGAGTGACAGTCCTCTTGTACTTAAGTCGGCATTGTGCCTTTTGTATTAAATTCGGATGCAATGTCTGTGTCTCATCGTCAATAAGAAGGTCCAAGGGATACAGTAAACCTGAAGTGAAGCATCGGAATTCCAAAACTGGACCCACAGGAGAGGTTCAAATCATACAAAGTTAGTGTCAGTCCTCTTGTATTTAAGTCGGCATTTTGCCTTTTGTATTAAATTCGGTTGCAATTTCTGTGTTTCATCGTCAATAAGAGGGTCCAAGGGATAGAGTAAACCTGAAGCAAACCATTGGAATATAAAACTGGACACACAGGAGAGGTTCAAATCATAGAAATTTAGAGTGTCAGTCCACTTGTACTTAAGTCGGCATTGTGCCTTTTATATTAAATTCGGATGCAATTTCTGTGTTTCATCGTCAATAAGAGGGTTCAAGGGATACACTAAACCTGAAGTGAAGCATCGGAATCTAAAACTGGACTCACAGGAGCGGTTCAAATCATAGAAAGTTAGAGTGACAGTCCTCTTGTACTTAAGTAGGCATTGTGCCTTTTGTATTAAATTCAGATGGAATTTCTGTGTTTCGTCGTCTATAAGAAGGTCCAAGGAATACAGTAAACCTGAAGTGAAGCATCGGAATCGAAAACTGACTCACAGGAGAGGTTCAAATCGTAGAAATTTAGAGTGTCAGTCCTCTTGTACTTAAGTCGGCATTGTGCCTTTTGTTTTAAATTCGGATGCAATTTCTGTGTTTCATCGTCAATAAGAAGGTCCAAGGGATACAGTATACCTGAAGTGAAGCATCGGAATCTAAAACTGACTTACAGGAGAGGTTCAAATCATAGAGAGTTATAGTGTCAGTCCTCTTGTACTTAAGTCGGCATTGTGCCTTTTGTATTATATTCGGATGCAATTTCTGTGTCTCATCGTCAATAAGGAGGTCCAAGGTATACAGTAAACATGTAGTGAGGTATCGGAATCCAAACTGGACTCACAGGAGAGGTTCAAATCATAGAAATTTAGAGTGTCAGTCCACTTGTACTTAAGTCGGCATTCTGAATTTTGTATTAAATTCGGATGCAATTTCTGTGTTTCATCGTCAATAAGAAGGTTCAAGGAATACAGTAAACCTGAAGTGAAGCATCGGAATCTGAAACTGGACTCACAGGAGCGGTTCAAATCATAGAAAGTTAGAGTGACAGTCCTCTTGTACTTAAGTCGGCATTGTGCCTTTTGTGTTAAATTCGGATGCAATTTCTGTGTTTCATCGTCAATAACAAGGTGCAAGGTATACAGTAAACCTGAAGTGAAGCATCGGAATCTAAAACTGTACTCACAGGAGGCGTTCATATTTTAGAAAGTGAGAGTGTCAGTCCTCTTGTACTTAAGTCGGCATTGTGCCTTTTGTATTAAATTCAGATGGAATTTCTGTGATTCGTCGTCTATAAGAAGGTCCAAGGAATACAGTAATCCTGAAGTGAAGCATCGGAATCTAAAACTGACTTACAGGAGAGGTTCAAATCATAGAGAGTTATAGTGTCAGTCCTCTTGTACTTAAGTCGGCATTGTCCCTTTTGTATTAAATTCAGATGGATTTTCTGTGTTTCGTCGCCTATAAGAAGGTCCAAGGAATACAGTAATCCTGAAGTGAAAGATCGGAATCTAAAACTGGACTCACAGGAGGGGTTCAAATCATAGAAAGTTAGAGTGTCAGTCCTCTTGTACTTAAGTCGGCATTGTGCCTTTTGTATTAAATTCAGATGCAATTTCTGTGTCTCATCGTCAATAAGAAGGTCCAAGGGATACAGTAAACCTGAAGTGAAGCATCGGAATCTAAAACTGGACTCACAGGAGAGGTTCAAATCATACAATGTTAGAATGTCAGTCCTCTTGTATTTAAGTCGGCATTGTGCCTTTTGTATTAAATTCGGTTGCAATTTCTGTGTTTCAGCGTCAGTAAGATGGTCCAAGGGATAGAGTAAACCTGAAGTAAAGCATCGGAATCTAAAACTGGACACACAGAAGAGGTTCAAATCATAGAAAGTTTGAGTGTCAGTCCTCTTGTACTAGTTCGGCACTGTGCCTTTTGTATTAAATTCAGATGGAATTTCTGTGTTTCAACGGCAATATGAAGGTCCAAGGGATACAGTAAACCTGTAGTGAGGTATCGGAATCCAAACTGGACTCACAGGAGAGGTTCAAATCATAGACAGTTAGAGTTTCAGTCCTCTTGTACTTAAGTCGGCACTGTGCCTTTTGTATTAAATTCGTTTGCAATTTCTGTGTTTCGTCGTTAATAAGAAGGTCCAAGGGATACAGTAAACATGAAGTGAAGCATCGGAAACTAAAACTGGACTCACAGGAGAGGTTCAAATCATAGAAAGTTAGAGTGTCTGTCCTCTTGTACATAAATCGGCATTGTGCCTGTTGTATTAAATGCAGATGGAATTTCTGTGTTTCGTCGTCAATAAGAAGGTCGAAGGGATACAGTAAACCTGAAGTGATGCATCGGAATATAAAACTGGACTCACAGGAGAGGTTCAATACATTGAAAGTTACATTGTCAGTGCTCTTGTACTTAAGTCGGCATTGTGCCTTTTGTATTAAATTCGGATGCAATTTCTGTGCTTCATCGTCAATAAGAAGGTCCAAGGGATACAGTAAACCTGAAGTGAAGCATCAGAATCTAAAACTCGACTCACAGGAGCGGTTCGAATCATGGAAAGTTAGAGTGTCAGTCCTCTTGTACTTAAGTCGGCATTGTGCCTTTTCTATTAAATTCGGATGCAATTTCTGTGATTCATTGTCAATAAGAAGGTGCAAGGTAAACAGTAAAACTGAAGTGAAGCATCGGAATCTAAAACTGGACTCACGGGAGGGGTTCAAATTTTAGAAAGTTAGAGCGTCAGTCCTCTTGTACTTAAGTCGGCAGTGTGCCTTTTGTATTAAATTCCGATGGAATTTCTGTGTTTCATCGTCAATAAGAAGGTCCAAGGGATACAGTAAACCTGAAGTGAAGCATCGGAATCTAAAACTGACTTACAGGAGAGGTTCAAATCATAGAGAGTTATAGTGTCAGTCCTCTTGTACTTAAGTCGACATTGTGCCTTTTGTATTAAATTCAGATGGAATTTCTGTGTTTCGTCGCCTATAAGAAGGTCCAAGGAATACAGTAAACCTGAAGTGATGCATCGGAATCTAAAACTGGACTCACAAGAGAGGTTCAATTAATAGAAAGTTAAAGTGTCAGTAATCTTGTACTTAAGTCGGCATTGTGCCTTTAGTATCAAATTCGGATGCAATTTCTGTGTTTCATCGTCAATAAGAAGGTCCAAGGGATACAGTAAACCTGAAGTGAAGCATCGGAAACTAAAACTGGACTCACTGGAGAGGTTCAAATCATAGAGATTTAGAGTGTCTGTCCTCTTGTACTTAAGTCGGCATTGTGCCCTTTGTATTAAATGCAGATGCAATTTCTGTGTCTCATCGTCAATAAGAAGGTCCAAGGAATACATTAAACCCGAAGTGAAGCATCGGAATCTAAAACTGACTTACTGGAGAGGTTCAAATCATAGAGAGTTATAGTGTCAGTCCTCATGTACTTAAATCGGCATTGTGCCTTTTGTATTAAATTCAGATGGAATTTCTGTGTTTCGTCGCCTATAAGAAGGTCCAAGGAATACAGTATTCCTGAAGTGAAGCATCGGAATCTACAACTGGACTCACAGGAGGGGTTCAAATCATAGAAAGTTAGAGTGTCAGTCCTCTTGTACTTAAGTCGGCATTGTGCCTTTTTTATTAATTTCGGATGCAATTTCTGTGTCTCATCGTCAATAAGAAGGTCCAAGGGATACAGTAAACCTGAAGTGAAGCATCGGAATCTAAAACTGGACTCACAGGAGAGGTTCAAATCATAGAAAGTTAGAGTGACAGTCCTCTTGTACTTAAGTCGGTATTGTGTTTTTGTATAAAATTCAGATGGAATTTCTGTGTTTCATCGGCAATATGCAGGTCCAAGGGATACAGTAAACCTGTAGTGAGGTATCGGAATCCAAACTGGACTCACAGGAGAGGTTCAAATCATAGAAATTTAGAGTGTCAGCCCACTTGTACTTAAGTCGGCTTTGTGCCTTTTGTATTAAATTCAGATGGAATTTTTGTGTTCCATCGTCAATAAGAAGGTCCAAGGGATACAATAAACCTGAAGTGATGCATCGGAATCTAAAAATGGACTCACTGGAGAGGTTCAAATCATAGAAAGTTAGAGTGTCAGTCCTCTTGTACATAAGTCGGCATTGTGCCTTTTGTATTAAATTTGGTTGCAATTTCTGTGTTTCGCCTTTAATAAGAAGGTCCAAGGGATACAGTAAACATGAAGTGAAGCATCGGAAACTAAAACTGGACTCACAGGAGAGGTTCAAATCATAGAAAGTTAGAGTGTCTGTAATCTTGTACTTAAGTCGGCATTGTGCCTTTTGTATTAAATGCAGATGGAATTTCTGTGTTTCGTCGTCAATAAGAAGGTCCAAGGGATACAGTAAGCCTGAAATAAAGCATCGCAATATAAAACTGGACTCACAGGAGAGGTTCAATACATTGAAAGTTACATTGTCAGTGCTCTTGTACTTAAGTCGGCATTGTGCCTTTTGTATTAAATTCGGATGCAATTTCTGTGTTTCATCGTCAATAAGAAGGTGCAAGGTATACAGTAAACCTGAAGTGAAGCATCGGTATCTAAAACTGGACTCACTGGAAGGGTTCAAATTTTAGAAAGTTAGAGTGTCAGTCCTCTTGTACTTAAGTCGGCATTGTGCCTTTTGTATTAAATTCAGATGGAATTTCTGTGTTTCGTCGCCTATAAGAAGGTCCAAGGAATACAGTAAACCTGAAGTGAAGCATCGGAATGTAAAAGTGGACTCACAGGAGAGGTTTAATTCATAGAACGTTAAAGTGTCAGTCCTCTTGTACTTAAGTCGGCATTGTGCTTTTTGTATCAAATTCGGATGCAATTTCCGTGTTTCATCGCCAATAAGAAGGTCCAAGGGATACAGTCAACCTGAAGTGAAGCATCGAAATCTAAAACAGGACTCACAGGAGGGGTTCAAATTATAGAAAGTTAGAGTGTCAGTCCTCTTGTGCTTAAGTCGGCATTGTGCCTTTTGTATTAAATTCAGATGGAATTTCTGTGTTTCGCCGTCTATAAGAAGGTCCTAGGAATACAGTTAACCTGAAGTGAAGCATCGGAATCGAAAACTGGACTCACAGGAGAGGTTCAAATCGTAGAAAATTAGAGTGTCAGTCCTCTTGTACTTAAGTCGGCATTGTGCCTTTTGTATTAAATTCAGATGGAATTTCTGTGTTTCATCGGCAATAAGAAGGTCCAAGGGATACAGTAAAACTGAAGTGAGGCATCGGAATCCAAATTGGACTCACAGGAGAGGTTCAAATCATAGAAAGTTATATTGTCAGTCCCCTTGTACTTAGGTCGGCATTGTGCCTTTTGTATTAAATTCGGATGCAAACTCTGTGTTTCATCGTCAATAAGAAGGTCCAAGGTATACACTAAACCTGAAGTGAAGCATCGGAATCTAAAAGTGGACTCATAGGAGAGGTTCAAATCATACAAAATTAGAGTGTCAGCCCTCTTGTATTTAAGTCGGCATTGTGCATTTTGTGTTAAGTTCGGTTGCAATTTCTGTGTTTCATTTTCAATAACAAGGTCCAAGGGATAGAGTAAACCTGAAGTAAAGCACCGGAATCTAAAACTGGACTCACAGGAGTGGTTCAAATCATAGAAATTTAGAGTCAGTCCTTTTGTACTTAAGTCGGCATTGTGCCTTTTGTATTAAATTCAGATGGAATTTCTGTGTTCCATCGTCAATAAGAAGGTCCAAGGGATACAGTAAACCTGAAGTGATGCATCGGAATCTAAATCTGGACTCACAGGAGAAGTTCAAATCATAGAAAGTTAGAGTGTCAGACCTCTTGTACTTAA
Organism: Schistocerca americana; assembly: GCF_021461395.2. Classification (NCBI taxonomy): domain Eukaryota; kingdom Metazoa; phylum Arthropoda; class Insecta; order Orthoptera; family Acrididae; genus Schistocerca; species Schistocerca americana. The sequence goes on from NC_060122.1 coordinate 57,229,698, forward strand.
GTCGGCATTGTGCCTTTTGTACTATATTCGGATGCAATTTCTGTGTTTCATCGTTAATAAGAAGGTCCAAGGGATACAGTAAACCTGAAGTGAAGCATCGGAATCCAAAACTGGACTCACAGGAGAGGTTCCAATCATAGAAAGTTAGAGTGTCAGTCCTCTTGTACTGAAGGCGGCATTGTGCCTTTTGTATTAAATTCGAAAGCAAATTCTGTGTTTCATCGACAATTAGAAGATCCAAGGGATACAGTAAACCTGAAGTGAAGCATCGGAAACTAAAACTGGACTCACAGGAGAGGTTCAAATCATAGAAAGTTAGAGTGACTGTCCTCTTGTACTTAAGTCGGCATTGTGCCTTTTGTATTAAATGCAGATGGAATTTCTGTGTTTCGTCGTCAATAAGAAGGTCCAAGGGATACAGTAAACCTGACGTGAAGCATCGGAATCTAAAACTGGACTCACAGGAGCGATTCAAATCGTCGATAGTTAGAGTGTCAGTCCTCTTGTACTTAAGTCGGCATTGTGCCTTTTGTATTAAATGCGGATGCAATTTCTGTGTTTCATCGTCAATAAGATCGTCCAATGTATACAGTAAACCTGAAGTGAAGCATCGGAATCTAAAACCGGACTCACAGGAGACGTTCAAACCACAAATAGTTAGAGTGTCAGTCCTCTTGTACGTAAGTCGGCATTGTGACTTTTGTATTAAATTCGGATGGAATTTCTGTGTTTCATCGTCAATAAGAAAGTCCAAGGTATACAGTAAACCTGAAGTGAAGCATCGGAATCTAAAACTGGACTCACAGGAGAGGTTCAAATCTTAGAATGTTAGAGTGTCAGTCCTCTTGTACTTAAGTCGTTATTGTGCCTTTTGTATTAAATTCGGATGCAATTTCTGTGTTTCATCGTCATTAAGAAGGTCCAAGGGATACAGTAAACCTGAAGTGAAGCATCGGAATCTAAAACTGACATACAGGAGGGTTTCAAATCATAGAGAGTTAGAGTGTCAGTCGTCTTGTACTTAAGTCGACGTTGTGACTTTTGTATTAAATTCGAATGCAATTTCTGTGTTTCATCGTCAATAAGAAGGTCCAAGGGATACAGTAAACCTGAAGTGAAGCATCGGAATCTAAAACTGGTCCCAAAGCAGAGGTTCAAATCATAGAAAGTTAGTGTGTAAGTAATCGTGTATTTAAGTCGGCATTGTGCATTTTTGTATTTCATTCGGATGCAATTTCTGTGTTTCATCGTCAATAAGAAGGTCCAAGGGATACAGTAAACCTGAAGTGAAGCATCGGAACTAAAACTGGACTCACGGGAGAGGTTCAAATCATAGAAAGTTAGAGTGTCAGTCCCCTTGTACTTATGTCGGCTTTGTGCCTTTTGTATTAAATTCAGGTGGAATTTCTGTGTTTCGTCGACAATAAGAATGTCCAAGGGATACAGTAAACCAGAAGTGTGGCATCGGAATCCAAACTGGACTCACAGGAGAGGTTCAAATCATAGAAAGTTAGAGTGTCAGTTCTCTTGTACTTAAGTCGGCATTGTGTCTTTTGTATTACATTCGGATGCAATTTCTGTGTTTCATCGTCAATAAGAAGGCCAAGGGATACAGTAAACCTGAAGTGAAGCATCGGAAACTAAAACTGGACTCACAGGAGAGGTTCAAATCATTGAAAGTTAGAGTGTCTGTCCTCTTGTACTTAAGTCGGCATTGTGCCTTTTGTATTAAATGCAGATGGAATTTCTGTCTTTCGTCGTCAATAAGAAGGTCCAAGGGATACAGTAAACCTGAAGTGAAGCATCGGAATCTAAAACAGACTTACAGGAGAGGGGTAAATCATAGAGAGTTAGAGTGTCAGTCGTCTTGTACTTAAGTCGGCGTTGTGACTTTTGTATTAAATGAGAATCCAATTTCTGTGTTTCATCATCAATAAGAAATTCCAAGGGATACAGTAAACCTGAAGTGAGGCATCGGAATCTAAAACTGGTCCCAAAGGAGAGCTTCAAATCATAGAAAGCTGGTGTGTCAGTAATCTTGTACTTAAGTCGGCATTGTGCATTTTTGTGTTACATTCGGATGCAATTTCTGTGTTTCATCGTCAATAAGAAAGTCCAAGGTATACAGTAAACCTGAAGTGAAGCATGGGATCCTAAAACTGGACTCACAGGAGAGGTTGAAATCATAGAATGTTAGTGTGTCAGTCCTCTTGTACTTAAGTCGGCATTGTGCCTTTTGTATAAAATTCGGATGCAATTTCTGTGTTTCATCGTCAATAAGAAGGTCCAAGTGATACAGTGAACCTGAAGTGAAGCATCGGAACTAAAACTGGACTCACAAGAGAGGTTCAAATCATAGAAAGTAAGAGTGTCTGCCCTCTTGTACTTAAGTCGGCATTGTGCCTTTTGTATTAAATTCAGATGGAATTTCTGTGTTTCGTCGTCAATAAGAAGGTCCAAGGAATACAATAAACCTAAAGTGAAGCATCGGAATCGAAAACTGGACTCACAGGAGAGGTTCAAATCGTCGAAAGTTAGAGTGTCAGTCCACTTGTACTTAAGTCGGCATTGTGCCTTTTGTTTTAAATTCGGAAGCAATTTCTCTCTTTCATCGTCAATAAGAAGGTCCAAATGATACAGTAAACCTGAAGTGAAGCATCGGAATCTAAAACTGACTTACAGGAGACGTTCAAATCATACAGAGTTAGAGTGTCAGTCGTCTTGTACTTATGTCGGCGTTGTGACTTTTGTATTAAATTCGAATGCAATTTCTGTGTTTCATCGTCAATAAGAAGGCCCAAGGGATACATTAAACCCGAAGTGAAGCATCGGAATCTAAAACTGGTCCTAAAGGAGAGGTTCAAATCATTGAAAGTTAGTGTGTCAGTAATCTTGTACTTAAGTCGGCATTGTGCAGTTTTGTGTTACATTCGGATGCAATTTCTGTGTTTCATCGTCAATAAGAAGGTCCAAGGTATACAGTAAACCTGAAATGAAGCATCGGAATCTAAAACTGGACTCACAGTAGAGGTTTAAATCATAGAAAGTTAGAGTGTCTGTCCTCTTGTACTTAAGTCGGCATTGTGCCTTTTGTATTAAATTCGGATGCAATTTCTGTGTTTCATCGTCAATAAGAACGTCCAAGGTATACAGTAAACCTGAAGTGAAGCATCGGAATCTAAAACCGGACTCACAGGAGACGTTCACATCACAAAAAGTTAGAGTGTCAGTAATCTTGTACTTAAGTCGGCATTGTGACTTTTGTATTAAATTCGGATGCAATTTCTGTGTTTCATCGTCAATAAGAAGGTCCAAGGGATACAGTAAACCTGAAGTGAAGCATCGGAACTAAAACTGGACTCACAGGAGAGGTTCAAATCATAGAAAGTTAGAGTGTCAGTCCTCTTGTACTTAGGTCGACATTGTTCCTTTTGTATTAAATTCAGATGGAATTTCTGTGTTCCATCGTCAAAAAGAAGGTCCAAGGGATACAGTAAACCTGAAGTGATGCATCGGAATCTAAATCTGGACTCACAGGAGAGGTTCAAATCATAGAAAGTTAGAGTGTCAGACCTCTTGTACTTAAGTCGGCATTGTGCCTTTTGTACTAAATTCGGATGCAATTTCTGTGTTTCATCGTTAATAAGAAGGTCCAAGGGATACAGTAAACCTGAAGTGAAGCATCGGAACCCAAAACTGGACTCACAGGAGAGGTTCCAATCTTAGAAAGTTAGATTGTCAGTCCTCTTGTACTGATGTCGGCATTGTGCCTTTTGTATTAAATTCGAACGCAAATTCTGTGTTTCATCGACAATAAGAAGATCCAAGACATACAGTAAACCTGAAGTGAAGCATCGGAAACTAAAACTGGACTCACAGGAGAGGTTCAGATCATAGAAAGTTAGAGTGACTGTCCTCTTGTACTTAAGTCGGCATTGTGCCTTTTGTATTAAATGCAGATGGAATTTCTGTGTTTCGTCGTCAATAAGAAGGTCCAAGGGATACAGTTAACCAGAAGTGAAGCATCGGAATACAAAACTGGACTCACAGGAGAGGTTCAATTCATTGAAAGTTACAGTGTCAGGCGTCTTGTACTTAAATCGGCATTGTGCCTTTTGTATTAAATTCGGATGCAATTTCTGTGTCTCGTCGTCAATAAGAAGGTCCAAGGGATACAGTAAACCTGACGTGAAGCATCGGAATCTAAAACTGGACTCACAGGAGCGATTCAAATCGTCGATGGTTAGAGTGTCAGTCCTCTTGTACTTAAGTCGACGTTGTGACTTTTGTATTAAATTCGAATGCAATTTCTGTGTTTCATCGTCAATAAGAAGGTCCAAGGGATACAGTAAACCTGAAGTGAAGCATCGGAATCTAAAACTGGTCCCAAAGCAGAGGTTCAAATCATAGAAAGTTAGTGTAAGTAATCTTGTATTTAAGTCGGCATTGTGCATTTTTGTATTTCATTCGGATGCAATTTCTGTGTTTCATCGTCAATAAGAAGGTCCAAGGGATACAGTAAACCTGAAGTGAAGCATCGGAACTAAAACTGGACTCACGGGAGAGGTTCAAATCATAGAAAGTTAGAGTGTCAGTCCTCTTGTACTTAAGTCGGCTTTGTGCCTTTTGTATTAAATTCAGGTGGAATTTCTGTGTTTCGTCGACAATAAGAAGGTCCAAGGGATACAGTAAACCAGAAGTGTGGCATCGGAATCCAAACTGGACTCACAGGAGAGGTTCAAATCATAGAAAGTTAGAGTGTCAGTTCTCTTGTACTTAAGTCGGCATTGTGCCTTTTGTATTACATTCGGATGCAATTTCTGTGTTTCATCGTCAATAAGAAGGCCAAGGGATACAGTAAACCTGAAGTGAAGCATCGGAAACTAAAACTGGACTCACAGGAGAGGTTCAAACCATAGAAAGTTAGAGTGTCTGTCCTCTTGTACTTAAGTCGGCATTGTGCTTTTTGTATTAAATGCAGATGGAATTTCTGTCTTTCGTCGTCAATAAGAAGGTCCAAGGGATACAGTAAACCTGAAGTGAAGCATCGGAATATAAAACTGGACTCACAGGAGAGGTTCAATTCATTGAAAGTTACAGTGTCAGGCCTCTTGTACTTAAGTCGGCATTGTGCCTTTTGTATTAAAATCGCATGCAATTTCTGTGTTTCGTCGTCAATAAGAAGGTCCAAGGGATACAGTAAACCTGAAGTGAAGCATCGGAATCTAAAACAGACTTACAGGAGAGGGGTAAATCATAGAGAGTTAGAGTGTCAGTCGTCTTGTACTTAAGTCGGCGTTGTGACTTTTGTATTAAATGAGATTCCAATTTCTGTGTTTCATCATCAATAAGAAGGTCCAAGGGATACAGTAAACCTGAAGTGAAGCATCGGAATCTAAAACTGGTCCCAAAGGAGAGCTTCAAATCATTGAAAGCTGGTGTGTCAGTAATCTTGTACTTAAGTCGGCATTGTGCATTTTTGTGTTACATTCGGATGCAATTTCTGTGTTTCATCGTCAATAAGAAGGTCCAAGGTATTCAGTAAACCTGAAGTGAAGCACCGGATTCTAAAACTAGACTCACAGGAGAGGATTAAATCATAGAAAGTTAGAGTGTCTGTCCTCTTTTACTTAAGTCGCCATTGAGCCTTTTGTTTTAAATTCGTGTGCAATTTCTGTGTTTCATCGTCAATAAGAACGTCCAAGGTATACAGTAAACCTGAAGTGAAGCATCGGAATCTAAAACCGGACTCCCAGGAGAGGTTCAAATCACAAAATGTTAGAGTGTCAGTCCTCTTGTACTTAAGTCGGCATTGTGACTTTTGTATTAAATTCGGATGGAATTTCTGTGTTTCATCGTCAATATGAAAGTCCAAGGTATACAGTAAACCAGAAGTGAATCATCGGATTCTAAAACTGGACTTACAGGAGAGGTTGAAATCATAGAATGTTAGTGTGTCAGTCCTCTTGTACTTAAGTCGGCATTGTGCCTTTTGTATTAAATTCAGATGGAATTTCTGTGTTTCGTCGTCAATAAGAAGGTCCAAGGAATACAATAAACCTAAAGTGAAGCATCGGAATCGAAAACTGGACCCACAGGAGAGGTTCAAATCGTCGAAAGTTAGAGTGTCAGTCCACTTGTACTTAAGTCGGCATTGTGCCTTTTGTTTTAAATTCGGATGCAATTTCTGTGTTTCATCGTCAATAAGAACGTCCAAGGTATACAGTAAACGCGAAGTGAAGCATCGGAATCTAAAACTGGACTCACAGGAGAGGTTCAAATCTTAGAATGTTAGAGTGTCAGTCCTCTTGTACTTAAGTCGGCATTGTGCCTTTTGTATTAACTTCGGATGCAATTTCTATGTTTCATCGTCAATAAGAAGGTACAAGGTATTCAGTAAACCTGAAGTGAAGCATCGGAATCTAAAACTGGACTCACAGGTGAGGTTCCAATCATAGAAAGTTAGAGTGTCAGACCTCTTGTACTTATGTCAGCATTGTGCCTTTTGTACTAAATTCGCATGCAATTTCTGTGTTTCATCGTTAATAAGAAGGTCCAAGGGATACAGTAAACCTGAAGTGAAGCATCGGAATCCAAAACTGGACTCACAGGAGAGGTTCCAATCATAGAAAGTTAGAGTGTCAGTCCTCTTGTACTTAGGTCGGCATTGTGCCTTTTGTATTAAATTCGAATGCAAATTCTGTGTTTCATCGTCAATAAGAAGGTCCAAGGGATACAGTAAACCTGAAGTGAAGCATCGGAAACTAAAACTGGACTCAAATGAGAGGTTCAATTCATTGAAAGTTACAGTGTCAGGCCTCTTGTACTTAAGTCAGCATTGTGCCTTTTGTATTAAATTCGGATGCAATTTCTGTGTTTCATCGTCAATAAGAAGGTCCAAGGGATACTGTAAACCTGAAGTGAAGCATCGGAATCTAAGACAGACTTGCAGGAGAGGTTCAAATCATAGGGAGTTAGAGTGTCAGTCGTCTTGTACTTAAGTCGTTGTTGTGACTTTTGTATTAAATTCGAATGCAATTTCTGTGTTTCATCATTAATAAGAAGGTCCAAGGGATACAGTGAACCTGAAGTGAAGCATCGGAATCTAAAACTGGTCCCAACGGAGAGGTTCAAATCGTAGAAAGCTGGTGTGTCAGTAATCTTGTACTTAAGTCGGCATTGTGCATTTATGTGTTACATTCGGATGCAATTTCTGTGTTTCATCGTCAATTATAATTTCCAAGGTATACAGGAAACCTGAAGTGAAGCATCGGAATCTAAAACTGGACTCACAGGAGAGGTTCAAATCACAAAAAGTTAGTGTGTCAGTCCTCTTGTACTTAAGTCGGCATTGTGACTTTTGTATTAAATTCGGATGGAATTTCTGTGTTTCATCGTCTATAAGAAAGTACAAGGTATACAGTAAACCTGAAGTGAAGCATCGGAATCTAAAACTGGACTCACAGGAGAAGTTCAAATCATAGAAGTTAGAGTTTCAGTCCTCTTGTACTTAAGTCGGCATTGTGCCTTTTGTATTAAATTCAGATGGAATTTCTCTGTTTCGTCGTCAATAAGAAGGTCCAAGGGATACAGTAATCCTGAAGTGTGGCATCGGAATCCAAACTGGACTCACAGGAGGGGTTCAAATCATATAAAGTTAGAGTGTCAGCCTTCTTGTACTGAAGTCGGCATTGTGCCTTTTGTGTTAAATTCGGATGCAATTTCTGTGTTTCATCGTCAATAAGAAGGTCCAGGGGATACAGTAAACTTGAAGTGAAGCATCGGAATCTAAAATTGGACTCACAGGAGCGGTTCAAATCGTCGAAAGTTAGAGTGTCAGTCCTCTAGTACTTAAGTCGGCATCCTGCCTTTTGTATTAAATTCGGATGCAATTTCTGTGTTTCATCGTCATTAAGAAGGTCCAAGGGATACAGTGAACCTGAAGGGAAGCATCGGAATCTAAAACTGACTTACAGGAGAGTTTCAAATCATAGAGAAGTAGAGTGTCAGTCGTCTTGTACTTATGTCGGCATTTTGACTTTTGTATTAAATTCGAATGCAATTTCTGTGTTTCATCGTCCATAAGAAGGTCCAAGGTATACAGTAAACCTGAAGTGAAGCATCGGAATCTAAAACTGGTCCCAAAGGAGAGGTTCAAATCATAGAAAGTTAGTGTGTCAGTAATCTTGTACTTAAGTCGGCATTGTGCATTTTTTTATTTCATTCGGATGCAATTTCTGTGTTTCATCGTCAATAAGAAATTCCAAGGGATACAGTAAACCTGAAGTGAAGCCTCTGAACTAAAACTGGACTCACAGGAGAGGTTCAAATCATAGAAAGTTAGAGTGTCAGTCCTCTTGTACTTAAGTCGGCATTGTGCGTTTTGTGTTAAATTCAGATGGAATTTCTGTGTTTCATCGGCAATACGAAGGACCAAGGGTTGCAGTAAACCTGAAGTGAGGTATCGGAATCCAAACTGGACTCGCAGGAGAGGTTCAAATCATAGAAATTTAGAGTGTCAGTCCTCTTGTACTTATGTCGGCATTGTGCCTTTTGTATTAAATTCAGATGGAATTTCTGTGTTCCATCGCCAATAAGAAGGTCTAAGGGATACAGTAAACCTGAAGTGATGCATCGGAATCTAAAACTGGACTCACAGGAGAGGTTTAAATCATAGAAAGTTAGAAAATCAGTCCTCCTGTACTTAGGTCGGCATTGTGCCTTTTGTAACAAATTCGGATGCAATTTCTGTGTTTCATCGATAATAAAAAGGTCCAATGGATACAGTAAACCTGAAGTGAAGCATCGGAATCTAAAACTGGACTCACAGGAGAGGTTCCAATCACAGAAAGTTAGTGTGTCAGTAGTCTTGTACTTAAGTCGGCATTGTGCCTTTTGTATTAAATTCGGATGCAATTTCTGTGTTTCATCGTCAATAAGAACGTCCAAGGTATACAGTAAACCTGAAGTGAAGCATCGGAATATAAAATTGGATTCACAGGAGCGGTTCAAATCATAGAAAGTTAGAGTGTCAGTCCTCTTGTACATAAGTCGGCATTGTGTCTTTTGTATTAAATTCGGATGCAATTTCTGTGTTTCATTGTCAATAAGAAGGTGCAAGGTATGCAGTAAACCTGAAGTCAAGCATCGGAATCTAAAACTGGACTCACAGGAGGGGTTCAAATTATAGAGAGTTAGAGTGTCAGTCCTCTTGTACTTAAGTCAGCATTGTGCCTTTGTATTAAATTCCGATGGAATTTCTGTGTTCTGTCGTCTATAAGAAGGTCCAAGGAATACAGTAAACCTGAAGTGAAGCATCGGAATCGAAAACTGGTCTCACAGGAGAGGTCCAAATCGTAGAAAGTTAGAGTGTCTGACCTCTTGTACTTAAGTCGGCATTGTGCCTTTTGTATTAAATTCGGATGCAATTTCTGTGTTTCATTGTCAATAAGAAGGTGCAAGGTATGCAGTAAACCAGAAGTCAAGCATCGGAATCTAAAACTGGACTCACAGGAGGGGTTCAAATTATAGAAAGTTAGAGTGTCAGTCCTCTTGTACTTAAGTCGGCATTGTGCCTTTTGTATTAAATTCCGATGGAATTTCTGTGTTCCGTTGTCTATAAGAAGGTCCAAGGAATACAGTAAACCTGAAGTGAAGCATCGGAATCGAAATCTGGACTCACAGTAGAGGTTCAATACGTAGAAAGTTAGAATGTCAGTCCTCTTGTACTTAAGTCGGCGTTGTGACTTTTGTATTAAATTCGAATGCAATTTCTGTGTTTCATCGTCAATAAGAAGGTCCAAGGGATACAGTGAACCTGAAGTGAAACATCGGAATCTAAAATTGGATTCACAGGAGCGGTTCAAATCATAGAAAGTTAGAGTGTCAGTCCTCTTGTACATAAGTCGGCATTGTGTCTTTTGTATTAAATTCGGATGCAATTTCTGTGTTTCATTGTCAATAAGAAGGTGCAAGGTATGCAGTAAACCTGAAGTCAAGCATCGGAATCTAAAACTGGACTCACAGGAGGGGTTCAAATTATAGAGAGTTAGAGTGTCAGTCCTCTTGTACTTAAGTCAGCATTGTGCCTTTGTATTAAATTCCGATGGAATTTCTGTGTTCTGTCGTCTATAAGAAGGTCCAAGGAATACAGTAAACCTGAAGTGAAGCATCGGAATCGAAAACTGGTCTCACAGGAGAGGTCCAAATCGTAGAAAGTTAGAGTGTCTGACCTCTTGTACTTAAGTCGGCATTGTGCCTTTTGTTTTAAATTCGTGTGCAATTTCTGTGTTTCATCGTCAATAAGAACGTCCAAGGTATACAGTAAACCTGAAGTGAAGCATCGGAATATAAATCCGGACTCACAGGAGATGTTCAAATCACAAAAAGTTAGAGTGTCAGTCCTCTTGTACTTAAGTCGGCATTGTGACTCTTGTATTAAATTCGGATGGAATTTCTGTGTTTCATCGTCAATAAGAAAGTCCAAGGTACACAGTAAACCTGAAGTGAAGCATCGGAATCTAAAACTGACTTACAGGAGAGGTTCAAATCATAGAGAGTTAGAGTGTCAGTCGTCTTGTACTTATGTCGGCGTTGTGACTTTTGTATTAAATTCGAATGCAATTTCTGTGTTTCATTGTCAATAAGAACGTCCAAGGGATACAGTAAACCTGAAGTGAAGCATCGGAATCTAAAACTGGTCCCAAAAGAGGAGGTTCAAATCATAGAAAGTTTGTGTGTCAGTAATCTTGTACTTAAGTCGGCATTGTGCATTTTTGTGTTACATTAGGATGCAATTTCTGTGTTTCATCGTCAATAAGAGGGTCCAAGGTATACAGTAAACCTGAAGTGAAGCATCGGAATCTAAAACTGGACTCACAGGAGAGGTTTAAATCATAGAAAGTTAGAGTGTCTGTCCTCTTGTACTTAAGTCGGCATTGTGCCTTTTGTATTAAATTCGGATGCAATTTCTGTGTTTCATCGTCAATAAGAACGTCCAAGTTATACAGTAAACCTGAAGTGAAGCAACGGAATCTAAAACCGAACTCACAGGAGAGGTTCAAATCACAAAAAGTTAAAGTGTCAGTCCTCTTGTACTTAAGTCGGCATTGTGCCTTGTGTATTAAATTCAGATGCTATTAATGTGTTTCATCGTCAATAAGAAGGTCCAAGGGATACAGTAAACCTGAAGTGAAGCATCGGAATCAAAAAATGACTTACAGGAGAGTTTCAAATCATAGAGAAGTAGAGTGTCAGACGTCTTGTACTTAAGTCGGCATTTTGACTTTTGTATTAAATTCGAATGCAATTTCTGTGTTTCATCGTCCATAAGAAGGTCCAAGGGATACAGTAAACCTGAAGTGAAATATCGGAATCTAAACCCTGTCCCAAAGGAGAGGTTCAAATCATAGAAAGTTAGTGTGTCAGTAATCTTGTACTTAAGTCGGCATGGAGCCTTTTGTATTAAATTCGCATGCAATGTCTGTGTTTCATCGTCAATAAGAAGGTCCAAGGGATACAGTAGACCTGAAGTGAAGCATCGGAATCTAAAACTGACTTACAGGAGAGGTTCAAATCATAGAGAGTTAGAGTGTCAGTCGTCTTGTACTTAAGTCGGCGTTGTGACTTTTGTATTAAATTCGAATGCAATTTCTGAGTTTCATCGTCAATAAGGAGGTCCAAGGGATACAGTAATCCTGAAGTGAAGCATCGGAATCTAAAACTGGTCTCAACGGAGAGGTTCAAATCATAGAAAGTTAGTGTGTAAGTAATCTTGTACTTAAGTCGGCATTGTGCATTTTTGTGTTTCATTCGGATGCAATTTCTGTGTTTCATCGTCAATAAGAAAGTCCAAGCGATACAGTAAACCTGAAGTGAAGCATCTGAACTAAAACTGGACTCACAGGAGAGGTTCAAATCATAGAAAGTTAGAGTGTCAGTCTTCTTGTACTTAAGTCGGCATTGTGCCTTTTGTATTAAATTCAGATAGAATTTCTGTGTTTCGTCGTCAATAAGAAGGTCCAAGGGATACAGTAAACCTGAAGTGTGGCATCGGAATCCAAACTGGACTCACAGGAGAGGTTCAAATCATAGAAAGTTAGAGTGTCAGTTCTCTTGTACTTAAGTCGGCATTGTGCCTTATGTATTAAATTGGGATGCCATTTCTGTGTTTCATCGTCAATAAGAAGGTCCAAGGGATACAGTAAATGTGAAGTGAAGCATCGGAATCTAAAACTGGACTCACAGGAGAGGTTCTAATCATAGGAAATTAGAGTGTCAGTCGTCTTGTACTTAAGTCGGATTTGTGCCTTTTGTATTAAATTCGGATGCAACTTCTGTGTTTCATCATCAATAAGAAGGTCCAAGGTATACAGTAAACCTGAAGTGAAGCATCGGAAGCTAAAACTGGACTCACAGGAGAGGTTCAAATCATAGAAAGTTAGAGTGTCAGGCAGCTTGTATTTAAGTCGACATTGTGCCTTTTGTATTAAATACGGTTGCAATTTCTGTGTTTCATCGTCAATAAGAAGGTCGAAGGGATACAGTATTCCTGAAGTGAAGCAACGGAATCTAAAACTGGACTCATAGGTGAGGTTCAAATCATAGAAAGTTAGTGTGTCAGTCCTCTTGTACTTAAGTCAGCATTGTGCCTTTTGTATTAAATTCAGATGGAATATCTGTGTTTCATCGGCAGTACGAAGGTCCAAGGGTTACAGTAAACCTGAAGTGAGGTATCGGAATCCAAACTGGACTCGCAGGAGAGGTTCAAATCATAGAAATTTAGAGTGTCAGTCCTCTTGTACTTAAGTCGGCATTGTGCCTTTTGTATTAAATTACGATGGAATTTCTGTGTTCCGTTGTCTATAAGAAGGTCCAAGGAATACAGTAAACCTGAAGTGTAGCATCGGAATCGAAATCTGGACTCACAGGAGAGGTTCAATACGTAGAAAATTAGAGTGTCAGTCATCTTGTACTTAAGTCGGCGTTGTGACTTTTGTATTAAATTCGAATGCAATTTCTGTGTTTCATCGTGAATAAGAAGGTCCAAGGGATACAGTAAACCTGAAGTGAAGCATCGGAATCTAAAACTGGATTCACAGGAGCGGTTCAAATCACAGAAAGTTAGAGTGTCAGTCCTCTTGTACTTAAGTCGGCATTGTGCCTTTTGTATTAAATTCGGATGCAATTTCTGTGTTTCATTGTCAATAAGAAGGTGCAAGGTATGCAGTAAACCTGAAGTCCAGCATCGGAATCTAAAACTGGACTCACAGGATTGGTTCAAATTATAGAGAGTTATAGTGTCAGTCCTGTGTACGTAAGTTCCTGTGTACGTAAGTCGGCAATGTGCCTTTTGTATTAAATTCCGATGGAATTTCTGTGTTCCGCCGTCTATAAGAAGGTCCAAGGAATACAGTTAACCTGAAGTGAAGCATCGGAATCGAAAACTGGACTCACAGGAGAGGTTCAAATCATAGAAAGTTAGAGTGTCAGTAATCTTGTATTTAAGTCGGCATTGTGCATTTTTGTGTTACATTCGGATGCAATTTCTGTGTTTCATCGTCAATAAGAAGGTCCAAGGTATACAGTAATCCTGAAGTGAAGCATCGGAATCTAAAACTGGACTCACAGGAGAGGTTTAAATCATAGAATGTTAGAGTGTCTGTCCTCTTGTACTTAAGTCGGCATTGTGCCTTTTGTATTAAATTCGGATGCAATTTCTGTGTTTCATCGTCAATAAGAACGTCCAAGTTATACAGTAAACCTGAAGTGAAGCATCGGAATCTATAACCGGACTCACAGGAGAGGTTCAAATCACAAAAAGTTAAAGTGTCAGTCCTCTTGTACTTAAGTCGGCATTGTGCCTTTTGTATTAAATTCGGATGCAATTTCTGTGTTTCATCGTCAATAAGAAGGTCCAAGGGATACAGTAAACCTGAAGTGAAGCATCGGAATGTAAAAGTGACTTACGGGAGAGGTTCAAATCATAGAGAGTTAGAGTGTCAGTCCTCCTGTACTTAAGTCGGCATTGTGCCTTTTGTATTACATTCGGATGCATTTTCTGTGTTTCATCTTTAATAAGAAGGTCCAAGGGATACAGTAAACCTGAAGTGAAGCATCGGAATCTACAACCGGACTCACAGGAGAGGTTCAAATCACAAAAAGTTAAAGTGTCAGTACTCTTGTACTTAAGTCGGCATTGTGCCTCTTGTATTAAATTCGGATGCAATTTCTGTGTTTCATCGTCAATAAGAAAGTCCAAGGGATACAGTAAACCTGAAGTGAAGCATTAGAATCCAAACCTGGACTTACAGGAGAGGTTCAAATCATACAAAGTTAGAGTGTCAGTCCTCATGTATTTAAGTCGGCATTGTGCCTTTTGTATTAAATTCGGTTGCAATTTCTGTGTTTCATCGTCAATAAGAAGGTCCAAGAGATACAGTATACCTGATGTGAAGCATCGGAATCTAAAACTGGACTCGCAGAAGAGGTTCAAATCATAGAAATTTAGAGTGTCAGTCCTCTTGTACTTAAGCCGGCATGGTGCCTTTTGTACCAAATTCGGATTCAATTTCTGTGTTTCATCGTTATTATAAAGGTCCAAGGGATACAGTAAACCTGAAGTGAAGCGTCGGAATCTAAAACTGGACTCACAGGAGAGGTTCCAATCATAGAAAGTTAGTGTGTCAGTCCTCTTGTACTTAGGTCGGCATTGTGCCTTTTGTATTAAATTCGGATGCATTTTCTGTGTTTCATCTTTAATAAGAAGGTCCAAGGGATACAGTAAACCTGAAGTGAAGCTTCGGAATCTAAAACTGACTTACAGGAGAGGTTCAAATCATAGAAAGTTAGAGTGTCAGTCCTCTTGTACTTAAGTCGGCATTGTGCCTTTAGTATTAAATTCAGATGGAATTTCTGTGTTTCGTCGTCAATAAGAAGGTCCAAGGGATACAGTAAACCTGAAGTGTGGCATCGGAATCCAAACTGGACTCACAGGAGAGGTTCAAATCATAGAAAGTTAGAGTGTCAGTCCTCTTGTACTTAAGTCGGCATTGTGCCTTTAGTATTAAATTCAGATGGAATTTCTGTGTTTCGTCGTCAATAAGAAGGTCCAAGGGATACAGTAAACCTGAAGTGAAGCATCGCAATATAAAACTGGACTCACAGGAGAGGTTCAATTCATTGAAAGTTACAGTGTCAGGCCTCTTGTACTTAAGTCGGCATTGTGCCTTTTGTATTAAATTCGGATGGAATGTCTGTGTTTCATCGTCAATAAGAATGTCCAAGGGATACAGTAAACCTGAAGTGAAGCATCGGAATCTAAAACTGACTTACAGGAGAGGTTCAAATCATAGAGTGTTAGACTGTCAGTCGTCTTATACTTAAGTCGGCGTTGTGACTTTTGTATTAAATTCGAATGCAATTTCTGTGTTTCATCGTCAATAAGAAGGTCCAAGGGATACAGTAAACCTGAAGTGAAGCATCGGAATCCAAAACTGGTCCCAAAGAAGAGGTTCAAATCATAGAAAGTTAGAGTGTCAGTCCTCTTGTACTTAAGTCGGCATTGTGCCTTTAGTATTAAATTCAGATGGAATTTCTGTGTTTCGTCGTCAATAAGAAGGTCCAAGGGATACAGTAAACCTGAAGTGTGGCATCGGAATCCAAACTGGACTCACAGGAGAGGTTCAAATCATAGAAAGTTAGAGTGTCAGTCCTCCTGTACGTAAGTCGGCATTGTTCCTGTTGTATTAAATTCTGATGCAATTTCTGTGTTTCATCGTCTATAAGAAGGTCCACGGAATACAGTAACCCTATAGTGAAGCATCGGAATCGAAAACTGGACTCACAGGAGAGGTTCAAATCGTCGAAAGTTAGAGTGTCAGTCCTATTGTACTTGAGTCGGCATTATGCCTTTTGTATTAAATTCGGATGCAATTTCTGTGTTCCATCGTCAAAATGAAGGTCCAAGGGATACAGTAAACCTGAAGTGAAGCATCGGAATCTAAAACTGACTTACAGGAGAGGTTCAAATCATAGAGAGTTACAGTGTCAGTCGTCTTGTACTTAAGTCGGCGGTGTGACTTTTGTATTAAATTCGAATGCAAATTCTATGTTTCATCGTCAATAAGAAGGTCCAAGGGATACAGTAAACCTGAAGTGAAGCTTCGGAATCTAATACTGGTCCCAAAGAAGAGGTTCAAATCATAGAAAGTTAGAGTGTCAGTCCTCTTGTACTTAAGTCGGCATTGTGCCTTTAGTATTAAATTCAGATGGAATTTCTGTGTTTCATCGTCAATAAGAAGGTCCAAGGGATACAGTAAACCTGAAGTGAAGCATCGCAACTAAAACTGGACCCACAGGAGAGGTTCAAATCATAGAAAGATAGAGTGTCAGTCCTCTTGTACTTAAGTAGGCATTGTGCCTTTTGTATTAAATGCAGATGGAATTTCTGTGTTCCGTCGTCAATAAGAAGGTCCAAGGGATACAGTAAACCTGAAGTGAAACATCGCAATATAAAACTGGACTTACAGGAGAGGTTCAATTCATTGAAAGTTACAGTGCCAGGCCTCTTGTACTTAAGTCGGCATTGTGCCTTTGTATTAAATTCGAATGCAATTTCTGTGTTTCATCGTCAATAAGAAGGTCCAAGGGAACCAGTAAACCTGAAGTGAAGCATCGGAACTAAAACTGGACTCACAGGAGAGGTTCTAATCATAGAGAGTTAGAGTGTCAGTCGTCTTGTACTTAAGTCGGCGTTGTGACTTTGTATTAAATTCGAATGCAATTTCTGTGTTTCATCGTCAATAAGAAGGTCCAAGGGATACAGTAAACCTAAAGTGAAGCATCGGGATCTAAAACTGGTCCCAAAGGAGAGGTTCAAATCATAGAAAGTTAGTGTGTCAGTAATCTTGTACATAGGTCGGCATTGTGCACTTTTGTATTTCATTCGGATGCAATTTCTGTGTTTCATCGTCAATAAGAAGGTCCAAGGTATACATTAAACCTGAAGTGAAGCATCGGAATCTGAAACTGGACTCACAGGAGTGGTTTAAATCATAGAAAGTTAGAGTGTTAGTCATCTTGTACTTAAGTCGGCATTGTGACTTTTGAATTAAATTCGGATGGAATTTCTGTGTTTCATCGTTAATAAGAAAGTCCAAAGTATACAGTAAACCTGAAGTGAAGCATCGGAATCTAAAACTGAACTCACAGGAGAGGTTCAAATCATAGAATGTTCGAGTGTCAGTCCTCTTGTACTTAAGTCGGCATTGTGCCTTTTGTATTAAATTCGGAAGCAATTTCTGTGTTTCATCGTCAATAAGAAGGTCCAAGGGATACAGAAAAACCTGATGTGAAGCATCGGAACTAAAACTGGAGTCACAGGAGAGGTTCAAATCATAGAAAGTTAGAGTGTCAGTCATCTTGCACTTAAGTCGGCATTGTGCCTTTTGTATTAAATTCAGATGGAATGTCTGTCGTACGTCGTCAATAAGAAGGTCCAAGGGATACAGTAAACCTGAACTGAAGCATCGGAATCTAAAACAGACTTACAGGAGAAGTTCAAATCATAGAGAGTTAGAGTGTCAGTCCTCTTGTACGTAAGTCGGCATTGTGCCTTTTGTATTAAATTCGGATGCAATTTCTGTGTTTCATCGTCAATCAGAAGGTCCAGGGGATACAGTAAACCTGAAGTGAAGCATCGGAATCCAAAACCGGACCCACAGGAGAGGTTCAAATCACAAAAAGTTAAAGTGTCAGTCCTCTTGTACTTAAGTCGGCATTGTGACTTTTGTATTAAATTCGGATGGAATTTCTGTGCTTCATCGTCAATAAGAAAGTCCAAGGTATACAGTAAACCTGAAGTGAAGCATCGGAATCTAAAACTGGACCCACAGGAGAGGTTCAAATCACAAAAAGTTAAAGTGTCAGTCCTCTTGTACTTAAGTCGGCATTGTGACTTTTGTATTAAATTCGGATGGAATTTCTGTGCTTCATCGTCAATAAGAAAGTCCAAGGTATACAGTAAACCTGAAGTGAAGCATCGGAATCTAAAACTGGACTCGCTGGAGAGGTTCAAATCATAGAAATTTAGAGTGTCAGTCCTCTTGTACTTAGGTCGGCATTGTGCCTTTTGTATTAAATTCGGATGGAATTTCTGTATTCCATCGCCAATAAGAAGGTCCAAGGGATACAGTAAACCTGAAGTGATGTATCTGAATCCAAAACTGGACTCACAGGAGAGGTTCAAATCATAGAAAGTTAGAGTGTCAGTCCTCTTGTACTTAAGCCGGCATTGTGCCTTTTGTACCAAATTCGGATGCTATTTCTGTGTTTCATCGTTATTAAAAAGGTCCAAGGGATACAGTAAACCTGAACTGAAGCATCGGAATCTAAAACTGGACTCACAGGAGAGGTTCCAATCATAGAAAGTTAGTGTGTCAGTCCTCTTGTACTTAAGTCGGCATTTTGCCTTTTGTATTAAATTCGGATGCATTTTCTGTGTTTCATCGTAAATAAGAAGGTCCAAGGGATCCAGTAAACCTGAAGTGAAGCATCGGAAACTAAAACTGGACTCTCAGGAGAGGTTCAAATCATAGAAAGTTAGAGTGTCAGTCCTCTTGTACTTAAGTCGGCATTGTGCCTTTTGTATTAAATGCAGATGGAATTTCTGTGTTTCGTCGACAATAAGAAGGTCCAAGGGATACAGTAAACCAGAAGTGAAGCATCGCAATATAAAACTGGACTCACAGGAGAGGTTCAATTCATTGAAAGTTACAGTGTCAGGCCTCTAGTACTTAAGTCGGCATTGTGCCTTTTGTATTAAATTCGAATGCAATATCTGTGTTTCATCGTCAATAGGAAGGTCCAAAGGATACTGTAAACCTGAAGTGAAGCATCGGAATCTGAAATTGGACTCACAGGAGCCTTTCAAATCATAGAAATTTAGAGTGTCAGCCCTATTGTACTTAAGTCGGCATTGTGCCTTTTGTATTACATTCGGATGCAATTTCTGTGTTTCTACGTCAATAAGAAGGTGCAAGGAATACAGTAAACCTGAAGTGAAGCATCGCAATATAAAACTGGACTCACAGGAGCAAGTTCTATTCATTGAAAGTTACAGAGTTAGGCCTCTTGTACTAAGGTCGGCATTGTGCCTTTTGTATTAAATTCGGATGCAATATCTGTGTTTCATCGTCAATAAGAAGGTCCAAGGGATACAGTAAACCTGAAGTGAAGCATCGGAATCTAAAACTGGTCTTAGTGTGTCGGTAATCTTGTACTTAATTCGGCATTGTGCATTTTGTATTAAATTCGGATGGAATGTCTGTGTTTCATCGTCAATAAGAATGTCCAAGGGATACAGTAAACCTGAAGTGAAGCATCGGAATCTAAAACTGACTTACAGGAGAGGTTCAAATCATAGAGAGTTAGAGTGTCAGTCGTCTTATACTTAAGTCGGCGTTGTTACTTTTGTATTAAATTCGTATGCAATTTCTGTGTTTCGTCGTCAATAAGAAGGTCCAAGGGATACAGTAAACCTGAAGTGAAGCATCGGAATCTAAAACTGGTCCCAAATAAGAGGCTCAAATCATTGAAAGTTAGAGTGTCAGTCCTCCTGTACTTAAGTCGGCATTGTTCCTTTTGTATTAAATTCGGATGCAATTTCTGTTTTTCATCGTCTACAAGATGGTCCAAGGAATACAGGTAACCTATAGTGAAGCATCGGAATCTAAAACTGGACTCACAGGAGAGGTTTAAATCATAGAAAGTTAGAGTGTCAGTCCTCTTGTACTTAGGCCGGCATTGTGCCTTTTGTACCACATTCGGATGCAATTTCTGTGTTTCATCGTTATTAAAAAGGTCCAAGGGATACAGTAAATCTGAAGTGAAGCATCGGAAACTAATACTGGACTCACAGGAGAGGTTTCAATCATAGAAAGTTAGTGTGTCAGTCCTCTTGTACTTAAGTCGGCATTGTGCCTTTTGTATTAAATTCGGATGCATTTTCTGTGTTTCATCGTCAAAAAGAAGGTCCAAGGGATACAGTAAACCTGAAGTGAAGCATCGGAAACTAAAACTGGACTCTCAGGAGAGGTTCAAATCATAGAAAGTTAGAGTGTCTGTCCTCTTGTACTTAAGTCGGCATTGTGCCTTTTGTATAAAAATGCAGATGGAATTTCTGTGTTTCGTCGTCAATAAGAAGGTCCAAGGGATGCAGTAAACCTGAAGTGAAACATCGCAGTATAAAACTGGACTCACAGGAGAGGTTCAATTCATTGAAAGTTACAGTGTCAGGCATCTTGTACTTAAGTCGGCATTGTGCCTTTTGTATTAAATTCGGATGCAATATCTGTGTTTCATCGTCAATAAGAAGGTCCAAGGGATACAGTAAACCTGAAGTGAAGCATCGGAATCTGAAATTGGACTCACAGAAGAGGTTTCTAATCATAGAAAGTTAGAGTGCAACCCTCTTGTACTTAAGTCGGCTTTGTGCGTTTTGTATTAAATTCGGATGCAAATTCTGAGTTTCATCGTCAATAAGAAGGTGCAAGGTATACAGTAAACCTGAAGTGAAGCATCGGAATCTAAAACTGGACTCACAGGAGCAGGTTCAAATCGTCGAAAGTTAGAGTGTCAGTCCCCTTGTACTTAAGTCGTTATTGTGCCTTTTGTATTAAATTCGGATGCAGTTTCTGTGTTTCATCGTCATTAAGAAGGTCCAAGGGATACAGTAAACCTGAAGTGAAGCATCGGAATCTAAAACAGACTTACCGGAGAGGTTCAAATCATAGAGAGTTAGAGTGTCAGTCGTCTTGTACTTAAGTCGGCGTTGTGACATTTGTATTAAATTCGAAAGCAATTTCTGTGTTTCATCGTCAATAAGAAGGTCCAAGGGATACAGTAAACCTGAAGTGAAGCATCGGAATCTAAAACTGGCCCTAATGGCAAGGTTCAAATCATAGAAAGTTAGTGTGTCAGTAATCTTGTACTTAATTCGGCATTGTGCATTTTGTATTAAATTCGGATGGAATGTCTGTGTTTCATCGTCAATAAGAATGTCCAAGGTATACAGTAAACCTGAAGCGAAGCATCGGAATCTAAATCTGACTTACAGGAGAGGTTCAAATCATAGAGAGTTAGAGTGTCAGTCGTCTTATAGTTAAGTCGGCGTTGTGACTTTTGTATTAAATTCGTATGCAATATCTGTGTTTCATCGTCAATAAGAAGGTCCAAGGGATACAGTAAACCTGAAGTGAAGCATCGAAATCTAAAACTGGTCCCAAAGAAGAGGTTCAAATCATAGAAATTTAGAGTGTCAGTCCTCGTGTACTTTAGTCGGCATTGTTCCTTTTGTATTAAATTCGGATGCAATTTCTGTGTTTCATCGTCAATAAGAAGGTCCAAGGAATACAGTAAACCTATAGTGAAGCATCGGAATCGAAAACTGGACTCACAGGAGAGGTTCAAATCGTCGAAAGTTAGAGTGACAGTCCTATTGTACTTAAGTCGGCATTGTGCCTTTTGTATTAAATTCGGATGCAATTTCTATGTTTCATCGTCAATAAGAAGGTCCAAGTTATTCAGTAAATCTGAAGTGAAGCATCGGAATCTAAAACTGGACTCACAGGAGAGGTTCAAATCATAGAAAGATTGAGTGTCAGACCTCTTGTAAGTAAGTCCGCATTGTGCCATTTGTATTAAATTCGGATGCAATTTCTGTGTTTCATCGTCAATAAGAAGGTCCAAGGGATACAGTAAACCTGAAGTGAAGCATCGGAATCTAAAACTGGTCCCAAAGGAGAGGTTCAAATCATAGTAAGTTAGTGTGTCAGTAATCTTGTATTTAAGTCGGCATTGTGCATTTTTGTATTTCATTCGGATGCAATTTCTGTGCTTCATCGTCAATACGAAGGTCCAAGGTATACAGTATACCTGAAGTGAAGCATCGGAATCTAAAACCGGACTCACAGGAGAGGTTCAAATCACAAAAAGTTAGAGTGTCAGTCCTCTTGTACTTAAGTCGGCATTGTGCCTTTTGTATTAAATTCGGATGCAATTTCTGTGTTTCATCGTCAATAAGAAGGTTCAGGGTATACAGTAAACCTGAAGCGAAGCATCGGAATCTAAAACTCGACCCACAGGAGCCGTTCAAATCGTCGAAAGTTAGAGTGTCAGTCCTCTTGTACATAAGTCGGCATTGTGCCTTTTGTATTAAATTCGGATGCAGTTTCTGTGTTTCATCGTCATTAAGAAGGTCCAAGGGACACAGTAAACCTGATGTGAAGGATCGGAATCTAAAACTGACTTACAGGAGAGGTTCAAATCATAGAGAGTTAGAGTGTCAGTCGTCTTGTACTTAAGTCGGCGTTGTGCCTTTTGTATTAAATTCGGATGCAATTCCTGTGTCTCATTATCAATAAGAAGGTCCAAGGTATACAGTAAACCTGAAGTGAAGCATCGGAATCTAAAACTGGACTCACAGGAGAGGTTCAAATCATAGAAAGATAGAGTGTCAGTCCTCTTGTACGTAAGTCGGCATTGTGCCTTTTGTATTAAATTCGGATGCAATTTCTGTGTTTCATCGTGAATAAGAAGGTCCAAGGGATACAGTAAACCTGAAGTGAGGCATCGGAACTAAAACTGGACTCACAGGAGAGGTTCAAATCATAGAAAGTTAGCGTGTCAGCCATCTTGTACTTAAGTCGGCATTGTGCCTTTTGTATTACATTCAGATGGAATTTCTGTGTTTCGTCGTCAATAAGAAGGTCCATGGGATATAGTAAACCTGAAGTGTGGCATCGGAATCCAAACTGGGCTCACAGGAGAGGTTCAAATCATAGAGATTTAGAGTGTCAGCTCTCTTGTACTTAAGTCGGCATTGTGCCTTTTGTATTAAATTCGGATGCAATTTTTGTGGTTCATCATCTATAAGAAGGTCCAAGGGATACAGTAAACCTGAAGTGAAGCATCGGAATCTAAAACTGGACTCACAGGAGCGGCTCAAATCATAGAAAGTTAGAGTGTCAGTCCTCTTGTACTTAAGTCGGCATTGTGCCTTTTGTATTAAATTCGGATGCAATTTCTATGTTTGATCGCCAATAAGATGTTCCTAGGTATTCAGTCAACCATAACTGAAGCACCGGAATCTAAAACTGGACACACAGGAGAGGTTCTAATCATAGAAAGTTAGAGTGTCAGTCCTCTTGTACTTAAGTCGGATTTGTGCCTTTTGTATTAAATTCTTATGCAATTCCTGTGTTTCATCATCAATAAGAAGGTCCAAGGTATAAAGTAAACCTGAAGTGAAGCATCGAAATCTAAAACTGGACTCACAGGAGGGTTTCAAATACTAGAAAGTTAGAGTGTCAGTCCTCATGTACTTAAGTCGGCATTGTGCCTTTTGTATTAAATTCAGATGGAATTTCTGTGTTCCATCACCAATAAGAAGGTCCAAGGGATACGGTAAACCTGAAGTGATGCATCGGAATCTAAAACTGGACTCACAGGAGAGGTTCAAGTCATTGAAAGTTACAGTGTCAGGCCTCTTGTACTTAAGTGGGCATTGTGCCTTTAGTATTATATTCGGATGCAATTTCTATGTTTCATCTTCAATAAGAAGGTCCAAGGTATTCAGTAAACCTGAAGTGAAGCATCGGAATCTAAAACTGGACTCACAGGAGAGGTTCCAATCATAGAAACTTAGAGTGTCAGTCCTCTTGTACCTATGTCGGCTTTGTGAATTTTGGATCAAATTCGGATGCAATTTCTGTGTTTCATCGACAATAAGAAGGTCCAAGGGATATAGTAAACCTGAAGTGAAGCATCGGAATCTAAAACTGGACTCACAGGAGGGTTTCAAATCATAGAAAGTTAGAGTGTCAGTCCTCTTGTACTTAAGTCGGCATTGTGCCTTTTGTATTACATTCGGATGCAATTTCAATGTTTCATCGTCAATAAGAAGGTCCAAGGGATACAGTAAACCTGAAGTGAAGCATCGGAATCTAAAACTGGTCCCAAAGGAGAGGTTCAAATCATAGTAAGTTAGTGTGTCAGTAATCTTGTATTTCAGTCGGCATTGTGCATTTTTGTATTTCATTCGGATGCAATTTCTGTGTTTCATCGTCAATACGAAGGTCCAAGGGATACAGTATACCTGAAGTGAAGCATCGGAATCTAAAACTGGACTCACATTCGAGGTTCAAATCATAGAAAGTTAGAGTGTCAGTCCTCTTGTACTTAAGTCGTCATTGTGCCTTTTGTATTAAATTCAGTAAGAATTTCTGTGTTTCATCGGCAATACGAAGGTCCAAGGGTTACAGTAAACCTGAAGTGAGGTATCGGAATCCAAACTGGACTCACAGGAGAGGTTCAAATCATAGAAATTTAGAGTGTCAGTCCTCTTGTACTTAAGTCGGCATTGTGCCTTTTTTATTAAATTCAGATGGAATTTCTGTGTTCCATCACCAATAAGAGGGTCCAAGGGATACGGTAAACCTGAAGTGATGCATCGGAATCTAAAACTGGACTCACAGGAGAGGTTCAAATCATAGAAAATTAGAGTGTCGGTCCTCTTGTACTTAAGTCTGCATTGTGCCTTTTGTACTAAATTCGGATGCAATTTCTGTGTTTCATCGTTAATAAAAAGGTCCAAAGGATACAGTAAACCTGAAGTGAAGCATCGGAATCTAAAACTGGACTCACGGGAGAGGTTCCAATCATAGAAAGTTAGTGTGTCAGTCCTCTTGTACTTAATTCGGCATTGTGCCTTTTGTATTAAATTCGGATGCAATTTCTGTGTTTCATCGTCAATAAGAAGGTCCAAGGGATACAGTAGACCTGAAGTGAAGCATCTGAAACTAAATCTAGACTCGCAGGAGAGGTTCAATTCATTGAAAGTTACAGTGTCCGGCTCCTTGTACTTAAGTCGGCATTGTGCCTTTTGTATTAAATTCGGATGCAATATCTGTGTTTCATCGTCAATAAGAAGGTCCAAGGGATACAGTAAACCTGAAGTGATGCATCGGAATCTAAAACTGGACTCACAGGAGAGGTTCAAGTCATAGAAAGTTAGAGTGTCGTTCCTCTTGTACTTAAGTCGGCATTGTGTCTTTTGTACTAAATTCGGATGCAATTTCTGTGTTTCATCGTTAATAAAAAGGTCCAAAGGATACAGTAAACCTGAAGTGAAGCATCGGAATCTAAAACTGGACTCACAGGAGAGGTTCCAATCATAAAAAGTTAGTGTGTCAGTCCTCTTGTACTTAAGTCTGAATTGTGCCTTTTGTATTAAATTCGGATGCTATTTCTGTGTATCATCGTCAATAACAAGGTGCAAGGTATACAGTAAACCTGAAGTGAAGCATCGGAATCTAAAACTGGACACACAGGAGAGGTTCAAATCACAGAGAGTTAGAGTGTCAGTCCTCTTGTACGTAAGTCGGCATTGTGCCTATTGTATCAAATTCGGATGCAATTTCTGTGTTTCATCGACAATAAGAAGGTCCAAGGGATACAGTAGACCTGAAGTGAAGCATCGGAAACTAAAACTGGACTCACAGGAGAGGTTCAATTCATTGAAAGTTACAGTGTGAGGCCTCTTGTACTTAAGTCGGCATTGTGCCTTTTGTATTAAATTCGTATGCAATTTCTGTGTTTCATCGTCAATAAGAAGGTCCAAGGGATACAGTAGACCTGAAGTGAAGCATCGGAAACTAAAATGGACTCACAGGAGTGGTTCAATTCATTGAAAGTTACAGTGTCAGGCCTCTTGTACTTAAGTCGGCATTGTGCTTTTTGTATTTAATTCGGATGCAATATCTGTGTTTCATCGTCAATAAGAAGGTCCAAGGGATACAGTAAACCTGAAGTGAAGCATCGGAATCTAAAATTGGACTCACAGGAGCGGTTCAAATCATAGAAAGGTAGAGTGTCAGTCCTCTTGTACTTAAGTCGGTATTGTGCCTTTTGTATTAAATTCGGATGCTATTTCTGTGTTTCATCGTCAATAACAAGGTGCAAGGTATACAGTAAACGTAAAGTAAAGTATCGGAATCTAAAACTGGACTCACAGGAGAGGTTCAAATCATACAAAGATAGAGTGTCAGTCCTCTTGTACGTATGTCGGCATTGTGCCTTCTGTATCAAATTCGGATGCAATTTCTGTGTTTCATCGACAATAAGAAGGTCCAAGGGATACAGTAAACCTGAAGTGAAGCATCGGAATCTAAAACTGGACTCACAGGCGGGGTTCAAATCATAGAAAGTTAGAGTGTCAGTCCTCTTGTACTTAAGTCGTCATTGTGCCTTTTGTATTAAATTCAGTAAGATTTTCTGTGTTTCATCGGCAATACGAAGGTCCTAGGGTTACAGTAAACCTGAAGTGAGGTATCGGAATCCAAACTGGACTCACAGGAGAGGTTCAAATCATAGAAATTTAGAGTGTCAGTCCTCTTGTTCTTAAGGCGGCATTGCGCCTTTTGTATTAAATTCAGATGGAATTTCTAAGTTCCATCACCAATAAGAAGTTCCAAGGGATACAGTAAACCTGAAGTGATGCATCGTAATCTAAAACTGGACTCACAGGAGAGGTTCAAATCATAGAAAGTTAGAGTGTCAGTCCTCTTGTACTTAAGTCGGCATTGTGCTTTTGTATTAAATTCAGATGGAATTTCTGTGTTCCATCACCAATAAGAAGGTCCAAGGGATACAGTAAACCTGTAGTGATGCATCGGAATCTAAA
Source organism: Schistocerca americana (assembly GCF_021461395.2). Taxonomy (NCBI): domain Eukaryota; kingdom Metazoa; phylum Arthropoda; class Insecta; order Orthoptera; family Acrididae; genus Schistocerca; species Schistocerca americana. The sequence goes on from NC_060122.1 coordinate 57,256,438, forward strand.
ACTGGACTCACAGGAGAGGTTCAAATCATAGAAAGTTAGAGTGTCGGTCCTCTTGTACTTAAGTCGGCATTGTGCCTTTTGTACTAAATTCGGATGCAATTTCTGTGTTTCATCGTTAATAAAAAGGTCCAAAGGATACAGTAAACCTGAAGTGAAGCGTCGGAATCTAAAACTGGACTCACAGGAGAGGTTCCAATCATAAAAAGTTAGTGTGTCAGTCCTCTTGTACTTAAGTCAAATTCGGATGCAATTTCTGTGTTTCATCGTCAATAAGAAGGTCCAAGGGATACAGTAGACCTGAAGTGAAGCATCGGAAACTAAAACTGGACTCACAGGAGAGGTTCATTTCATTGAAAGTTACAGTGTCTGGCCTCTTGTACTTAAGCCGGCATTGTGCCTTTTGCATTAAATTCGGATGCAATATCTGTGTGTCATCGTCAATAAGAAGGTCCAAGGGATACAGTAAACCTGAAGTGAAGCATCGGAATCTAAAATTGGACTTACAGGAGCGGTTCAAATCATAGAAAGTTAGAGTGTCAGTCCTCTTGTACTTAAGACGGTATTGTGCCTTTTGTATTAAATTCGGATGCTATTTCTGTGTATCATAGTCAATAACAAGGTGCAAGTTATACAGTAAACCTGAAGTGAAGCATCGGAATCTAAAACTGGACACACAGGAGAGGTTCAAATCACAGAGAGTAAGAGTGTCAGTCCTCTTGTACGTAAGTCGGCATTGTGCCTATTGTATCAAATTCGGATGCAATTTCTGTGTTTCATAGACAATAAGAAGGTCCAACGGATACAGTAGACCTGAAGTGAAGCATCGGAAACTAAAACTGGATTCACAGGAGAGGTTCAATTCATTGAAAGTTACAGTGTCAGGCCTCTTGTACTTAAGTCGGCATTGTGCCTTTTGTATTAAATTCGTATGCAATATCTGTGTTTCATGGTCAATAAGAAGGTCCAAGGGATACAGTAGACCTGAAGTGAAGCATCGGAAACTAAAATGGACTCACAGGAGTGGTTCAATTCATTGAAAGTTACAGTGTCAGGCCTCTTGTACTTAAGTCGGCATTGTGCTTTTTGTATTTAATTCGGATGCAATATCTGTGTTTTATCGTCAATAAGAAGGTCCAAGGGATACAGTAAACCTGAAGTGAAGCATCGGAATCTAAAATTGGACTTACAGGAGCGGTTCAAATCATAGAAAGTTAGAGTGACTGTCCTCTTGTACTTAAGTCGGTATTGTGCCTTTTGTACTAAATTCGGATGCTATTTCTGTGTTTCATCGTCAATAACAAGGTGCAAGGTATACAGTAAACGTAAAGTAAAGCATCGGAATCTAAAACTGGACTCACAGGAGAGGTTCAAATCATAGAAAGATAGAGTGTCAGTCCTCTTGTACTTAAGGCGGCATTGTGCCTTTTGTGTTAAATTCAGATGGAATTTCTGTGTTCCATCACCAATAAGAAGGTCCAAGGGATACAGTAAACCTGAAGTGATGCATCGGAATCTAAAACTGGACTCACAGGAGAGGGTCAAATCATAGAAAGTTAGAGTGTCGGTCCTCTTGTACTTAAGTCGTCATTGTGCCTTTTGTATTAAGTTCAGTAAGATTTTCTGTGTTTCATCGGCAATACGAAGGTCCAAGGGTTACAGTAAACCTGAAGTGAGGTATCGGAATCCAAACTGGACTCACAGGAGAGGTTCAAATCATAGAAATTTAGAGTGTCAGTCCTCTTGTACTTAAGGCGGCATTGTGCCTTTTGTATTAAATTCAGATGGAATTTCTGTGTTCCATCACCAATAAGAAGGTCCAAGGGTTACAGTAAACCTGAAGTGATGCATCGGAATCTAAAACTGGACTCACAGGAGAGGTTCCAATCATAGAAAGTTAGTGTGTAGGTCCTCTTGTACTTAAGTCGGCATTGTGCCTTTTGTATTACATTCGGATGCAATTTCTGTGTTTCATCGTCAATAAGAAGGTCGAAGGGATACAGTAGACCTGAAGTGAAGCATTGGAAACTAAAACTGGACTCACAGGAGAGGTTCAATTCATTGAAAGATACAGTGTCAGGCCTCTTGTACTTAAGTCCGCATTGTGCCTTTTGTATTAAATTCGGATGCAATATCTGTGTTTCATCGTCAATAAGAAGGTCCAAGGGATACAGTAAACCTGAAGTGAAGCATCGGAATCTAAAATTGGACTCACAGGAGCGGTTCAAATCACAGAAAGGTAGAGTGTCAGTCCTCTTGTACTTAAGTCGGTATTGTGCCTTTTGTATCAAATTCGGATGCTATTTCTGTGTTTCATCGTCAATAACAAGGTGCAAGGTACGCAGTAAACCTGAAGTGAAGCATCGGAATCTAAAACTGGACACACAGGAGAGGTTCAAATCATAGAGAGTTAGAGTGTCAGTCCTCTTGTACGTAAGTCGGCATTGTGCCTTTTGTATCAAATTCGGATGCAATTTCTGTGTTCCATCGACAATAAGAAGGTCCAAGGGATACAGTAAACCTGAAGTGAAGCATCCGAATCTAAAACTGGACTCAGAGGAGGGTTTCAAATCATAGAATGTTAGAGTGTCAGTCCTCTTGTACTTAAGTCGGCATTGTGCCTTTTGTACTAAATTCGGAAGCAATTTCTGTGTTTCATCGTTAATAAAATGGTCCAAAGGATACAGTAAACCTGAAGTGAGGTATCGGAATCCGAACTGGACTCACAGGAGAGGTTCAAATCATAGAAAATTAGAGTCTCAGTCCTCTTGTACGTAAGTCTGCATTGTGCATTTTGTATCAAATTCGGATGGAGTTTCTGTGTTTCGTCGTCAATAAGAAGGTCCATGGGATACAGTAAACCTGAAGTGTGGCATCGTAATCCAAACTGGACTCACAGGAGAGGTTCAAATCATAGAAATATAGAGTGGCAGACCTCTTGTACTTAAGTCGGCATTGTGCCTTTTGTATTAAATTCGGATGCAATTTCTGTGTTTCATCGTCAATAATAAAGTCCAAGGGATACAGTAAACCAGAAGTGAAGCATCGGAATCTAAAGCTGGACTCACAGGAGAGGTTTAAATCACAGTTAGTTAGAGTGTCAGTCCTCTTGTACTAAAGTCGGCGTTGTGCCTATTGTATTAAATTCGAATGCAATTTCTGTGTTTCATCGTCAATAAGAAGGTCCAAGGTATACAGTAAACCTGAAGTGATGCATCGGATTCTAAAACTGGACTCAAAGGTGAGGTTCAAATCATAGAGAGTTTGAGTGTCAGTCTTCTTGTACTTAAGTGGGCATTGTGCCTTTTGTATTAAATTCGAATGCAAATTCTGTGTTTCATCGTCAAGAAGAAGGTCCAAGGAATACAGTAAACCTGAAGTGAAGCATCGGAATCTAAAACTGGTCTCAAAGGAGAGGTTCAAATCATAGAAAGTTAGAGTGTCAGTCATCTTGTACTGAAGTCAGCATTGTGCATTTTTGTATTACATTCAAATGCAATTTCTGTGTTTCATCGTCAATAAGAAGGTCCTAGGTACACAGTAAACTTGAAGTGAAGCATCGGAATCTAAAACTGGACTCACAGGAGAGTTTTAAATTATAGAAAGTTGAGTGTCTGTCCTCTTGTACTTAAGTCGGCATTGTGCCTTTTGTATTAAATTCTGATGCAATTTCTGTGTTTCATCGTCAATAAGAATGTGCAAGGTATACAGTAAACCAGAAGTGAAGCATAGGAATATAAAACCGGACTCACAGGAGAGGTTCAAATCAAATAAAGTTAGAGTGTCAGTCCTCTTGTACTTAAGTCGGCATTGTGACTTTTGTATTAAATTCGGATGGAATTTCTGTGTTTCATCGTCAATACGAAAGTCCAAGGTATACAGTAAACCTGAAGTGTAGCATCGGAATCTAAAACTGGACACACAGGAGTTTTTCAAATCTTAGAATGTTAGAGTCTCAGTCCGCTTGTACTTAAGTCGGCATTGTGCCTTTTGTATTGAATTCGGATGCATTTTCTGTGTTTCATCGTTAATAAGAAGGTCCAAGGGATACAGTAAACCTGAAGTGAAGCATCGGAAACTAAAACTGGACTCACAGGAGATGTTCAAATCATAGAAAGTTAGAGTGTCAGTCCTCTTGTACTTAAGTCGGCATTGTGCCTTTTGTATTAAATTCAGATGGAGTTTCTGTGTTTCGTCGTCAATAAGAAGGTCCATGGGATACAGTAAACCTGAAGTGTGGCATCGTAATCCAAACTGGACTCACAGGAGAGGTTCAAATCATAGAAATATAGAGTGGCAGTCCTCTTGTACTTAAGTCGGCATTGTGCCTTTTGTATTAAATTCGGATGCAATTTCTGTGTTTCATCGTCAATAATAAAGTCCAAGGGATACAGTAAACCAGAAGTGAAGCATCGGAATCTAAAGCTGGACTCACAGGAGAGGTTTAAATCACAGTTAGTTAGAGTGTCAGTCCTCTTGAACTTAAGTGGGCATTGTGCCTTTTGTATTAAATTTGGATGCAATTTCTGTGTTTTATCGTAAATAAGAAGGTCCAAGGTATACAGTAAACCTGAAGTGAAGCATCGGATTCAAAACTGGACTCAAAGGAGAGGTTCAAATCATAGAAAGTTAGAGTGTCAGTCCTCTTGTACTTCAGTCGGCAATGCGCCTCTTGTATTAAATCGGATGCAATTTCTGTGTTTCATCGTCAATAAGAAGGTCCAAGGGATACAGTAAACCTGAAGTGAGGTATCGGAATCCAAACTGGACTCACAGGAGAGGTTCAAATCATAGAAATTTAGAGTGTCAGTCCTCTTGAACTTAAGTCGGCATTGTGCCTTTTGTATTAAATTCAGATATAATTTCTGTGTTCCATCGCCAATATGAAGGTCCAAGGGATACAGTAAACCTGAAGTGATGCATCGGAATGTAAAACTGGACTCACAGGAGAGGTACCAATCATAGAAAGTTAGTGTGTCAGTCCTCTTGTACTTAAGTCGGCATTGTGCCTTTTGTATTAAATTCGGATGCAATTTCTGTGTTTCATCGTCAATAAGAAGGTCCAAGGGATACAGTAGACCTGAAGTGAAGCATCGGAATCTAAAACTGGACTCAAAGGAGAGGTTCAAATCATAGAAAGTTAGAGTGTCAGTCCTCTTGTACTTAAGTCGGAATTGTGCTTTTTTGTATTAAATTCGGATGCTATTTCTGTGTTTCATCGTCAATTAGAAGGTGCAAGGTATACAGTAATCCTGAAGTGAAGCATCGGAATCTAAAACTGGACTCACAGGAGAGGTTTAATTTGTAGAAAGTTAGAGTGTCTGTCCTCTTGTACTTAAGTTGGCATTGTGCCTGTTGTATTAAATTCGGATGCAATTTCTGTGTTTCATCGTCAATAAGAATGTGCAAGGTATACAGCAAACACCTAAGTGAAGCATCGGAATATAAAACCGGACTCACAGGAGAGGTTCAATTCTAAATAAGTTAGAGGGTCAGTCCTCTTGTACTTAAGTCAGCATTGTGACTTTTGTATTAAATTCGGATGGAATTTCTGTGTTTCATCGTCAATAAGAAATTCCAAGGTATACAGTAAACCTGAAGTGAAGCATCGGAATCTAAAACTGGACTCACAGGAGTGGTTCAAATCATAGAATGTTAGAGTGTCAGTCCGCTTGTAGTTAAGTCGGCATTGTGCCTTTTTATTAAATTCGGATGCAATTTCTGTGCTTCATCGTCAATAAGAAGGTCCAAGGGATACAGTAAACTTGAAGTGAAGCATCGGAAACTAAAACTGTACTCACAGGAGATGTTCAAATCATAGAAATTTAGAGTGTCAGTCCTCTTCTTTTAAAGTCGGCATTGTGCCTTTTGTATTAAATTCAGATGGAGTTTCTGTGTTTCGTCGTCAATAAGAAGGTCCAAGGGATACAGTAAACCTGAAGTGTAGCATCGGAGTCCAAACTGGACTCACAGGAGAGGTTCAAATCATAGAAAGTTAGAGTGTCAGTCCTCATGTACTTAAGTCGGCATTGTTTCTGTTGTATTAACTTCGGATGCAATTTCTGTGTTGCATCGTCAATAAGAAGGTCCAAGGGATACAGTAAACCTGAAGTGAAGCATCGGAATCTAAAACTGGACTCACAGGAGAGGTTCAAATCATAGAAAGTTAGAGTGTCAGTCTTCTTGTACTTAAGTCGGCATTGTGCCTTTTATATTAAATTCGGATGCAATTTCTGTGTTTCATCGTCAATAAGAAGGTCCAAGGGATACAGTAAACCAGAAGTGAAGCATCGGAATCTAAAACTGGACTCACAGGAGAGGTTCCAATCATAGAAATTTAGTGTGTCAGTCCTCTTGTACTTAAGTCGGCATTGTGCCATTTGTATTAAATGCAGATGGAATTTCTGTGTTTCGTCGTCTATAAGAAGGTCCAAGGCATACAGTAAACCTGAAGTGAAGCATCGGAATCGAAAACTGGACTCAAAGGAGAGGTTCAAATCGTAGAAAGTTAGAGTGTCAGTCCTCTTGTACTTAAGTCGGCATTGTGAATTTTGTATTATATTCGAATGCAATTTCTGTGTTTCATCGTCAATAAGAAGGTCCAAGGGATACAGTAAACCTGAAGTGAAGCATCGGTATCTAAAACTGGGCTCACAGGAGAGGTTCAAATCATAAAGTGTTAGAGTGTCAGTCCTCTTGTACTTAAGTCGGCATTGTGCCTTTTGTATTAAATTCGGATGCAATTTCTGTGTTTCATCGTCAATAAGAAGGTCCAAGGTATTCAGAAAACCTGAAGTGAAGCATCGGATTCTATAACTGGACTCAAACGAGAGGTTCAAATCATAGAAAGTAAGAATGTCAGTCCTCTTGTACTTCATTCGGCATTGCGCCACTTGTATTAAATTCGGATGCAATTTCTGTGTTTCATCGTCAATAAGAAGGTCCAAGAGATACAGTAAACCAGAAGTGAAGCATCGGAATCTAAAGCTGGACTCAAAGGTGAAGTTCAAATCATAGAGAGTTTGAGTGTCAGTCCTCTTGTACTTAAGTGGGCATTGTGCCTTTTGTATTAAATTTGGATGCAATTTCTGTGTTTCATCGTCAATAAGAAGGTCCAAGGTCTACAGAAAACCTGAAGTGAAGCATCTGATTCTAAAACTGGACTCAAAGGAGAGGTTCAAATCATAGAAAGTTAGAGTGTCAGTCCTCTTGTACTTCAGTCGGCATTGCGCCTCTTGTATTAAATTCGGATGCAATTTCTGTGTTTCATCGTCAATAAGAAGGTCCAAGGGATACAGTAAACCTGAAGTGAAGCATCGGAATCTAAAACTGGACTCACAGGAGAGGTTCAAATCATAGAAAGTTAGAGTGTCAGTCCTCTTGTACTTAAGTCGGCATTGGGCCTTTTGTATAAAATTCGGATGCAATTTCTGTGTTTCATCGTCAATAAGAAGGTCCAAGGGATACAGTAAACCTGAAGTGAAGCATCGGAATATAAAACTGGACTCACAGGAGAGGTTCAAATCATAGAAAGTTAGAGTGTCAGTCCTCTTGTACTAATGTCGGCATTGTGCCTTTTGTATTAAATTCGAATGCAATTTCTGTGTTTCATCGTAAATAAGAAGGTCCAAGGTATACAGTAAACCTGAAGTGAAGCATCGGATTCTAAAACTGGACTGAAAGGTGAAGTTCAGATCATAGAGAGTTTGAGTGTCAGTCCTCTTGTACTTAAGTGGGCGTTGTGCCTTTTGTATTAAATTTGGATGCAATTTCTATGTTTCACCGTCAATAAGAAGGTCCAAGGTATACAGAAAACTTGAAGTGAAGCATCGGATTCTAAAACTGGACTCAAAGGAGAGGTTCAAATCATAGAAAGTTAGAGTGTCAGTCCTCTTGTACTTCAGTTGGCATTGCGCCTCTTGTATTAAATTCGGATGCAATTTCTGTGTTTCATCGTCAATAAGACGGTCCAAGGGATACAGTAAACCTGAAGTGTAGCATCGGAATCTAAAATTGGACACACAGGAGCGGTTCAAATCATAGAAAGTTAGAGTGTCAGTCCACTTGTACTGAAGTCGGCATTGTGCCTTTTGTATTAAATTCGGATGCAATTTCTGTGTTTCATCGTCATTAAGAAGGTGCAAGGGATACAGTAAACCCGAAGAGAAGCATCGGAATCTAAAACTGGACTCATAGGAGGGGTTCTAATTATAGAAAGTTAGAGGGTCAGTCCTCTTGTACTTAAGTCGGCATTGTGCCTTTTGTATTAAATTCAGATGGAATTTCTGTGTTTCGTCGTCTATAAGAAGGTCCAAGGCATACAGTAAACCTGAAGTGAACCATCGGAATCGAAAACTGGACTCAAAGGAGAGGTTCAAATCGTAGAAAGTTAGAGTGTCAGTCCTCTTGTACTTAAGTCGGCATTGTGAATTTTGTATTATATTCGAATGCAATTTCTGTGTTTCATCGTCAATAAGAAGGTCCAAGGGATACAGTAAACCTGAAGTGAAGCATCGGAATCTAAAACTGGGCTCACAGGAGAGGTTCAAATCATAAAGTGTTAGAGTGTCAGTCCTCTTGTACTTAAGTCGGCATTGTGCCTTTTGTATTAAATTCGGATGCAATTTCTGTGTTTCATCGTCAATAAGAAGGTCCAAGGTATACAGAAAACCTGAAGTGAAGCATCGGATTCTATAACTGGACTCAAAGGAGAGGTTCAAATCATAGAAAGTTAGAATGTCAGTCCTCTTGTACTTCATTCGGCATTGCGCCACTTGTATTAAATTCGGATGCAATTTCTGTGTTTCATCGTCAATAAGAAGGTCCAAGAGATACAGTAAACCAGAAGTGAAGCATCGGAATCTAAAGCTGGACTCAAAGGTGAAGTTCAAATCATAGAGAGTTTGAGTGTCAGTCCTCTTGTACTTAAGTGGGCATTGTGCCTTTTGTATTAAATTTGGATGCAATTTCTGTGTTCATCGTCAATAAGAAGGTCCAAGGTCTACAGAAAACTTGAAGTGAAGCATCTGATTCTAAAACTGGACTCAAAGGAGAGGTTCAAATCATAGAAAGTTAGAGTGTCAGTCCTCTTGTACTTCAGTCGGCATTGCGCCTCTTGTATTAAATTCGGATGCAATTTCTGTGTTTCATCGTCAATAAGAAGGTCCAAGGGATACAGTAAACCTGAAGTGAAGCATCGGAATCTAAAACTGGACTCACAGGAGAGGTTCAAATCATAGAAAGTTAGAGTGTCAGTCCTCTTGTACTTAAGTCGGCATTGTGCCTTTTGTATAAAATTCGGATGCAATTTCTGTGTTTCATCGTCAATAAGAAGGTCCAAGGGATACAGTAAACCTGAAGTGAAGCATCGGAATATAAAACTGGACTCACAGGAGAGGTTCAAATCATAGAAAGTTAGAGTGTCAGTCCTCTTGTACTTCAGTCGGCATTGCGCCTCTTGTATTAAATTCGGATGCAATTTCTGTGTTTCATCGTCAATAAGACGGTCCAAGGGATACAGTAAACCTGAAGTGAAGCATCGGAATCTAAAACTGGACTCACAGGAGAGGTTCAAAACATAGAAAATTAGAGTGTCAGTCTTCTAGTACTTAGGTCGGCATTGTGCCTTTTGTATAAAATTCGGATGCAATTTCTGTGTTTCATCGTCAATAAGAAGGTCCAAGGGATACAGTAAGCCTGAAGTGAAGCATCGCAATATAAAACTGCACTCACAGGAGAGGTTCCATTCATTGAAAGTTACAGTGTCAGGCCTCTTGTACTTAAGTCGGCATTGTGCCTTTTGTATTACATTCGGATGCAATTTCTGTGTTTCATCGTCAATAAGATGGTCCAAGGTAAACAGTAAACCTGAAGTGAAGCATCGGAATCTAAAATTGGACTCACAGGAGCGGTTCAAACCATACAAAGTTAGAGTGTCAGTCCTCTTGTACTGAAGTCGGCTTTGTGCCTTTTTTATTAAATTCGGATGCTATTTCTGTATTTCATCGTCATTAAGATGGTGCAAGGTATACAGTAAACCTGAAGTGAAGCTTCGGAATCTAAAACTGGACTCACAGGAGGGGTTCAAATTATAGAAAGTTAGAGGGTCAGTCCTCTTGTACTTAAGTCGGCATTGTGCCTTTTGTATTAAATTCGAATGCAATATCTGTGTTTCATCGTCAATAAGAAGGTCCAAGGTATACAGTAAACCTGAAGTGAAGCATCGGAATCTAAGACTGGACTCAAAGGTGAGGTTCAAATCATAGAGAGTTTGAGTGTCAGTCCTCTTGTACTTAAGTGGGCATTGTGCCTTTTGTATCAATTTTGGATGCACTTTCTGTGTTTCATCGTCAATAAGAAGGTCCAAGGTATACAGTAAACCTGAAGTGAAGCATCAGAATCTAAAACTGGACTCAAAGCAGAGGTTCAAATCATAGAAAGTTAGAGTGTCAGTCCTCTTGTACTTCAGTCGGCATTGCGCCTCTTGTATTAAATTCGGATGCAATTTCTGTGTTTCATCGTCAATAAGAAGGTCCAAGGGATACAGTAATTCTGAAGTGAAGCATCGGAATCTAAAACTGGACTCACAGGAGAGGTTCAAATCATAGAATGTTAGAGTGTCAGTCCTCTTGTACTGTAGACGGCATTGTGCCTTTTGTATTAAATTCGGATGCAATTTCTGTGTTTCATCGTCAATAAGAAGGTCCAAGGGATACAGAAAACCTAAAGTGAAGCATCGGAATATAAAACTGGACTCACAATAGATGTTCAAATCATAGAAAGTTAGAGTGTCAGTCCTCTTGTACTTAAGTCGGCATTGTGCCTTTTGTATTAAATTCAGATGGAGTTTCTGGGTTTCGTCATCAATAAGAAGGTCCAAGGGATACAGTAAACCTGAAGTGTGGCATCGGAATCCAAACTGGACTCACAGGAAAATTTCAAATCATTGAAAGTTAGAGTGTCAGTCCTCTTGTACTTAAGTCGGCATTGTGCCTTTTGTATTAAATTCGGATGCAATTTCTGTGTTTCATCGTCAATAAGAAAGGCCAAGGGATACAGTAAACCAGAAGTGAAGCATCGGAATCTAAAGCTGGACTCACAGGAGTGGTTTAAATCACAGATAGTTAGAGTGTCAGTCCTCTTGTACTAAAGTCTGCATTGTGCCTTTTGTATTAAATTCGAATGCAATTTCTGTGTTTCATCGTCAATAAGAAGGTCCAAGGTATACAGTAAACCTGTTTTTGAAGCATCGTATTCTAAAACAGGACTCAAAGGTGAAGTTCAAATCATAGAGTGTTTGAGTGTCAGTCCTCTTGTACTTAAGTGGGCATTGTGCCTTTTGTATTAAATTTGGATGCAATTTCTGTGATTCATCGTCAATAAGAAGGTCCAAGGTATACAGAAAACCTGAAGTAAAGCATCGGATTCTAAAGCTGGACCCAAAGGAGAGGTTCAAATCATAGAAAGTTAGAGTGTCAGTCCTCTTGTACTTCAGTCGGCATTGCGCCTCTTGTATTAAATTCGGATGCAATTTCTGTGTTTCATCGTCAATAAGAAGGTGCAAGGTATACAGTAATCCTGAAGTGAAGCTTCGGAATCTAAAACTGGACAGACAGGAGGGGTTCAAATTAAAGAAAGTTAGAGGGTCAGTCCTCTTGTACTTAAGTCGGCATTGTGCCTTTTGTATTAAATTCAGATGGAATTTCTGTGTTTCGTCGTCTATAAGAAGGTCCAAGGTATACAGTCAACCCGAAGTGAAGCATCGGAATCGAAGACTGGACTCAAAGGAGAGGTTCAAATCGTAGAAAGTTAAAGTGTCAGTCCTCTTGTGCTTATGTCGGCATTGTGCCTTTTGTATTAAATTCGGATGCAATTTCTGTGTTTCATCGTCAATAAGAAGGTCCAAGGGATACAGTAAACCTGAAGTGATGCATCGGAATATAAAACTGGACTCATAGGAGAGGTTCAAATCATAGAAAGTTAGAGTGTCAGTTCTCTTGTACTTAAGTCGGCATTGTGCCTTTTGTATTAAATTCGGATGCAATTTCTGTGTTTCATCGTCAATAAGAAGGTCCAAGGTATACAGTAAACCTGATGTGAAGCATCGGATTCTAAAACTGGACTCAAAGGTGAAGTTCAAATCATTGAGAGTTTGAGTGTCAATCCTCTTGTACTTAAGTGGGCATTGTGCCTTTTGTATTAAATTTGGATGCAATTTCTGTGATTCATCGTCAATAAGAAGGTCCAAGGTATACAGAAAACCTGAAGTGAAGCATCGGATTCTAAAACTCAACTCAAAGGAGAGGTTCAAATCATAGAAAGTTAGAGTGTCAGTCCTCTTGTACTTCAGTCGGCATTGCGCCTCTTGTGTTAAATTCGGATGCAATTTCTGTGTTTCATCGTCAATAAGAAGGTCCAAGGGATACAGTAAACTTGAAGTGAAGCATCGGAATCTAAAACTGGACTCGCAGGAGAGGTTCAAATCATAGAAAATCAGAGTGTCAGTCCTCTTGTACTTAAGTCGGCATTGTGCCTTTTGTATTAAATTCGGATGCAATTTCTGTGTTTCATCGTCAATAAGAAAGTCCAAGTGATACAGTAAACCAGAAGTGAAGCATCGGAATCTAATGCTGGACTCAATGGAGAGGTTTAAATCACAGATAGTTAGAGTGTCAGTCCTCTTGTACTAAAGTCGGCATTTTGCCTCTTGTATTAAATTCGGATGCAATTTCTGTGTTTCATCGTCAATAAGAACGTCCAAGGGATACAGTAAACCTGAAGTGAAGCATCGGAATCTAAAACTGGACTCACAGGAGAGGTTCAAATCATAGAAAATTAGAGTGTCAGTCCTCTTGTACTTAAGTCGGCATTGTGCCTTTTGTATTATATTCGGATGCCATTTCTGTGTTTCATCGTCAATAAGGAAGTCCAAGGGATACAGTAAACCAGAAGTGAAGCATCGGAATCTAAAGCTGGACTCACAGGAGAGGTTTAAATCACAGATACTTAGAGAGTCAGTCCTCTTGTACTAAAGTCGGCATTGTGCCTTTTGTATTAAATTCGAATGCAATTTCTGTGTTTCATCGTCAATAAGAAGGTCCAAGGTATACAGTAAACCTGAAATGATGCATCGGATTCTAAAACTGGACTCAAAGGTGAAGTTCAAATCATAGAGAGTTTGAGTGTCAGTCCTCTTGTACTTAAGTGGGCATTGCGCCTCTTGTATTAAATTCGGATGCAATTTCTGTGTTTCATCGTCAATAAGAAGGTCCAAGGGATACAGTAAACCTGATGTGAAGCATCGGAATCTAAAACTGGACTCACAGATGAGGTTCAAATCATAGAAAGTTAGAGTGTCAGTCCTCTTGTACTTAAGTCGGCATTGTGCCTTTTGTATAAAATTCGGATGCAATTTTTGTGATTCATCGTCAATAAGAAGGTCCAAGGGATACAGTAAACCTGAAGTGAAGCATCGGAATATAAAACTGGACTCACAGGAGAGGTTCAAATCATAGAAAGTTAGAGTGTCAGTCCTCCTGTACTTAAGTCTGTATTGTGCCTTTTGTATTAAATTCGGATGGAATTTCTGTGTCTCATTGTCAATACGAAGGTACAATTGATACAGTAAACCTGAAGTGAAGCATCGGAATCAAACACTGGACTCACAGGAGTGGTTGAAATCATAGAAATTTAGAGTGTCAGTCCTCTTGTACTTAAGTCGGCATTGAGCCTTTTGTATTAAATGCAGATGGAATTTCTGTGTTTCATCGTCAATAAGAAGGTCCAAGGGATACAGTAAACCTGAAGTGAAGAATCGCAATATAAAACTGGACCCACAGGAGAGGTTCCATTCATTGAAAGTTACAGTGTCAGGCCTCTTTTACTTAAGTCGGCATTGTGCCTTTTGTATTAAATTCGGATGCAATATCTGTGTTTCATCGTCAATAAGAAGGTCCAAGGGATACAGTAAACCTGAAGTGAAGCATCGGAATCTAAAATTGGACTCACAGGAGCGGTTCAAATCATAGAAAGTTAGAGTGTCAGTCCTCTTGTACTGAAGTCGGCATTGTGCCTTTTGTATTAAATTCGGATGCTATTTCTGTGTTTCATCGTCATTAAGAAGGTGCAATTTATACAGTAAACCTGAAGTGAAGCTTCGGAATCTAAAACTGGACTCACAGGAGGGGTTCAAATTATAGAAAGTTAGAGGGTCAGTCCTCTTGTACTTAAGTCGGCATTGTGCCATTTGTATTAAATTCAGAAGGAATTTCTGTGTTTCGTCGTCTATAAGAAGGTCCAAGGAGTACAGTTAACCTGAAGTGAAGCATCGGAATCGTAAACTGGACTCAAAGGAGAGGTTCAAATCGTAGAAAGTTAGAGTGTCAGTCCTCTTGTACTTAAGTCGTCATTGTGCCTTTTGTATTAAATTCGGATGCTATTTCTGTGTTTCATCGTCATTAAGAAGGTGCAATTTATACAGTAAACCTGAAGTGAAGCTTCGGAATCTAAAACTGGACTCACAGGAGGGGTTCAAATTATAGAAAGTTAGAGGGTCAGTCCTCTTGTACTTAAGTCGGCATTTTCCCATTTGTATTAAATTCAGATGGAATTTCTGTGTTTCGTCGTCTATAAGAAGGTCCAAGGAAGACAGTTAACCTGAAGTGAAGCATCGGAATCGAAAACTGGACACACGGGAGAGGTTCCATTCATTGAAAGTTACAGTGTCAGTCCCCTTGTACTTACGTTGGCATTGTGCCTTTTGTATTAAATTCGGATGCAATTTCTGTGTTTCATCGTCAATAAGAAGGTACAAGGTATACAGTAAACCTGAAGTGAAGCATCGCAATCTAACACTCAACTCACAGGATTGGTTCAAATCATAGAAAGTTAGAGTGTCAGTCCTCTTGTACTGAAGTCGGCATTGTGCCTCTTGTATTAAATTCGGATGCTATTTCTGTGTTTCATCGTCATTAAGAAGGTGCAAGGTATACAGTAAACCTGAAGTGAAGCTTCGGAATCTAAAACTGGACCCACAGGAGGGGTTCAAATTATAGAAAGTTAGAGGGTCAGTCCCCTTGTACTGAAGTCGGCATTGTGCCTTTTGTATTAAATTCAGATGCTATTTCTGTGTTTCATCGTCATTAAGAAGGTGCAAGGTATACAGTAACCCTGAAGTGAAGCATCCGAATCTAAAACTGGACTCACAACAGAGGTTCAAATCATAGAAATTTAGAGTGCCAGTCCTCTTGTACTTAAGTCGGCATTGTGCCTTTTGTATTAAATTCGGATGCAATTTCTGTGCTTCATCGTCAATAAGAAGGACAAAGGTATACAGTAAACCTGAAGTTAAGCATCAGAATCTAAAAGTGGACTAACAGGAGAGGTTTGAATCATAGAAAGTTAGAGTGTCAGTCCCCTTAAACTTAAGTTGGCATTGTGCCTTTTGTATTAAATTCGGGTGCAATTTCTGTGTTTCATCGTCAATAAGAAGGTACAAGGTATACAGTAAACCTGAAGTGAAGCATCGCAATCTAACACTCAACTCACAGGATTGGTTCAAATCATAGAAAGTTAGAGTGTCAGTCCTCCTGTACTTAAGTCGGCATTGTTCCTATAGTATTAAATTCTGATGCAATTTCTGTGTATCATCGTCAATACGAAGGTCCAAGGTACACAGTAGCCCTGAAGTGAAGCATCCGAATCTAAAACTGTACTCACAGGATAGGTTTAAACCATAGAAAGTTAGAGTGTCAGTCCTCTTGTACTGATGACGACATTGTGCCTTTTGTATTAATTTCGGATGCACTTTTTGTGCTTTACCGTCAATAGGAAGGTCCAAGGGATACAGTAAACCTGAAGTGACGCATCGGAATCTAAAACTCAACTCACAGGAGAGGTTCAAAGCATAGAAAGTTAGAAAGTCAGTCCTCTTGTACTTATGTCGGCATTGTGATTTTTGTATTACATTCGGATGCAATTTCTGTGCTTCATCGTCAATAAGAAGGTCCAAGGTATGCAGTAAACCTGAAGTGGAGTATCGGAATCTAAAACTGGACTCTCAGGAGAGTTTTAAATCTTAGAAAGTTAGAGTGTCAGTCCTCTTGCACTTAAGTCATCATCGTGCCTTTTGTATTAAATTCGGATGCAATTTCTGTGTTTCATCGTCAATAAGAAGGTCCAAGGGATACTGTAAGCCTGAAGTGAAGCATCGGAATCTAGAACTTGTCTCACTGGAGAGGTTTCAATCATAGAAAGTTAGAGTGTCAGTCCTATTGTACTTAAGTCAGCATTGTGCCTTTTGTATTAAATGCGGATGCAGTATCTTTGTTTCATCATCAATAAGAGGGTCCAAGGTATATAGAGTAAACATGAAGTGAAGCATCGGAATCTAAAACTGGACTCACAGTAGAGGTTTAAATCATAGAAAGTTAGAGTGTCAGTCCTCTTGTACTTAAGACGACATTGTGCCTTTTGTATTAAATTCGGATGCAATTTCTGTGTTTCATCGTCAATAAGAAGGTCCAAGTTATACAGAAAACCTGAAGTGCAGCATCGGAATCTAAAACTAAACTAACACGAGAGTTATATATCATAGTAAGTTAGAGTGTCCGTCCTCTTGTACTTAAGTTTGCATTGTGCCTTTTGTATTAAATTCGGATGCAATTTCTGTGTTTCATCGTCAATAAGAAGGTCCAAGGTATACAGTAAACCTGAAGTGAAGCATCGGAATCTAAAACTGGACTCACAGGAGAGGTTTAAATCATAGAAAGTTAGAGTGTCAAGCCTCTCGTACTTAATTAGGCATTGTGATTTTTGCATTAATTTCGGATGCAATTTCTGTGTTTCATCGTCAATAAGAAGGTCCAAGGTATACAGTACACCTGAAGTGAAGCATCGGAATCTAAAACTCAACTCACAGCAGAGGTTAAAATCATAGAAAGTTAGAAAGTCAGTCCTCTTGTACTTAACTCGGCATTGTGCCGGCTGTATCAAATTTGGATGCAATTTCTTTGTTTCATCGTCAATACGAAGGTCCAAGGTATACAGTAAACCTGAAGAGAAGGATCCGAATCTAAAACTCAACTCACAGGAGAGGTTCAAATCATAGAAAGTTAGGGGGTCAGTCCTCATGTTTAAGTAGGCATTGTGCCTTTTGTATTACATTCGGGTGCAATTTCTGAGCTTCATCGTCAATAAGAAGGTCCAAGGTATACAGTAAACCTGAAGTGGAGCATCGGAATCTAGAACTTGTCCCACAGGAGAGGTTTAAATCATAGAAAGTTAGAGAGGCAGTAATCTTGTACCTAAGTCGGCATTGTGCCTTTTTTATTAAATTCAGATGCAATTTCTGTGCTTCATCGTCAATAAGAAGGTCCAAGGTATAAAGTAAACCTGAAGTGAAGCATCAGAATCTGAAACTGGACTCACAGGAGAGGTGCAAATTATAGAGAGCTAGAGTGTCAGTCCTCTTGTACTTTAGTCGGCATTGTGATTTTTGTATTAAATTCGGATGCAATTTCTGTGCTTCATCGTCAATAAGAAGGACAAAGGTATACAGTAAACCTGAAGTGAACATCAGAATCTAAAACTGGACTAACAGGAAAGGTTTAAATCATAGAAAGTTAGAGTGTCAGTCCTCTTGTACTTAAGTTGGCATTGTGCCTTTTGTATTAAATTCGGATGCAATTTCTGTGTTTCATCGTCAATAAGAAAGTACAAGGTATACAGTAAACCTGAAGTGAAGCATCGCAATCTAACACACAACTCACACAATTGGTTCAAATCATAGAAAGTTAGAGTGTCAGTCCTCTTGTACTTAGGTCGGCATTGTGCCTTTAGTATTAAATACGGATGCAATTTCTGTGTATCATCGTCAATACGAAGGTCCAAGGTATACAGTAACCCAGAAGTGAAGCATCCGAATCTAAAACTGGACTCACAGGATAGGTTTAAATCATAGAAAGTTAGAGTGTCAGTCCTCTTGTACTTAAGTCGGCATTGTGCCTTTAGTATTAAATTCGGATGCAATTTCTGTGTATCATCGTCAATACGAAGGTCCAAGGTATACAGTAACCCAGAAGTGAAGCATCCGAATCTAAAACTGGACTCACAACACAGGTTCAAATCATAGAAAGTTAGAGTGCCAGTCCTCTTGTACTTAAGTCAACATTGTGCCATTTGTATAAAATTCGGATGCAATTTCTGTGTTTCATCGTCAATAAGAAGGTTCAAGGGATACAGTAAACCTGAAGCTAAGCATCGGAATCTAAAACTGGTCTCACAGGAGAGGTTTAAATCATAGAAAGTTAGAGTGTCAGGCCTCTTGTACTTAAGTCGGCATTGTGCCTTTTGTAATAAATTCGGATGCAATTTCTGCGCTTCATCGTCAATAAGAATTACAAAGGTATACAGTAAAACTGAAGTGAAGCATCAGAAACTAAAACTGGACTAACAGGAGAGGTTTAAACCATAGAAAGTTAGAGTGTTAGTCCTCTTGTACCTAAGTTGGCATTGTGCCTTTTGTATTAAATTCGGATGCAATTTCTGTGTTACATCGTCAATAAGAGGGTACAAGGTATACAGTAAACCTGAGGTGAAGCATCGCAATCTAACACTCAACTCACAGGATTGGTTCAAATCATAGAAAGTTAGAGTGTCAGTCCTCTTGTACTTAAGTCGGCATTGTGCCTTTTGTATTAAATTCGGATGCAATTTCTGTGCTTCATCGTCAATAAGAAGGACAAAGGTATACAGTAAACCTGAAGTGAAGCATCAGAAACTAAAACTGGACTAACAGGAAAGGTTTAAATCATAGAAAGTTAGAGTGTCAGTCCTCTTGTACTTAAGTTGGCATTGTGACTTTTGTATTAAATTCGGATGCAATTTCTGTGTTTCATAGTCAATAAGAAAGTACAAGGTATACAGTAAACCTGAAGTGAAGCATCGCAATCTAACAAACAACTCACACAATTGGTTCAAATCATAGAAAGTTAGGGTGTCAGTCCTCTTGTACTTAAGTCGGCATTGTGCCTTTAGTATTAAATTCGGATGCAATTTCTGTGTATCATCGTCAATACGAAGGTCCAAGGGATACAGTAAACCTGAAGCTAAGCATCGTAATCTAAAACTGGTCTCATGGGAGAGGTTTATATCATAGAAAGTTAGAGTATCAGTCCTCTTTTATTTAAGTCGGCATAGTGCCTTTTGTATTAAATTCGGATGCAATTTCTGTGTTTCATCGGCAATAAGAAGGTCCAAGGTATGCAGTAAACCTGAAGTGAAGCATCGGAATCTAAAACTCAACTCACAGGAGAGGTGTAAATTATAGAAAGTTAGAGTGTCAGTCCTCTTGTACTTAAGTCGGCATTGTGCCTTTTGTATTTAATTCGGATGCAATTTCTGTGCTTCATCGTCAATAAGAATGACAAAGGTATACAGTAAACCTGAAGTGAAGCATCAGAATCTAAAACTGGAGTAACAGGAAAGGTTTACATCATAGAAAGTTAGAGTGTCAGTCCTCTTGTACTGAAGACGCATTGTGCCTTTTGTATTAATTTCGGATGCACTTTTTGTGCTTTACCGTCAATAGGAAGGTCCAAGGGATACAGTGAACCTGAAGTGAAGCATCGGAATCAAAAACTCAACTCACAGGTGAGGTTCAAAGCATAGAAAGTTAGAAAGTCAGTCCTCTTGTACTTATGTCGGCATTGTGATTTTTGTATTACATTCGGATGCAATTTCTGTGCTTCATCGTCAATAAGAAGGTCCAAGGTATGCAGTAAACCTGAAGTGGGGTATCGGAATCTAAAACTGGACTCTCAGGAGAGGTTTAAATCTTAGAAAGTTAGAGTGTCAGTCCTCTTGCACTTAAGTCATCATCGTGCCTTTTGTATTAAATTCGGATGCAATTTCTGTGTTTCATCGTCAATAAGAAGGTCCAAGGGATACAGTAAGCCTGAAGTGAAGCATCGGAATCTAGAACTTGTCTCACTGGAGAGGTTTCAATCATAGAAAGTTAGAGTGTCAGTCCTCTTGCACTGAAGACGCATTGTGCCTTTTGTATTAATTTCGGATGCACTTTTTGTGCTTTACCGTCAATAGGAAGGTCCAAGGGATACAGTAAACCTGAAGTGAAGCATCGGAATCAAAAACTCAACTCACAGGTGAGGTTCAAAGCATAGGAAGTTAGAAAGTCAGTCCTCTTGTACTTATGTCGGCATTGTGATTTTTGTATAACATTCGGATGCAATTTCTGTGCTTCATCGTCAATAAGAAGGTCCAAGGTATGCAGTAAACCTGAAGTGGAGTATCGGAATCTAAAACTGGACTCTCAGGAGAGGTTTAAATCTTAGAAAGTTAGAGTGTCAGTCCTCTTGCACTTAAGTCATCATCGTGCCTTTTGTATTAAATTCGGATGCAATTTCTGTGTTTCATCGTCAATGAGAAGGTCCAAGGGATACAGTAAGCCTGAAGTGAAGCATCGGAATCTTGAACTTGTCTCACTGGAGAGGTTTCAATCATAGAAATTTAGAGTGTCAGTCCTATTGTACTTAAGTCAGCATTGTGCCTTTTGTATTAAATGCGGATGCAATATCTGTGTTTCATCATCAATAAGAAGGTCCAAGGTATACAGTAAACATGAAGTGAAGCATCGGAATCTAAAACTGGACTCACAGTAGAGTTTTAAATCATAGAAAGTTAGAGTGTCAGTCCTCTTGTTCTTAAGACGACATTGTGCCTTTTGTATTAAATTCGGATGCAATTTCTGTGTTTCATCGTCAATAAGAAGGTCCAAGTTATACAGAAAACCTGAAGTGCAGCATCGGAATCTAAAACTAAACTAACACGAGAGGTATATATCATAGTAAGTTAGAGTGTCCGTCCTCTTGTACTTAAGTTGGCATTGTGCCTTTTGTATTAAATTCGGATGCAATTTCTGTGTTTCATCGTCAATAAGAAGGTCCAAGGTATACAGTAAACCTGAAGGGAAGCATCGGAACATAAAACTGGACTCACAGGAGAGGTTTAAATCATAGAAAGTTAGAGTGTCAGTCCTCTTGTACTTAATTAGGCATTGTGATTTTTGCATTAATTTCGGATGCAATTTCTGTGTTTCATCGTCAATAAGAAGGTCCAAGGTATACAGTACACCTGAAGTGAAGCATCGGAATCTAAAACTCAACTAACAGCAGAGGTTAAAATCATAGAAAGTTAGAAAGTCAGTCCTCTTGTACTTAACTCGGCATTGTGCCGGCTGTATCAAATTTGGATGCAATTTCTTTGTTTCATCGTCAATACGAAGGTCCAAGGTATACCGTAAACCTGAAGAGAAGGATCCGAATCTAAAACTCAACTCACAGGAGAGGTTCAAATCATAGAAAGTTAGGGGGTCAGTCCTCATGTTTAAGTAGGCATTGTGCCTTTTGTATTACATTCGGATGCAATTTCTGTGCTTCATCGTCATTAAGAAGGTCCAAGGTATACAGTAAACCTGAAGTGGAGCATCGGAATCTAAAACTGGACTCTCAGGAGGGGTTTAAATCATAGAAAGTTAGAGTGTCAGTCCTCTTGCACTTAATTCATCTTCGTGAATTTTGTATTAAATTCGGATGCAATTTCCGTGTTTCATCGTCCATAAAAAGGTCCAAGGGATACAGTAAACCTGAAGTGAAGCATCGGAATCTAGAACTTGTCCCACAGGAGAGGTTTAAATCATAGAAAGTTAGAGAGGCAGTAATCTTGTACCTAAGTCGGCATTGCGCCTTTTTTATTAAATTCAGATGCAATTTCTGTGCTTCATCGTCAATAAGAAGGTCCAAGGTATACATTAAACCTGAAGTGAAGCATCAGAATCTGAAACTAGACTCACAGGAGAGGTGCAAATTATAGAGAGTTAGAGTGTCAGTCCTCTTGTACTTAAGTCAGCATTGTGCCTTTTGTATTAAATTCGGATGCAATTTCTGTGCTTCATCGTCAATAAGAAGGACAAAGGTATTCAGTAAACCTGAAGTGAAGCATCAGAATCTAAAACTGGACAAACAGGAAAGGTTTAAATCATAGAAAGTTAGAGTGTCAGTCCTCTTGTACTTAAGTTGGCATTGTGCCTTTTGTATTAAATTCGGATGCAATATCTGTGTTTCATCGTCAATAAGAAAGTACAAGGTATACAGTAAACCTGAAGTGAAGCATCGCAATCTAACACACAACTCACACAATTGGTTCAAATCATAGAAAGTTAGAGTGTCAGTCCTCTTGTACTTAAGTCGGCATTGTGCCTTTAGTATTAAATACGGATGCAATTTCTGTGTATCATCGTCAATACGAAGGTCCAAGGTATACAGTAACCCTGAAGTGAAGCATCCGAATCTAAAACTGGACTCACAGGATAGGTTTAAATCATAGAAAGTTACAGTGTCAGTCCTCTTGTACTTAAGTCGGCATTGTGCCTTTAGTATTAAATTCGGATGCAATTTCTGTGTATCATCGTCAATACGAAGGTCCAAGGTATACAGTAACCCAGAAGTGAAGCATACGAATCTAAAACTGGACTCAACACACAGGTTCAAATCATAGAAAGTTAGAGTGCCAGTCCTCTTGTACTTAAGTCGGCATTGTGCCTTTTGTATAAAATTCGGATGCAATATCTGTGTTTGATCGTCAATAAGAAGGTTCAAGGGATACAGTAAACCTGAAGCTAAGCATCGGAATCTAAAACTGGTCTCACAGGAGAGGTTTAAATCATAGAAAATTAGAGTGTCAGGCCTCTTGTACCTAAGTCGGCATTGTGCCTTTTGTATTAAATTCGGATGCAATTGCTGTGCTTCATCGTCAATAAGAAGGACAAAGGTATACAGTAAACCTGAAGTGAAGCATCAGAAACTAAAACTGGACTAACAGGAAAGGTTTAAATCATAGAAAGTTAGAGTGTCAGTCCCCTTGTACTTAAGTTGGCATTGTGCCTTTTGTATTAAATTCGGATGCAAATTCTGTGTTTCATCGTCAATAAGGAAGTACAAGGATACAGTAAACCTGAAGTGAAGCATCGCAATCTAACAAACAACTCACACAATTGGTTCAAATCATAGAAAGTTAGAGTGTCAGTCCTCTTGTACTTAAGTCGGCATTGTGCCTTTAGTATTAAATTCGGATGCAATTTCTGTGTATCATCGTCAATACGAAGGTCCAAGGGATACAGTAAACCTGAAGCTAAGCATCGGAATCTAAAACTGGTCTCACAGGAGAGGTTTAAATCATAGAAAGTTAGAGTATCAGTCCTCTTTTACTTATGTCGGCATAGTGCCTTTTGTATTAAATTCGGATGCAATTTCTGTGTTTCATCGGCAATAAGAAGGTCCAAGGTATACAGTAAACCTGAAGTGAAGCATCGGAATCTAAAACTGAACTCACAGGAGAGGTGTATTTTATAGAAAGTTAGAGTGTCAGTCCTCTTGTACTTAAGTCGTCATTGTGCCTTTTGTATTAAATTCGGATGCAATTTCTGTGCTTCATCGTCAATAAGAAGGACAAAGGTATACAGTAAACCTGAAGTGAAGCATCAGAATCTAAAACTGGACTAACAGGAAAGGTTTAAATCATAGAAAGTTAGAGTGTCAGTTCTCTTGTACTTAAGTTGGCATTGTGCCTTTTGTATTAAATTCGGATGTAATTTCTGTGTTTCATCGTCAATAAGAAAGTACAAGGTAAACAGTAAACCTGAAGTGAAGCATCGCAATCTAACACACAACTCACACAATTGGTTCAAATCATAGAAAGTTAGAGTGTCAGTCCTCTTGTACTTAAGTCGGCATTGTGCCTTTAGTATTAAATTCGGATGCAATTTCTGTGTATCATCGTCAATACGAAGGTCCAAGGTATACAGTAACCCTGAAGTGAAGCATCCGAATCTAAAACTGGACTCACAGGATAGGTTCAAATCATAGAAAATTACAGTGTCAGTCCTCTTGTACTTAAGTCGGCATAGTGCCTTTAGTATTAAATTCGGATGCAATTTCTGTGTATCATCGTCAATACGAAGGTCCAAGGTATACAGTGACCCAGAAGTGAATCATCCGAATCTAAAACTGGACTCACAACAGAGGTTCACATCATAGAAAGTTAGAGTGCCAGTACTCTTGTACTTAAGTCGGCATTGTGCCTTTTGTATTAAATTCGGATGCAATTTCTGTGTTTCGTCGTCAATAAGAAGGTTCAAGGGATACAGTAAACCTGATGCTAAGCATCGGAATCTAAAACTGGTCTCACAGGAGAGGTTTAAATCATAGTAAGTTAGAGTGTCAGTCCCCTTGTACTTAAGTCGGCATTGTGCCTTTTGTAATAAATTCGGATGCAATATCTGTGCTTCATCGTCATTAAGAAGGACAAAGATATACAGTAAAACTGAAGTGAAGCATCAGAATCTAAAACTGGACTAACAGGAGAGGTTTAAATCATAGAAAGTTAGAGTGTCAGTCCCCTTGTACCTAAGTTGGCATTGTGCCTTTTGTATTAAATTCGGATGCAATTTCTGTGTATCATCGTCAATACGAAGGTCCAAGGAATACAGTAACCCTGAAGTGAAGCATCCGAATCTTAACCTGGACTCACAGGATAGGTTAAAATCATAGAAAGTTAGAGTGTCAGTCCTCTAGTACTTACGTCGGCATTGTGCCTTTTTTATTAAATTCAGACGCAATTTCTGTGCTTCATCGTCAATACGAAGGTCCAAGGTATACAGTAAACCTGAAGGGAAGCATCGGAATCTAAAACTGGACCCACAGGATAGGTATAAATCATAGAAAGTTAGAGTGTGAGTCCTCTTGTACATAAGTCGGCATTGTGCCTTTTGTATTAAATTCGGATGCAATTTCTGTGTTTCATCGTCAATAAGAAGGTCCAAGGTATACAGTAAACCTGAAGTGAAGCATCGGATTCTGAAACTGAACTCACACGAGAGGTTTAAATCATAGAAAGTTAGAGTGTCAGTCCTCTTGTACTTAAGTTGCCATTGTGCCTTTTGTATTAAATTCGGATGCAATTTCTTTGCTTCATCGTCAATAAGACGCTCCAAGGTATACAGTAAACCTGAAGTGAAGCATCAGGATCTGAAACTGGACTCACAGGAGAGGTTTAAATCATAGAAAGTTAGAGTGTCAGTCCTCTAGTACTTACGTCGGCATTGTGCTTTTGTATTATATTCGGATGCAATTTCTGTGTTACATCGCCAATAAGAAGGTCCAAGGTATACAGTAAACCTGAAGTGAAGCATCGGAATCTAAAACTGATCTAACAGGAGAGGTTTAAATCATAGAAAGTTAGAGTGGCTGTCCTCTTGTACTTATGTCGGCATTGTGCCTTTTGTATTAAATTCGGATGCAATTTCTGTGTTTCATCGTCAATAAGAAAGTCCAAAGTATACAGTAAACCTGAAGTGAAGCATCGGAATCTAAAACTCAACTCACAGGAGAGGTTTAAATCATAGAAAGTTAGAGTGTCAGTCCACTTGTACTTAAGACGACATTGTGCCTTTTGTAATTAATTCGGATGCAATTTCTGTGTTTCATCGTCAATACGAAGGTCCAAGGGATACCGTAAACCTGAAGTGAAGCATCGGAATCTAAAACTGGACTCACAGGAGAGGTTCAAATCATAGAAAGTTAGAGTGCCAGTCCTCTTGTACTTAAGTCGGCATTGTGCCCTTTGTATAAAATTCGGATGCAATTTCTGTATTTCATCGTCAATAAGAAGGTTTAAGGGATACAGTAAACCTGAAGCTACGCATCGGAATCCAAAACTGGTCTCACAGGAGAGGTTTGAATCATAGAAAGTTAGAGTGCCAGTCCTCTTGTACTGAAGACGACATTGTGCCTTTTGTATTAATTTCGGATGCACTCTTTGTGCTTCACCGTCAATAGGAAGGTCCAAGGGATACAGTAAACCTGAAGTGAAGCATCGGAATCTAAAACTGGACTCACAGGATAGGTTCAAAGCATAGAAAGATAGAAAGTCAGTCCTCTTGTACTTAAGTCGGCATTGTGATTTTTGTATTACATTCGGATGCAATTTCTGTGCTTCATCGTCAATAAGAAGGTCCAAGGTATACAGTAAACCTGAAGTGGAGTATCGGAAGCTAAAACTGGACTCTCAGGAGAGGTTTAAATCTTAGAAAGTTAGAGTGTCAGTCCTCTTGCACTTAAGTCATCATTGTGCCTTTTGTATTAAATTCGGATGCAATTTCTGTGTTTCATCGTCAATAAGAAGGTCCAAGGGATACAGTAAACCTGAAGTGAGGCATCGGAATCTAAAACTGGTCTCACAGGAGGGGTTTAAATCATAGAATGTTAGAGTGTCAGTCCTCTTGTACTTAAGTCAGCATTGTGCCTTTTGTATTAACATCTGATGCAGTTTCTGTGTTTCATCGTCAATATGAAGGTCCAAGGTATACAGTAAACCTGAAGTGAAGCATCGGAATCTTACACCCAACTCACAGGATTGGTTCAAATCATACAAAGTTAGGGTAACAGTCCCCTTGTACTTAAGTCGGCATTGTGCCTTTTGTGTTAAATCCCGATGCAATTTCTGTCTTTCATCGTCAATAAGAAGGTCCAAGGTATACAGTAAATCTGAAGTGAAGCATCGGAATCTAAAACCGGACACACAGGAGAGGTTTAAATCATAGAAAGGTAGAGTGTCAGTCCTCTTGCACTTAAGTCATCATTGTGCCTTTTGTATTAAATTCGGATGCAATTTCTGTGTTTCATCGTCAATAAGAAGGTCCAAGGGATACAGTAAACCTGAAGTGAGGCATCGGAATCTAAAACTGGTCTCACAGGAGAGGTTTAAATCATAGAAAGTTAGAGTGTCAGTCCTCTTGTACTTAAGTCGGCATTGTGCTTTTTGTATTAAAATCTGATGCAATTTCTGTGTTTCATCGTCAATAAGAAGGTCCAATTTATACAGTAAACCTGAAGTGAAGCATCGGAATCTTACACCCAACTCACAGGATTGGTTCAAATCATACAAAGTTAGAGTAACAGTCCCCTTGTACTTAAGTCGGCATTGTGCCTTTTGTATTAAATTCGGATGCAATTTCTGTGTTTCATCGTCAATACGAAGGTCCAAGGTATGCAGTAAACCTTAAGTGAAGGATCGGAATCTAAAACTGGACTCACAGGATAGGTTTAAATCATAGAAAATTAGAGTGTCACTCCTCTTGTACTTAAGCCAGCATTGTGCCTTTCGTATTAAATGCGGATGCAATATCTGTGTCTCATCATCAATAAGAAGGTCCAAGGATTACAGTAAACCTTAAGTGAAGCATCGGAATCTAAAACTTTACTCACAGGAGAGGTTTAAATCATAGAAAGTTCGAGTCTTAGTCATTTGTACTTAAGTCGTCATTGTGCCTTTTGTATTAAATTCGGATGCAATTTCTGTGTTTCATCGTCAATAAGAAGGTCCAAGGTATACAGTAAACCTGAAGTAAAGCATCGGAATCTAAAACTCAACTCACAGGAGAGGTTTAAATCATGGAAAATTAGGGTGTCAGTCCTATTGTACTTAAGCCAGCATTGTGCCTTTCGTATTAAATGCGGATGCAATATCTGTGTTTCATCATCAATAAGAAGGTCCAAGGATTACAGTAAACCTGAAGTGAAGCATCGGAATCTAAAACTGGACTCACAGGAGAGGTTTAAATCGTAGAAAGTTCGAGTGTTAGTCCTCTTGTACTTAAGTCGTCATTGTGGCTTTAGTATTAAATTCGGAGGCAATTTCTGTGTTTCATCGTCAATAAGAAGGTCCAAGGTATACTGTAAACCTGAGGTAAAGCATCGGAATCTAAAACTCAACTCACAGGAGAGGTTTAAATCATAGAAAGTTAGAGTGTCAGTCCTCTTGTACTTAAGACGACATTGTGCCTTTTGTATTAATTTCGGATGCACATTTGTGCTTCATCGCCAATAAGAACTTCCAAGGGATACAGTAAACCTGAAGTGAAGCATCGGAATCTAAAACTGGACTCACAAGAGAGGTTTAAATCATAGAAAGTTAGAGTGTCAGACCTCTTGTACTTAAGTAGACATTGTGATTTTTGCATTAAATTCGAATGCAATTTCTGTGTTTCATCGTCAATAAGACGGTCCAAGGGATACAGTAAACCTGAAGCTAAGCATCGGAATCTAAAACTGGTCTCACAGGAGAGGTTTAAATCATAGAAAGTTAGAGTGTCAGGCCTCTTGTACTTAAGTCGGCATTGTACCTTTAGTAATAAATTCGGATGCAATTTCTGTGCTTCATCGTCAATAAGAAGGACAAAGGTATACAGTGAAACTGAAGTGAAGCATCAGAAACTAAAACTGGACTAACAGGAGAGGTTTAAACCATAGAAAGTTAGAGTGTTAGTCCTCTTGTACCTAAGTTGGCATTGTGCCTTTTGTATGAAATTCGGATGCAATTTCTGTGTTTCATCGTCAATAAGAAGGTACAAGGTATACAGTAAACCTGAAGTGAAGCATCGCAATCTAACACTCAACTCACAGGATTGGTTCAAATCATAGAAAGTTAGAGTGTCAGTCCTCTTGTACTTAAGTCGGCATTGTGCCTTCTGTATTAAATTCGGATGCAATTTCTGTGCTTCATCGTCAATAAGAAGGACAAAGGTATACAGTAAACCTGAAGTGAAGCATCAGAAACTAAAACTGGACTAACAGGAAAGGTTTAAATCATAGAAAGTTAGAGTGTCAGTCCTCTTGTACTTAAGTTGGCATTGTGCCTTTTGTATTAAACTCGGATGCAATTTCTGTGTTTCATCGTCAATAAGAAAGTACAAGGTATACAGTAAACCTGAAGCTAAGCATCGGAATCTAAAACTGGTCTCACAGGAGAGGTTTAAATCATAGAAAGTTAGAGTATCAGTCCTCTTTTACTTAAGTCGGCTTAGTGCCTTTTGTAATAAATTCGGATGCAATTTCTGTGTTTCATCGGCAATAAGAAGGTCCAAGGTATACAGTAAACCTGAAGTGAAGCATCGGAATCTAAAACTCAACTCACAGGAGAGGTGCAAATTATAGAAAGTTAGAGTGTCAGTCCTCTTGTACTTAAGTCGGCATTGTGCCTTTTGTATTAAATTCGGATGCAATTTCTGTGCTTCATCGTCAATAAGAAGGACCTAGGTATACAGTAAACCTGAAGTGAAGCATCAGAATCTAAAACTGGACTAACAGGAAAGGTTTAAATCATAGAAAGTTAGAGTGTCAGTCCTCTTGTACTAAAGTCGTCATTGTGGCTTTAGTATTAAATTCGGAGGCAATTTCTGTGTTTCATCGTCAATAAGAAGGTCCAAGGTATACTGTAAACCTGAGGTAAAGCATCGGAATCTAAAACTCAACTCACAGGAGAGGTTTAAATCATAGAAAGTTAGAGTGTCAGTCCTCTTGTACTTAAGACGACATTGTGCCTTTTGTATTAATTTCGGATGCACATTTGTGCTTCATCGCCAATAAGAACTTCCAAGGGATACAGTAAACCTGAAGTGAAGCATCGGAATCTAAAACTGGACTCACAAGAGAGGTTTAAATCATAGAAAGTTAGAGTGTCAGACCTCTTGTACTTAAGTAGACATTGTGATTTTTGCATTAAATTCGAATGCAATTTCTGTGTTTCATCGTCAATAAGACGGTCCAAGGGATACAGTAAACCTGAAGCTAAGCATCGGAATCTAAAACTGGTCTCACAGGAGAGGTTTAAATCATAGAAAGTTAGAGTGTCAGGCCTCTTGTACTTAAGTCGGCATTGTACCTTTAGTAATAAATTCGGATGCAATTTCTGTGCTTCATCGTCAATAAGAAGGACAAAGGTATACAGTGAAACTGAAGTGAAGCATCAGAAACTAAAACTGGACTAACAGGAGAGGTTTAAACCATAGAAAGTTAGAGTGTTAGTCCTCTTGTACCTAAGTTGGCATTGTGCCTTTTGTATTAAATTCGGATGCAATTTCTGTGTTTCATCGTCAATAAGAAGGTACAAGGTATACAGTAAACCTGAAGTGAAGCATCGCAATCTAACACTCAACTCACAGGATTGGTTCAAATCATAGAAAGTTAGAGTGTCAGTCCTCTTGTACTTAAGTCGGCATTGTGCCTTCTGTATTAAATTCGGATGCAATTTCTGTGCTTCATCGTCAATAAGAAGGACAAAGGTATACAGTAAACCTGAAGTGAAGCATCAGAAACTAAAACTGGACTAACAGGAAAGGTTTAAATCATAGAAAGTTAGAGTGTCAGTCCTCTTGTACTTAAGTTGGCATTGTGCCTTTTGTATTAAACTCGGATGCAATTTCTGTGTTTCATCGTCAATAAGAAAATACAAGGTATACAGTAAACCTGAAGCTAAGCATCGGAATCTAAAACTGGTCTCACAGGAGAGGTTTAAATCATAGAAAGTTAGAGTATCAGTCCTCTTTTACTTAAGTCGGCTTAGTGCCTTTTGTAATAAATTCGGATGCAATTTCTGTGTTTCATCGGCAATAAGAAGGTCCAAGGTATACAGTAAACCTGAAGTGAAGCATCGGAATCTAAAACTCAACTCACAGGAGAGGTGCAAATTATAGAAAGTTAGAGTGTCAGTCCTCTTGTACTTAAGTCGGCATTGTGCCTTTTGTATTAAATTCGGATGCAATTTCTGTGCTTCATCGTCAATAAGAAGGACCTAGGTATACAGTAAACCTGAAGTGAAGCATCAGAATCTAAAACTGGACTAACAGGAAAGGTTTAAATCATAGAAAGTTAGAGTGTCAGTCCTCTTGTACTAAAGTTGGCATTGTGCCTTTTGTATTAAATTCTGATGTAATTTCTGTGTTTCATCGTCAATAAGAAAGTACAAGGTATACAGTAAACCTGAAGTGAAGAATCGCAATCTAACAGTCAACTCACAGGATTGGTTCAAATCATAGAAAGTTAGAGTGTCAGTCCTCCTGTACTTAAGTCGGCATTGTGCCTATAGTATTAAATTCTGATGCAATTTCTGTGTATCATCGTCAATACGAAGGTCCAAGGTATACAGTAGCCCTGAAGTGAAGCATCCGAATCTAAAACTGGACTCACAGGATAGGTTCAAATCATAGAAAGTTAGAGTGTCAGTCCTCTTGTACTGAAGACGACATTGTGAATTTTGTATTAATTTCAGATGCACTTTTTGTGCTTTACCGTCAATAGGAAGGTCCAAGGGATACAGTAAACCTGAAGTGAAGCATCGGAATCTAAAACTCAACTCACAGGAGAGGTTCAAAGCAAGGAAAGTTAGAAAGTCAGTCCTCTTGTACTTATGTCGGCATTGTGATTTTTGTATTACATTCGGATGCAATTTCTGTGCTTCATCGTCAATAAGAAGGTCCAAGGGATACAGTAAGCCTGAAGTGAAGCATCGGAATCTAGAACTTGTCTCACTGGAGAGGTTTCAATCATAGAAAATTAGAGTGTCAGTCCTATTGTACTTAAGTCAGCATTGTGCCTTTTGTATTAAATGCGGATGCAATATCTGTGTTTCATCATCAATAAGAAGGTCCAAGGTATGCAGTAAACCTGAAGTGGAGTATCGGAATCTAAAACTGGACTCTCAGGAGAGGTTTAAATCTTAGAAAGTTAGAGTGTCAGTCCTCTTGCACTTAAGTCATCATCGTGCCTTTTGTATTAAATTCGGATGCAATTTCTGTGTTTCATCGTCAATAAGAAGGTCCAAGGGGTACAGTAAGCCTGAAGTGAAGCATCGGAATCTAGAACTTGTCTCACTGGAGAGGTTTCAATCATAGAAAGGTAGAGTGTCAGTCCTATTGTACTTAAGTCAGCATTGTGCCTTTTGTATTAAATGCGGATGCCATATCTGTGTTTCATCATCAATAAGAAGGTCCAAGGTATACAGTAAACATGAAGTGACGCATCGGCATCTAAAACTGGACTCACAGTAGAGTTTTAAATCATAGAAAGTTAGAGTGTCAGTCCTCTTGTTCTTAAGACGACATTGTGCCTTTTGTATTAAATTCGGATGCAATTTCTGTGTTTCATCGTCAATAAGAAGGTCCAAGTTATACAGAAAACCTGAAGTGCAGCATCGGAATCTAAAACTAAACTAACACGAGAGGTATATATCATAGTAAGTTAGAGTGTCCGTCCTCTTGTACTTAAGTTGGCATTGTGCCTTTTGTATTAAATTCGGATGCAATTTCTGTGTTTCATCGTCAATTAGAAGGTCCAAGGTATACAGTAAACCTGAAGTGAAGCATCGGAATCTAAAACTGGACTCACAGGAGAGGTTTAAATCTTAGAAAGTTAGAGTGTCAGTCCTCTTGTACTTAGTTAGGCATTGTGATTTTTGCATTAATTTCGGATGCAATTTCTGTGTTTCATCGTCAATAAGAAGGTCCAAGGTATACAGTACACCTGAAGTGAAGCATCGGAATCTAAAACTCAACTCACAGGAGAGGTTAAAATCATAGAAAGTTAGAAAGTCAGTCCTCTTGTACTTAACTCGGCATTGTGCCGGCTGTATCAAATTTGGATGCAATTTCTTTGTTTCATCGTCAATACGAAGGTCCAAGGTATACAGTAAACCTGAAGAGAAGGATCCGAATCTAAAACTCAACTCACAGGAGAGGTTCAAATCATAGAAAGTTAGGGGGTCAGTCCTCATGTTTAAGTAGGCATTGTGCCTTTTGTATTACATTCGGATGCAATTTCTGTGCTTCATCGTCAATAAGAAGGTCCAAGGTATACAGTAAACCTGAAGTGGAGCATCGGAATCAAAAACTGGACTCTCAGGAGAGTTTAAATCATAGAAAGTTAGAGTGTCAGTCCTCTTGCACTTAATTCATCATCGTGAATTTTGTATTAAATTCGGATGCAATTTCTGTGTTTCATCGTCCATAAAAAGGTCCAAGGGATACAGTAAACCTGAAGTGAAGCATCGGAATCTAGAACTTGTCCCACAGGAGAGGTTTAAATCATAGAAAGTTAGAGAGGCAGTAATCTTGTACCTAAGTCGGCATTGTGCCTTTTTTATTAAATTCAGATGCAATTTCTGTGCTTCATCGTCAATAAGAAGGTCCAAGGTATACAGTAAACCTGAAGTGAAGCATCAGAATCTGAAACTGGACTCACAGGAGTGGTGCAAATTATAGAGAGTTAGAGTGTCAGTCCTCTTGTACTTAAGTCGGCATTGTGCTTTTTATATTAAATTCGGATGCAATTTCTGTGCTTCATCGTCAATAAGAAGGACAAAGGTATACAGTAAACCTGAAGTGAAGCATCAGAATCTAAAACTGGACTAACGGGAAAGGTTTAAATCCTAGAAAGTTAGAGTGTCAGTCCTCTTGTACTTAAGTTGGCATTGTGCCTTTTGTATTAAATTCGGATGCAATTTCTGTGTTTCATCGTCAATAAGAAAGTACAAGGTATACAGTAAACCTGAAGTGAAGCATCGCAATCTAACACACAACTCACACAATTGGTTCAAATCATAGAAAGTTAGAGTGTCAGTCCTCTTGTACTTAAGTCGGCATTGTGCCTTTAGTATTAAATACGGATGCAATTTCTGTGTATCATCGTCAATACGAAGGTCCAAGGTATACAGTAACCCTGAAGTGAAGCATCCGAATCTAAAACTGGACTCACAGGATAGGTTTAAATCATAGAAAGTTACAGTGTCAGTCCTCTTGTACTTAAGTCGGCATTGTGCCTTTAGTATTAAATTCGGATGCAATATCTGTGTATCATCGTCAATACAAAGGTCCAAGGTATACAGTAACCCAGAAGTGAAGCATCCGAATCTAAAACTGGACTCACAACAGAGGTTCAAATCATAGAAAGTTAGAGTGCCAGTCCTCTTGTACTTAAGTCGGCATTGTGCCTTTTGTATAAAATTCGGATGCAATATCTGTGTTTCGTCGTCAATAAGAAGGTTCAAGGGATACAGTAAAGCTGAAGCTAAGCATCGGAATCTAAAACTGGTCTCACAGGAGAGGTTTAAATCATAGAAAGTTAGAGTGTTAGTCCTCTTGTACCTAAGTTGGCATTATGCCTTTTGTATTAAATTCGGATGCAATTTCTGTGTTTCATCGTCAATAAGAAGGTACAAGGTATACAGTAAACCTGAAGTGAAGCATCGCAATCTAACACTCAACTCACAGGAGAGGTTAAAATCATAGAAAGTTAGAAAGTCAGTCCTCTTGTACTTAACTCGGCATTGTGCCGGCTGTATCAAATTTGGATGCAATTTCTTTGTTTCATCGTCAATACGAAGGTCCAAGGTATACAGTAAACCTGAAGAGAAGGATCCGAATCTAAAACTCAACTCACAGGAGAGGTTCAAATCATAGAAAGTTAGGGGGTCAGTCCTCATGTTTAAGTAGGCATTGTGCCTTTTGTATTACATTCGGATGCAATTTCTGTGCTTCATCGTCAATAAGAAGGTCCAAGGTATACAGTAAACCTGAAGTGGAGCATCGGAATCTAAAACTGGACTCTCAGGAGAGTTTAAATCATAGAAAGTTAGAGTGTCAGTCCTCTTGCACTTAATTCATCATCGTGAATTTTGTATTAAATTCGGATGCAATTTCTGTGTTTCATCGTCCATAAAAAGGTCCAAGGGATACAGTAAACCTGAAGTGAAGCATCGGAATCTAGAACTTGTCCCACAGGAGAGGTTTAAATCATAGAAAGTTAGAGAGGCAGTAATCTTGTACCTAAGTCGGCATTGTGCCTTTTTTATTAAATTCAGATGCAATTTCTGTGCTTCATCGTCAATAAGAAGGTCCAAGGTATACAGTAAACCTGAAGTGAAGCATCAGAATCTGAAACTGGACTCACAGGAGTGGTGCAAATTATAGAGAGTTAGAGTGTCAGTCCTCTTGTACTTAAGTTGGCATTGTGCCTTTTGTATTAAATTCGGATGCAATTTCTGTGTTTCATCGTCAATAAGAAAGTACAAGGTATACAGTAAACCTGAAGTGAAGCATCGCAATCTAACACACAACTCACACAATTGGTTCAAATCATAGAAAGTTAGAGTGTCAGTCCTCTTGTACTTAAGTCGGCATTGTGCCTTTAGTATTAAATACGGATGCAATTTCTGTGTATCATCGTCAATACGAAGGTCCAAGGTATACAGTAACCCTGAAGTGAAGCATCCGAATCTAAAACTGGACTCACAGGATAGGTTTAAATCATAGAAAGTTACAGTGTCAGTCCTCTTGTACTTAAGTCGGCATTGTGCCTTTAGTATTAAATTCGGATGCAATTTCTGTGTATCATCGTCAATACGAAGGTCCAAGGGATACAGTAAACCTGAAGCTAAGCATCGGAATCTAAAACTGGTCTCACAGGAGAGGTTTAAATCATAGAAAGTTAGAGTATCAGTCCTCTTTTACTTAAGTCGGCATAGTGCCTTTTGTATTAAATTCGGATGCAATTTCTGTGTTTCATCGGCAATAAGTAGGTCCAAGGTATACAGTAAACCTGAAGTGAAGCATCGGAATCTAAAATTCAACTCACAGGAGAGGTGCAAATTATAGAAAGTTAGAGTGTCAGTCCTCTTGTACTTAAGTCGGCATTGTGCCTTTTGTATTAAATTCGGATGCAATTTCTGTGCTTCATCGTCAATAAGAAGGACAAAGGTATACAGTAAACCTGAAGTGAAGGATCAGAATCTAAAACTGGACTAACAGGAAAGGTTTAAATCATAGAAAGTTAGAGTGTCACTCCTCTTGTACTTAAGTTGGCATTGTGCCTTTTGTATTAAATTCGGATGTAATTTCTGTGTTTCATCGTCAATAAGAAAGTACAAGGTATACAGTAAACCTGAAGTGAAGCATCGCAATCTAACACACAACTCACACAATTGGTTCAAATCATAGAAAGTTAGAGTGTCAGTCCTCTTGTACTTAAGTCGGCATTGTGCCTTTAGTATTAAATTCGGATGCAATTTCTGTGTACCATCGTCAATACGAAGGTCCAAGGTATACAGTAACCCTGAAGTGAAGCATCCGAATCTAAAACTGGACTCACAGGATAGGTTTAAATCATAGAATGTTAGAGTGTCGGTCCTCTTGTACGTAAGTCGGCATTGTGCCTTTAGTATTAAATTCGGATGCAATTTCTGTGTATCATCGTCAATACGAAGGTCCAAGGTATACAGTAACCCAGAAGTGAAGCATCCCAATCTAAAACTGGACTCACAACAGAGGTTCAAATCATAGAAAGTTAAAGTGCCAGTCCTCTTGTACTTAAGTCGGCATTGTGCCTTTTGTATTAAATTCGGATGCAATTTCTGTGTTTCGTCGTCAATAAGAAGGTACAAGGTATACAGTAAACCCGAAGTGAAGCATCACAATCTAACACTCTACTCACAGGATTGGTTCAAATCATAGAAAGTTAGAGTGTCAGTCCTCTTATACTTAAGTTGCCATTGTGCCTTTTGTATTAAATTCGGATGCAATTTCTTTGCTTCATCGTCAATAAGACGCTCCAAGGTATACAGTAAACCTGAAGTGAAGCATCAGGATCTGAAACTGGACTCACAGGAGAGGTTTAAATGATAGAAAGTTAGAGTGTCAGTCCTCTAGTACTTACGTCGGCATTGTGCTTTTGTATTAAATTCGGATGCAATTTCTGTGTTGCATCGCCAATAAGAAGGTCCAAGGTATACAGTAAACCTGAAGTGAAGCATCGGAATCTAAAACTGATCTCACAGGAGAGGTTTAAATCATAGAAAGTTAGAGTAGCTGTCCTCTTGTACTTCAGTCGGCATTGTGCCTTTTGTATTAAATTCGGATGCAATTTCTGTGTTTCATCCTCAATAAGAAAGTCCAAAGTATACAGTAAACCTGAAGTGAAGCATCGGAATCTAAAACTCAACTCACAGGAGAGGTTTAAATCATAGAAAGTTAGAGTGTCAGTCCACTTGTAATTAAGACGACATTGTGCCTTTTGTAATTAATTCGGATGCAATTTCTGTGATTCATCGTCAATACGAAGGTCCAAGGGATACAGTAAACCTGAAGTGAAGCATCGAAATCTAAAACTGGACTCACAGGAGAGGTTCAAATCATAGAAAGTTAGAGTGCCAGTCCTCTTGTACTTAAGTCGGCATTGTGCCCTTTGTATAAAATTCGGATGACATTTCTGTATTTCATCGTCAATAAGAAGGTTTAAGGGATACAGCAAACCTGAAGCTACGCATCGGAATCTAAAACTGGTCTCACAGGAGAGGTTTGAATCATAGAAAGTTAGAGTATCAGTCCTCTATTACTTAAGTCGGCATTGAGCCTTTTGTATTGAATTCGGATGCAATTTCTGTGTTTCATCGGCAATAAGAAGGTCCAAGGTATACAGTAAACCTGAAGTGAAGCATCGGAATCTAAAACACAACTCACAGGAGAGGTTCAAATTATAGAAATTTAGTGTGTCAGTCCTCTTGTACTTAAGTCGGCATTGTGCCTTTTGTATTAAATTCGGATGCAATTTCTGTGCTTCATCGTCAATAAGAAGGACAAAGGTATACCGTAAACCTGAAGTGAAGCATCAGAATCTAAAACTGGACTAACAGGAAAGGTTTAAATCATAGAAAGTTAGAGTGTCAGTCCTCTTGTACTTAAGTCGGCATTGTGCCTTTAGTATTAAATTCGGATGCAATTTCTGTGTATCATCGTCAATACGAAGGTCCAAGGTATACAGTAACCCTGAAGTGAAGCATCCGAATCTAAAACTGGACTCACAGGATAGGTTTAAATCATAGAAAGTTAGAGTGTCAGTCCTCTTGTACTTAAGTCGGAATTGTGCCTTTAGTATTAAATTCGGATGCAATTTCTGTGTATCATCGTCAAAACGAAGGTCCAAGGTATACAGTAACCCTGAAGTGGAGCATCCGAATCTAAAACTGGACTCACAACAGAGGTTCAAATCATTGGAAGTTAGAGTGCCAGTCCTCTTGCACTTATGTCGGCATTGTGCCTTTTGTAAATGCAATTTCTGTGTTTCATCGTCAATAAGAAGGTTCAAGGTATACAGTAAACCTGAAGTGAAGCATCCGAATCGAAACTGGACTCACAGGATAGGTTTAAATCATCGAAAGTTAGAGTGTCAGTCCTCTTGTACTGAAGACGACATTGTGCCTTTTGTATTATGTTCGGATGCACTCTTTGTGCTTCACCGTCAATAGGGAGGTCCAAGGGATACAGTAAACCTGAAGTCAAGCATCGGAATCTAAAACTCAACTCACAGGAGAGGTTCAAAGCATTGAAAGATAGGAAGTCAGACCTCTTGTACTTAAGTCGGCATTGTGATTTTTGTATTACATTCGGATGCAATTTCTGTGCTTCATCGTCAATAAGAAGGTCCAAGGTATACAGTAAACCTGAAGTGGAGTATCGGAAACTAAAACTGGACTCTCAGGAGAGGTTTAAATCATAGAAAGTTAGAGTGTCAGTCCTCTTGCACTTAAGTCATCATTGTGCCTTTTTTATTAAATTCGGATGCAATTTCTGTGTTTCATCGTCAATAAGAAGGTCCAAGGGATACAGTAAACCTGAAGTGAGGCATCGGAATCTAAAACTGGTCTCACAGGAGAGGTTTAAATCATAGAAAGTTAGAGTGTCAGTCCTTTTGTACTTAAGTCAGCATTGTGCCTTTTGTATTAAAATCTGATGCAATTTCTGTGTTTCATCGTCAATAAGAAGGTCCAAGGTATACAGTAAACCTGAAGTGAAGCATCGGAATCTTACACCCAACTCACAGGATTGGTTCAAATCATACAAAGTTAGAGTAACAGTCCCCTTGTACTTAAGTCGGCATTGTGCCATTTGTATTACATTCGGATGCAATTTCTGTGTTTCATCGTCAATACGAAGGTCCAAGGTATACAGTAAACCTTAAGTGAAGGATCGGAATCTTAAACTGGACTCACAGGATAGGTTTAAATCATAGAAAATTAGAGTGTCACTCCTCTTGTACTTAAGTCGGCATTGTGCCTTTTGTATTAAATCCCGATGCAATTTCTGTCTTTCATCGTCAATAAGAAGGTCCAAGGTATACAGTAAATCTGAAGTGAAGCATCGGAATCTAAAACCGGACACACAGGAGAGGTTTAAATCATAGAAAGGTAGAGTGTCAGTCCTCTTGCACTTAAGTCATCATTGTGCCTTTTGTATTATATTCGGATGCAATTTCTGTGTTTCATCGTCAATAAGAAGGTCCAAGGGATACAGTAAACCTGAAGTGAGGCATCGGAATCTAAAACTGGTCTCACAGGATAGGTTTAAATCATAGAATATTAGAGTGTCACTCCTCTTGTACTTAAGTCGGCATTGTGCCTTTTGTATTAAATCCCGATGCAATTTCTGTCTTTCATCGTCAATAAGAAGGTCCAAGTTATACAGAAAACCTGAAGTGAAGCATCGGAATCTAAAACTAAACTAACACGAGAGGTTTATATCATAGTAAGTTAGAGTGTCCGTCCTCTTGTACTTAAGTCGGCATTGTGCCTTTTGTATTAAAATCTGATGCAATTTCTGTGTTTCATCGTCAATAAGAAGGTCCAAGGTATACAGTAAACCTGAAGTGAAGCATCGGAATCTTACACCCAACTCACAGGATTGGTTCAAATCATACAAAGTTAGAGTAACAGTCCCCCTGTACTTAAGTCGGCATTGTGCCTTTTGTATTAAATTCGGATGCAATTTCTGTGTTTCATCGTCAATGCGAAGGTCCAAGGTATACAGTAAACCTTAAGTGAAGGATCGGAATCTTAAACTGGACTCACAGGATAGGTTTAAATCATAGAAAATTAGAGTGTCACTCCTCTTGTGCTTAAGTCGGCATTGTGCCTTTTGTATTAAATCCCAATGCAATTTCTGTCTTTCATCATCAATATGAAGGTCCAAGGTATACAGTAAATCTGAAGTGAAGCATCGGAATCTAAAACCGGACACACAGGAGAGGTTTAAATCATAGAAAAGTAGAGTGTCAGTGCTCTTGCACTTAAGTCATCATTGTGCCTTTTGTGTTAAATTCGGATGCAATTTCTGTGTTTCATCGTCAATAAGAAGGTCCAAGGGATACAGTAAATCTGAAGTGAGGCATCGGAATCTAAAACTGGTCTCACAGGAGAGGTTTAAATCATAAAAAGTTAGAGTGTCAGTCCTCTTGTACTTAAGTCGGCATTGTGCCTTTTGTATTAAAATCTGATGCAATTTCTGTGTTTCATCGTCAATAAGAATGTCCAAGGTATACAGTAAACCTGAAGTGAAGCATCGGAAACTTACACCCAACTCACAGGATTGGTTCAAATCATACAAAGTTAGAGTAACAGTCCCCTTGTACTTAAGTCGGCATTGTGCCTTTTGTATTAAATTCGGATGCAATTTCTGTGTTTCATCGTCAATACGAAGGTCCAAGGTATACAGTAAACCTTAAGTGAAGGTTCGGATACTAAAACTGGACTCACAGGATAGGTTTAAATCATAGAAAATTAGAGTGTCACTCCTCTTGTACTTAAGTATGCATTGTGCCTTTTGTATTAAATCCCGATGCAATTTCTGTCTTTCATCGTCAATAAGAAGGTCCAAGTTATACAGAAAACCTGAAGTGAAGCATCGTAATCTAAAACTAAACTAACACGAGAGGTTTATATCATAGTAAGTTAGAGTGTCCGTCCTCTTGTACTTAAGTTGGCATTGTGCCCTTTGTATTAAATTCGGATGCAATTTCTGTGTTTCATCGTCAATAAGAAGGTCCAAGGTATACAGTAAACCTGAAGTAAAGCATCGGAATCTAAAACTCAACTCACAGGAGAGGTTTAAATCATGGAAAGTCAGGGTGTCAGTCCTATTGTACTTAAGCCAGCATTGTATCTTTCGTATTAAATGCGGATGCAATATCTGTGTTTCATCATCAATAAGAAGGTCCAAGGATTACAGTAAACCTGAAGTGAAGCATCGGAATCTAAAACTGGACTCACAGGAGGGGTTTAAATCATAGAAAGTTCGAGTGTTAGTCCTCTTGTACTTAAGTCGTCATTGTGCCTTTAGTATTAAATTCGGATGCAATTTCTGTGTTTCATCGTCAATAAGAAGGTCCAAGGTATACTGTAAACCTGAGGTAAAGCATCGGAATCTAAAACTCAACTCACAGGAGAGGTTTAAATCATAGAAAGTTAGAGTGTCAGTCCTCTTGTACTTAAGACGACATTGTGCCTTTTGTATTAATTGAGGATGCACTTTTGTGCTTCATCGCCAATAAGAACTTCCAAGGGATACAGTACTCCTGAAGTGAAGCATCGGAATCTAAAACTGGACTCACAAGAGAGGTTTAAATCATAGAAAGTTAGAGTGTCAGACCTCTTGTACTTAAGTAGACATTGTGATTTTTGCATTAAATTCGAAGCAATTTCTGTGTTTCATCGTCAATAAGAAGGTCCAAGGTATACAGTACACCTGAAGTAAAGCATCGGAATATAAAACTCAACTCACAGGAGAGGTTCAAATCATAGAATGTTAGAAAGTCAGTCCTCTTGTACTTAACTCGGCATTGTGCCGGTTGTATCAAATTCGGATGCAATTTCTTTGTTTCATCGTCAATACGAAGGTCCAAGGTATACAGTAAACCTGAAGTGAAGGATCCGAATCTAAAACTCAACTCACAGGAGAGGTTCAAATCATAGAAATTTATATTGTCAGTCCTCTTGTTTAAGTAGGCATTGTGACTTTTGTATTACATTCGGATGCAATTTCTGTGCTTCATCGTCAATAAGAAGGTCCAAGGTATACAGTAAACATGAAGTGAAGTATCGGAATCTAAAACTGGACTCACAGTAGAGGTTTAAATCATAGAATGTTAGAGTGTCAGTCCTCTTGTTCTTAACACGTCATTGTGCCTTTAGTATTAAATTCGGATGCAATATCTGTGTTTCATCGTAAATAAGAAGGTCCAAGGGATACAGTAAACCTGAAGTGAAGCATCGGAATCTAAAACTGGACTCACAGGAGAGGTTCAAATCATAGAAAAATGGCTCTGAGCACTATGGGACTCAACTACTGAGGTCATTAGTCCCCTAGAACTTAGAACTAGTTAAACCTAACTAACCTAAGGACATCACAAACATCCATGCCCGAAGCAGGATTCGAACCTGCGACCGTAGCGGTCTTGCGGTTCCAGACTGCAG
This sequence comes from Schistocerca americana, assembly GCF_021461395.2. NCBI lineage: Eukaryota > Metazoa > Arthropoda > Insecta > Orthoptera > Acrididae > Schistocerca > Schistocerca americana. The sequence goes on from NC_060122.1 coordinate 57,298,636, forward strand.
CGCCTTTAACCGCACGGCCACATCGGCCGGCGCAAATCATAGAAAGTTAGAGTGCCAGTCCTCTTGTACTTAAGTCGGCATTGTGCCCTTTGTATAAAATTCGGAAGCAATTTCTGTGTTTCATCGTCAATAAGAAGGTTCAAGGGATACAGTAAACCTGAAGCTACGCATCAGAATCTAAAACTGGTCTCACGGGAGAGGTTTAAATCATAGAAAGTTAGAGTGTAAGTCCTCTTGTACTTAAGTCGGCATTGTGCCTTTTGTATTAAAATCTGATGCAATTTCTTCGTTTCATCGTCAATAAGAATGTCCAAGGTATACAGTAAACCTGAAGTGAAGCATCGGAATCTTACACCCAACTCACAGGATTGGTTCAAATCATACAAAGTTAGAGTAACAGTCCCCTTGTACTTAAGTCGGCATTGTGCCTTTTGTATTAAATTCGGATACAATTTTTGTGTTTCATCGTCAATACGAAGGTCCAAGGTATACAGTAAACCTTAAGTGAAGTATCGGAATCTTAAACTGGACTCACAGGATAGGTTTAAATCATAGAAAATTAGAGTGTCACTCCTCTTGTACTAAAGTTGGCATTGTGCCTTTTGTATTAAATCCCGATGCAATTTCTGTCTTTCATCGTCAATAAGAAGGTCCAAGGTATACAGTAAATCTGAAGTGAAGCATCGGAATCAAAAACCGGACGCACACGAGAGGTTTAAATCATAGAAAGGTAGAGTGTCAGTCCTCTTGTACTTAAGTCATCATTGTGGCTTTTGTATTAAATTCGGATGCAATTTCTGTGTTTCATCGTCAATAAGAAGGTCCAAGGGATACAGTAAACCTGAAGTGAGGCATCGGAATCTAAAGCTCGTCTCACAGGAGAGTTTTAAATCATAGAAAGTTAGAGTGTCAGTCCTCTTGTAATTAAGTCGGCATTGTGCCTTTTGTATTAAAATCTGATGCAATTTCTGTGTTTCATCGTCAATAAGAAGGTCCAAGGTATACAGTAAACCTGAAGTGAAGCATCGGAATCTTACACCCAACTCACAGGATTGGTTCAAATCATACAAAGTTAGAGTAACAGTCCCCTTGTACTTAAGTCGGCATTGTGCCTTTTGTATCAAATTCGGATGCAATTTCTGTGTTTCATCGTCAATACGAAGGTCCAAGGTATACAGTAAACCTTAAGTGAAGGATCGGAATCTAAAACTGGACTCACAGGATAGGTTTAAATCATAGAAAATTAGAGTGTCACTCCTCTTGTACTTAAGTCGGCATTGTGCCTTTTGTATTAAATCCCGATGCAATTTCTGTCTTTCATCGTCAATAAGAAGGTCCAAGATATACAGAAAACCTGAAGTGAAGCATCGGAATCTAATAGTAAACTAACACGAGAGGTTTAGATCATAGTAAGTTAGAGTGTCCGTCCTCTTGTACTTAAGTTGGCATTGTGCCCTTTGTATTAAATTCGAATGCAATTTCTGTGTTTCATCGTCAATAAGAAGGTCCAAGGTATACAGTAAACCTGAAGTAAAGCATCGGAATCTAAAACTCAACTCACAGGAGAGGTTTAAATCATGGAAAGTTAGGGTGTCAGTCCTATTGTACTTAAGCCAGCATTGTGCCTTTCGTATTAAATGCGGATGCAATATCTGTGTTTCATCATCAATAAGTAGGTCCAAGGATTACAGTAAACCTGAAGTGAAGCATCGGAATCTAAAACTGGACTCACACGATAGGTTTAAATCATAGAAAGTTCGAGTGTTAGTCCTCTTGTACTTAAGTCGTCATTGTGCTTTTAGTATTAAATTCGGATGCAATTTCTGTGTTTCATCGTCAATAAGAAGGTCCAAGGTATACTGTAAACCTGAGGTAAAGCATCGGAATCTGAAACTCAACTCACAGGAGAGGTTTAAATCATAGAAAGTTAGAGTGTCAGTCCTCTTGTACTTATGACGACATTGTGCCTTTTGTATTAACTTCGGATGCACTTGTGTGCTTCATCGCCAATAAGAACTTCCAAGGGACACAGTAAACCTGAAGTGAAGCATCGGAATCTAAAACTGGACTCACAAGAGAGGTTTAAATCAAAGAAAGTTAGAGTGTCAGACCTCATGTACTTAAGTAGACATTGTGATTTTTGCATCAAATTCGGATGCAATTTCTGTGTTTCATCGTCAATAAGAAGGTCCAAGGTATACAGTACACCTGAAGTAAAGCATCGGAATCTATAACTCAACTCACAGGAGAGGTTCAAATCATAGAATGTTAGAAAGTCAGTCCTCTTGTACTTAACTCGGCATTGTGCCGGTTGTATCAAATTCGGATGCAATTTCTTTGTTTCATCGTCAACGCGAAGGTCCAAGGTATACAGTAAACCTGAAGTGAAGGATCCGAATCTAAAACTCAACTCACAGGAGAGGTTCAAATCATAGAAAGTTAGGTTGTCAGTCCTCTTGTTTAAGTAGGCATTGTGCCTTTTGTATTACATTCGGATGCAATTTCTGTGCTTCATCGTCAATAAGAAGGTCCAAGGGATACAGTAAACCTGAAGTGAGGCATCGGAATCTAAAACTGGTCTCACAGGAGGGGTTTAAATCATAGAAAGTTAGAGTGTCAGTCCTCTTGTACTTAAGTCGGCATTGTGCCTTTTGTATTAAAATCTGATGCAATTTCTGCGTTTCATCTTTAATAAGAAGGTCCAAGGTATACAGTAAACCTGAAGTGAAGCATCGGAATCTTACACCCAACTCACAGGATTGGTTCAAATCATACACAGTTAGAGTAACAGTCCCCTTGTACTTAAGTCGGCATTGTGCCTTTTGTATTAAATTCGATGCAATTTCTGTGTTTCATCGTCAATACGAAGGTCCAAGGTATACAGTAAACCTTAAGTGAAGGATCGGAATCTTAAACTGGACTCACAGGATAGGTTTAAATCATAGAAAATTCGAGTGTCACTCCTCTTGTGCTTAAGTCGGCATTGTGCCTTTTGTATTAAATCCCGATGCAATTTCTGTCTTTCATCGTCAATATGAAGGTCCAAGGTATACAGTAAATCTGAAGTGAAGCATCGGAATCTAAAACCGGACACACAGGAGAGGTTTAAATCATAGAAAGGTAGAGTGTCAGTCCTCTTGCACTTTAGTCATCATTGTGCCTTTTGTATTAAATTCGGATGCAATTTCTGTGTTTCATCGTCAATAAGAAGGTCCAAGGGATACAGTAAACCTGAAGTGAGGCATCGGAATCTAAAACTGGTCTCACAGGAGAGGTTTAAATCATAGAAAGTTAAAGTGTCAGTCCTCTTGTACTTAAGTCGGCATTGTGCCTTTTGTATTAAAATCTGATGCAATTTCTGTGTTTCATCGTCAATAAGAAGGTCCAAGGTATACAGTAAACCTGAAGTGAAGCATCGGAAACTTACACCCAACTCACAGGATTGGTTCAAATCATACAAAGTTAGAGTAACAGTCCCCTTGTACTTAAGTCGGCATTGTGCCTTTTGTATGAAATTCGGATGCAATTTCTGTGTTTCATCGTCAGTACGAAGGTCCAAGGTATACAGTAAACCTTAAGTGAAGGTTCGGAATCTAAAACTGGACTCACAGGATAGATTTAAATCATAGAAAATTAGAGTGTCACTCCTCTTGTACTTAAGTCGGCATTGTGCCTTTTGTATTAAATCCCGATGCAATTTCTGTCTTTCATCGTCAATAAGAAGGTCCAAGTTATACAGAAAACCTGAAGTGAAGCATCGTAATCTAAAACTAAACTAACACGAGAGGTTTATATCATAGTAAGTTAGAGTGTCCGTCCTCTTGTACTTAAGTTGGCATTGTGCCCTTTGTATTAAATTCGGATGCAATTTCTGTGTTTCATCGTCAATAATAAGGTCCAAGGTATACAGTAAACCTGAAGTAAAGCATCGGAATCTAAAACTCAACTCACAGGAGAGGTTTAAATCATGGAAAGTTAGGGTGTCAGTCCTATTGTACTTAAGCCAGCATTGTGCCTTTCGTATTAAATGCGGATGCAATATCTGTGTTTCATCATCATTAAGAAGGTCCAAGGATTACAGTAAACCTGAAGTGAAGCATCGGAATCTAAAACTGGACTCACAGGAGAGGTTTAAATCATAGAAAGTTCGAGTGTTAGTCCTCTTGTACTTAAGTCGTCATTGTGCCTTTAGTATTAAATTCGGATGCAATTTCTGTGTTTCATCGTCAATAAGAAGGTCCAAGGTATACTGTAAACCTGAGGTAAAGCATCGGAATCTAAAACTCAACTCACAGGAGAGGTTTAAATCATAGAAAGTTAGAGTGTCAGTCCTCTTGTACTTAAGACGACATTGTGCCTTTTGTATTAATTTCGGATGCACTTTTGTGCTTCATCGCCAATACGAACTTCCAAGGGATACAGTAAACCTGAAGTGAAGCATCGGAATCTAAAACTGGACTCACAAGAGAGGTTTAAATCATAGAAAGTTAGAGTGTCAGACCTCTTGTACTTAAGTAGACATTGTGATTTTTGCATTAAATTCGAATGCAATTTCTGTGTTTCATCGTCAATAAGAAGGTCCAAGGTATACAGTACACCTGAAGTAAAGCATCGGAATCTAAAACTCAACTCACAGGAGAGGTTCAAATCATAGAATGTTAGAAAGTCAGTCCTCTTGTACTTAACTCGGCATTGTGCCGGTTGTATCAAATTCGGATGCAATTTCTTTGTTTCATCGTCAATACGAAGGTCCAAGGTATACAGTAAACCTGAAGTGAAGGATCCGAATCTAAAACTCAACTCACAGGAGAGGTTCAAATCATAGAAAGTTAGGTTGTCAGTCCTCTTTTTTAAGTAGGCATTGTGCCTTTTGTATTACATTCGGATGCAATTTCAGTGCTTCATCGTCAATAAGAAGGTCCAAGGTATACAGTAAACCTGAAGAGAAGCATCGGAATCTAAAACTCAACCCACAGGAGATGTTCAAATCATAGAAAGTTAGGGTGTCAGTCCTCTTGTACTTAAGTAGGCATTGTGCCTTTTGTATTACATTCGGATGCAATTTTTGTGTTTCATCGTCAATAAGAAGGTCCAAGGTATACAGTAAACATGAAGTGAAGCATCGGAATCTAAAACTGGACTCACAGTAGAGGTTTAAATCATAGAATGTTAGAGAGTCTGTCCTCTTGTTCTTAAGACGTCATTGTGCCTTTAGTATAAAATTCGGATGCTATATCTGTGTTTCATCGTAAATAAGAAGGTCCAAGGGATACAGTAAACCTGAAGTGAAGCATCGGAATCTAAAACTGGAATCACAGCAGAGGTTCAAATCATAGAAACTTAGAGTGCCAGTCCTCTTGTACTTAAGTCGGCATTGTGCCCTCTGTATAAAATTCGGAAGCAATTTCTGTGTTTCATCGTCAATAAGAAGGTGCAAGGGATACAGTAAACCTGAAGCTAAGCATCGGAATCTAAAACTGGTCTCACAGGAGAGGTTTAAATCATAGAAAGTTAGAGTATCAGTCCTCTTTTACTTAAGTCGGCATTGTGCATTTTGTATTAAATTCGGATGCAATTTCTGTGTTTCATCGTCAATAAGAAGGTCCAAGGTATACAGTAAACCTGAAGTGAAGCATCGGAATCTATAACTGGAATCACAGGAGAGGTTCAAATTATAGAAAGTTGGAGTGTCAGTCCTCTTGTACTTAAGTCGGCATTGTGCCTTTTGTATTAAATTCGGATGCAATTTCTGTGCTTCATCGTCAATAAGAAGGACAAAGGTATACAGTAAACCTGAAGTGAAGCATCAGAATCTAAAACTGGACTAACAGGAAAGGTTTAAATCATAGAAAGTTAGAGTGTCAGTCCTCTTGTACTTCAGTTGGCATTGTGCCTTTTGTATTAAATTCAGATGCAATTTCTGTGTTTCATCGTCAATAAGAAAGTACAAGGTATACAGTAAACCTGAAGTGAAGCATCGCAATCTAACACACAACTCACACAATAGGTTCAAATCATAGAAAGTTAGAGTGTCAGTCCTTTTGTACTTAAGTCGGCATTGTGTCTTTAGTATTAAATTCGGATGCTATTTCTGTGTATCATCGTCAATACGAAGGTCCAAGGTATACAGTAACCCTGAAGTGAAGCATCCGAATCTAAAACTGGACTCACAGGATAGGTTTAAATCATAGAAAGTTAGAGTGTCAGTCCTCTTGTACTTAAGTCGGCATTGTGCCTTTAGTATTAAATTTCGGTTGCAATTTCTGTGTATCATCGTTAATACGAAGGTCCAAGGTATACAGTAACCCTGAAGTGAAGCATCCGAATCTAAAACTGGACTCACAACAGAGGTTCAAATCATAGTAAGTTATAGTCTCAGTCCTCTTGTACGTAAGTCGGCATTGTGCCTTTTGTATTAAATTCGGATGCAATTTCTGTGTTTCATCGTCAATAAGAAGGTTCAAGGGATATAGTAAACCTGAAGCTAAGCATCGGAATCTAAAACTGGTGTCACAGTAGAGGTTTAAATCATAGAAAGTTAGAGTGTCAGTCCTCTTGTACTTAAGTCGGCATTGTGCCTTTTGTAATAAATTCCGATGCAATTTCTGTGCTTCATCGTCAATACGAAGGTCCAAGGTATATAGTAAACCTGAAGGGAAGCATCGGAATCTAAAACTGGTCTCAAAGGATGGGTTTAAATCATAAAAATTTAGAGTGTGAGTCGTCTTGTACTTAAGTTGCCATTGTGCCTTTTGTATTAAATTCGGATGCAATTTCTTTGCTTCATCGTCAATAAGACGGTCCAAGGTATACAGTAAAGCTGAAGTGAAGCATCAGAATCTGAAACTGTACTCACAGGAGAGGTTTAAATCATAGAAAAATAGAGTGGCTGTCCTCTTGTACTTAAGACGACATTGTGCCTTTTGTAATTAATTCGGAAGCAATTTCTGTGTTTCATCGTCAATACGAAGGTCCAAGGGATACAGTAAACCTGAAGTGAAGCATCGGAATCTAAAACTGGACTCACAGGAGAGGTTCAATTCATAGAAAGTTAGAGTGCCAGTCCTCTTGTACTTAAGTCGGCATTGTGCCCTTTGTATAAAATTCGGATGCAATTTCTGTGTTTCATCGTCAATAAGAAGGTTCAAGGGATACAGTAAACCTGAAGCTAAGCATCGCAATCTAAAACTAGTGTCACAGGAGAGGTTTAAATCATAGAAAGTTAGAGTATCAGTCCTCTTTTACTTAAGTCGGCATTGTGCCTTTTGTATTAAATTCGGATGCAATTTCTGTGATTCATCGGCAATAAGAAGGTCGAATGTATACAGTAAACCTGAAGTGAAGCATCGGAATCTCAAACTCAACTCACAGGGGAGGTTCAAATTATAAAAATTTAGAGTGTCAGTCCTCTTGTACTTAAGTCGGCATTGTGCCTTTTGTATTAAATTCGGATGCAATTTCTGTGCTTCATCGTCAATAAGAAGGACAAAGGTATACAGTAAACCTGATGTAAAGCATCAGAATCTAAAACTGGACTAACAGGAAAGGTTTAAATCATAGAAAGTTAGAGTGTCAGTCCTGTTGTACTTAAGTTGGCATTGCGCCTTTTGTATTAAATTCGGATGCAATTTCTGTGTTTCATCGTCAATAAGAAAGCACAAGGTATACAGTAAACCTGAAGTGAAGCATCGCAATCTAACACACAACTCACACAATTGGTTCAAATCATAGAAAGTTAGAATGTCAGTCCTCTTGTACTTAAGTCGGCATTGTGCCTTTAGTATTAAATTCGGATGCAATTTCTGTGTATCATCGTCAATACGAAGGTCCAAGGTATACAGTAACCCTGAAGTGAAGCATCCGAATCTAAAACTGGACTCATAGGATAGGTTTAAATCATAGAAAGTTAGAGTGTCAGTCCTCTTGTACTTAAGTCGGCATTGTGCCTTTAGCATTAATTTCGGATGCAATATCTGTATATCATCGTCAATACGAAGGTCCAAGGTATACAGTAACCCTGAAGTGAAGCATCCGAATCTAAAACTGGACTCACAACAGAGGTTCAAATCATAGAAAGTTAGAGTGCCTGTCCTCTTGTACTTAAGTCGGCATTGTGCCTTTTGTATTAAATTCGGATGCAATTTCTGTGTTTCATCGCCAATAAGAAGTTTCAAGGGATACAGTAAACCTGAAGCTATGCATCGGAATCTAAAACTGATCTTACAGGAGAGGTTTAAATCATAGAAAGTCAGAGTGTCAGTCCTCTTGTACTTAAGTCGGCATTGTGCCTTTTGTATTAAATGCGGATGCAATTTCTGTGCTTCATCGTCAATAAGAAGGACAAAGGTATACAGTAAAACTGAAGTGAAGCATCAGAATCTAAAACTGGACTAACAGGAGAGGTTTAAATCATAGAAAGTTAGAGTGTCAGTCCTCTTGCACTTAACATGGCATTGTGCCTTTTGTATTAAATTCGGATGCAATTTCTGTGTTTCATCGTCAATAAGAAGGTAAAAGGTATACAGTAAACCTGAAGTGAAGCATCGCCATCTAACACTCAACTCACAGGATTGGTTCAAATCATAGAAAGTTAGAGTGTCAGTCCTCTTGTACTTAAGTCGGCATTGTGCCTTTAGTATTAAATTCGGATGCAATTTCTGTGTATCATCGTCAATACGAAGGTCCAAGGTATACAGTAACGCTGAAGTGAAGCATCCGAATCTAAAACTGGACTCACAGGATAGGTTGTAATCATAGAAAGTTAGAGTGTCAGTCCTCTTGTACTGAAGACGACATTGTGCCTTTTGTATTAATTTCGGATGCACTTTTTGTGCTTCACCGTCAATAGGAAGGTCCAAGGGATACAGTAAACCTGAAGTGAAGCATCGGAATCTAAAACTCAACTCACAGGAGAGGTTCAAAGCGTAGAAAGTTAGAAAGTCAGCCCTCTTGTACTTAAGTCGGCATTGTGATTTTTGTATTACATTCGGATGCAATTTCTGTGCTTCATCGTCAATAAGAAGGTCCATGGTATACAGTAAACCTGAAGTGGAGTATCGGAATCTAAAACTGGACTCTCAGGAGAGGTTTAAATCTTAGAAAGTTAGAGTGTCAGTCCTCTTGCACTTAAGTCATCATCTTGCCTTTTGTATTAAATTCGGATGCAATTTCTGTGTTTCATCGTCAATAAGAAGGTCCAAGGGATACAGTAAACCTGAAGTGAAGCATCGGAGTCTAGAACTTGTCTCACAGGAGAGGTTTCAATCATAGAAAGTTAGAGTGTCAGTCCTCTTGTACTTAAGTCGGCATTTTGCCTTTTGTATTAAAGTCGGGTGCAATTTCTGTGTTTCATCGGCAATAAGAAGGTCCAAGGTATACAGTAAACCTGAAGTGAAGCATTGGAATCTAAAACTCAACTCACAGGAGAGGTTCGAATTATAGAAAGTTAGAGTGTCAGTCCTCTTGTACTTAAGTCGGTATTGTGCCTTTTGTATTAAATTCGGATGCAATTTCTGTGCTTCATCGTCAATAAGAAGGACCAAGGTATACAGTAAACCTGAAGTGAAGCATCAGAATCTAAAACTGGACTTACAGGAGAGGTTTAAATCATACAAAGTTAGAGTGTCAGTCCCCTTGTACTTAAGTCGGCATTGTGCCTTTTGTATTACATTCGGATGCAATTTCTGTGTATCATCGTCAATACGAAGGTCCAAGGTATACAGTAACGCTGAAGTGAAGCATCGGAATCTAAAACCACACTCCCAGGAGAGGTTTAAATCATAGAAAGTAGAGTGTCAGTCCTCTTGCACTTAAGTCATCATTATGCCTTTTGTATTAAAATCTGATGCAATTTCTGTGTTTCATCGTCAATAAGAAGGTCCAAGGTATACAGTAAACCTGAAGTGAAGCATCGGAATCTAACACCCAACTCACAGGATTGGTTCAAATCATACAAAGTTAGAGTGTCAGTCCCCTTGTACTTAAGCCGGCATTGTGCCTTTTGTATTAAATTCGGATGCAATTTCTGTGTTTCATCGTCAATACGAAGGTCCAAGGTATACAGTAAACCTTAATTGAAGGATCGGAATCTAAAACTGGAATCACAGGATAGGTTTATATCATAGAAAATTAGAGTGTCACTCCTCTTGTACTTAAGTCGGCATTGTGCCTTTTGTATTAAATCCTGATGCAATTTCTGTCTTTCATCGTCAATAAGAAGGTCCAAGGTATACAGTAAACCTGAGGTGAAGCATCGGAATCTAAAACCGGACACACAGGAGAGGTTTAAATCATAGAAAGGTAGAGTGCCAGTCCTCTTGTACTTAAGTCGGCATTGTGCCTTTTGTATTAAATTCGAATGCAATTTCAGTTTTTCATCGTCAATAAGAAGGTCCAAGGTATACAGTAAACCTGAAGTGAAGCATCGGAATCTAACACTCAACTCACAGGATTGGTTCAAATCATAGAAAGTTAGAGGTTCCGTCCTCTTGTACTTAAGTCGGCATTGTGCCTTTAGTATTAAATTCGGATGCAATTTCTGTGTTTCATCGTCAGTAAGAAGGTCCAAGGTATACATTAGACATGAAGTGAAGCATCGGAATTTAAAACTAGACTCACAGTAGAGGTTTAAATCATAGAAAGTTAGAGTGTCAGTCCTCTTGTTCTTAAGACGACATTGTGCCATTTGTATTAAATTCGGATGCAATATCTGTGTTTCATCGTCAATAAGAAGGTCCAAGTTATACAGAAAACCTGAAGTGAAGCATCGGAATCTAAAACTTAACTAACACGAGAGGTTTATATCATAGTAAGTTAGAGTGTCCTTCCTCTTGTACTTAAGTTGGCATTGTGCCCTTTGTATTAAATTCGGATCCAATTTCTGTATTTCATCGTCAATAACAAGGTCCAAGGTATACAGTAAACCTGAAGTAAAGCATCAGAATCTAAAACTCAACCCACAGGAGAGGTTTAAATCATGGAAAGTTAGGGTGTCAGACCTATTGTACTTAAGTCATCATTGTGCCTTTTGTATTAAATGCGGATGCAATATCTGTGTTTCATCATCAATAAGAAGTTCCAAGGTATACAGTAAACATGAAGTGAAGCATCGGAATCTAAAACTGAACTCACACGAGAGGTTTAAATCATAGGAAGTTTGAATGACAGTCCTCTTTTACTTAAGTCGGCATTGTGCCTTTTGTATTAAATTCGGATGCAATATCTGTGTTTCATCGTCAATAAGAAGGTCCAAGGATTACAGTAAACCTGAAGTGAAGCATCGGAATCTAAAACTGGACTCACAGGAGAGGTTTAAATAATAGAAAGTTAGAGTTTCAGTCCTCTTGTACTTAAGTCGGCATTGTGCCTTTAGTATTAAATTCGGATGCAATTTCTGTGTTTCATCGTCAATAAGAAGGTCCAAGGTATACTGTAAACCTGAGGTAAAGCATCGGAATCTAAAACTCAACTCACAGGAGAAGTTTAAATCATAGAAAGTTAGAGTGTCAGTCCTCTTGTACTTAAGACGACATTGTGCCTTTTGTATTAATTTTGGATGCATTTTTGTGCTTCATCGCCAATAAGAACTTCCAAGGGATACAGTAAACCTGAAGTAAAGCATCGGAATCTAAAATTGGACTCACAGGAGAGGTTTCAATCATAGAAAGTTAGAGTGTCAGTCCTCTTGTACTTAAGTAGGCATTGTAAATTTTGCATTAAATTCGAATGCAATTTCTGTGTTTCATCGTCAATAAGAAGGTCCAAGGTATACAGTACACCTGAAGTGAAGCATCGGAATCTAAAACTCAACTCACAGGAGTGGTTCCAATCATAGAAAGTTAGAAAGTCTGTCCTCTTGTACTTAACTCGGCATTGTGCCGGTTGTATCAAATTCGGATGCAATTTCTTTGTTTCATCGTCAATACGAAGGTCCAAGGTATACAGTAAACCTGAAGAGAAGGATCCGAATCTAAAACTCAACTCACAGGAGAGGTTCAAATCATAGAAAGTTAGGTTGTCAGTCCTCTTGTTTAAATAGGCATTGTGCCTTTTGTATTACATTCGGATGAAATTACTGTGCTTCATCGTCCATAAGAAGGTCCAAGGTATACAGTAAACCTGAAGAGAAGCATCGGAATCTAAAACCCAACCCACAGGAGATGTTCAAATCATAGAAAGTTAAGGTGTCAGTCCTCCTGTACTTAAGTAGGCATTGTGCCTTTTGTATTACATTCGGATGCAATTTCTGTGCTTCATCGTCAATAAGAAGGTCCAAGATATACAGTAAACCTTAAGTGAAGCATCGGAATCTAAAACTCAACTCACAGGACAGGTTTAAATCATAGTAAGTTAGAGTGTCAGTCATCTTGTACATAAGACGACATTGTGCCTTTTGTATTAATTTCGGATGCACTTTTTGTGCTTCATCGTCAATAAGAACTTCCAAGGGATAGAGTAAACCTGAAGTGAAGCATCGCAATCTAAAACTGAACTCACAGGAGAGGTTTCAATCATAGAATGTTAGAGTGTCAGTCCTCTTGTACTTAAGTTGGCATTGTGATTTATGTATTAAATTCGGATGCAATTTCTGTGTTTCATCGTCAATATGAAGGTCCAAGGTATACAGTAAACCTAAAGTGAAGCATCGGAATCTGAAACTCAACTCCCAGGGAAGGTTCAAATCATAGAAAGTTAGAAAGTCAGTCCTCTTGTACTTAAGTCGGCATTGTGCCTGTTGTATCAAATTCGGATGCAATTTCTTTCATTCATCGTCAATACGAAGGTCCAAGGTATACAGTAAACCTGAAGAGAAGCATTGGAATCTAAAACTCATTTCACAGGAGAGGTTCAAATCTTAGAAATTTGGGGTGTCAGTTCTCTTGTACTTAAGTCGGCATTGTGCCTTTTGTATTACATTCGGATCCAATTTCTGTGCTTCATCGTCAATAAGGAGGTCCAAGGTATACAGTAAACGTGAAGTGGACCATCGGAATCTAAAACTGGACTCTCATCAGAGGTTTAAATCATAGAAAGTTAGAGTGTCCGTCCTCTTGTACTTAAGTCGGCATTGTGCCTTTTGTATTAAATTCGGATGCAATTTCTAGGTTTCATCGTCAATACGAAGGTCCAAGGGATACAGTAAACCTAAAGTGAAGCATCGGAATCTAAAACTGGTCTCACAGGAGAGGTTTAAATCATAGAAAGTTAGAGTGTCAGTCCTCTTGTACTTAAGTCGGCATTGTGCCTTTTGTATTAAAATCTGATGCAATTTCTGTGCTTCATCGTCAATAAGAAGGACCAAGGTATACAGGAAACCTGAAGTGAAGCATCAAAATCTAAAACTGGACACACAGGAGAGGTTTAAATCATAAAAAGTTAGAGTGTCAGTCCTCTTGTACTTAAGTCGGCATTGTGCCTTTTGTATTAAATTCGGATGCAATTTCAGTTATTCATCGTCAATAAGAAGGTCCAAGGTATACAGTAAACCTGAAGTGAAGCATCGGAATCTAACACTCAACTCTCAGGATAGGTTCAAATCATAGAAAGTTAGAGGTTCCGTCCTCTTGTACTTAAGTCGGCATTGTGCCTTTGGTATTAAATTCGGATGCAATTTCTGTGTTTCATCGTCAATAAGAAGGTCCAAGGTATACAGTTAACCTGAAGTAAAGCATCGGAATCTAAAACTCAACTCACAGGACAGGTTTAAATCATAGAAAGTTAGAGTGTCAGTCATATTGTACTTAAGTCAGCATTGTGCCTTTTATATTAAATGCGGATCCAATATCTGTGTTTCATCATCAATAAGAAGGTCCAAGGTATACAGTAAACATGAAGTGAAGCATCGGAATCTAAAACTGAACTCACACGAGTGGTTTAAATCATAGAATGTTTGAATGTCAGTCCTCTTTTACTTAAGTCGGCATTGTGCCATTTGTATTAAATTCGGATGCAATATCTGTGTTTCATCGTCAATAAGAAGGTCCAAGGATTACAGTAAACCTGAGGTCAAGCATCGGAATCTAAAACTGGACTCACAGGAGAGGTTTAAATCACAGAAAGTTAGAGTGTGAGTCCTCTTGTACTTAAGTCGGCATTGTGCCTTTAGTATTAAATTCGGATGCAATTTCTGTGTTTCATCGTCAATAAGAAGGCCCAAGGTATACAGTAAACCTGAGGTAATGCATCGGTATCTAAAAATCAACTCACAGGAGAGGTTTAAATCATAGAAAGTTAGAGTGTCAGTCCTCTTGTACTTAAGACAACATTGTGCCTTTTGTATTAATTTCGGATGCACGTTTTGTGCTTCATCGTCAATTAGAACTTCCAAGGGATACAGTAAACCTGAAGTGAAGCATCGGAATCTAAAACTGGACTCACAGGAGACGTTTAAATCATAGAAAGTTACGTGTCAGTCCTCTTGTACTTAAGTCGGCATTGTGATTTTTGTATTGAATTCGGATGCAATTTCTGTGTTTCATCGTCAATAAGAAGGTCCAAGGTATACAGTAAACCTGAAGTGAAGCATCGGAATCTAACACTCAACTCACAGGATTGGTTCAAATCATTCAAAGTTAGAGTGTCAGTCCCCTTGTACTTAAGTCGGCATTGTGCCGTTTGTATTAAATCCCGATGCAATTTCTGTGTTTCATCGTCAATAAGAAGGTCCAAGGTATACAGTAAACCTGAAGTGAAGCATCGGAATCTAAAACAGGACACACAGGAGAGGTTTAAATCATAAAAAGTTAGAGTGTCAGTCCTCTTGTACTTAAGTCGGCATTGTGCCTTTTGTATTAAATTCGGATGCAATTTCAGTTATTCATCGTCAATAAGAAGGTCCAAGGTATACAGTAAACCTGAAGTGAAGCATCGGAATCTAACACTCAACTCTCAGGATAGGTTCAAATCATAGAAAGTTAGAGGTTCAGTCCTCTTGTACTTAAGTCGGCATTGTGCCTTTGGTATTAAATTCGGATGCAATTTCTGTGTTTCATCGTCAATAAGAAGGTCCAAGGTATACAGTTAACCTGAAGTAAAGCATCGGAATCTAAAACTCAACTCACAGGACAGGTTTAAATCATAGAAAGTTAGAGTGTCAGTCATATTGTACTTAAGTCAGCATTGTGCCTTTTATATTAAATGCGGATCCAATATCTGTGTTTCATCATCAATGAGAAGGTCCAAGGTATACAGTAAACCTGAAGTGAAGCATCGGAATCTGAAACTCAACTCACAGGAGAGGTTCAAATCATAGAAAGTTAGGAAGTCAGTCCTCTTGTACTTAAGTCGGCATTGTGCCTGTTGTATCAAATTCGGATGCAATTTCTTTGTTTCATCGTCAATACGAAGGTCCAAGGTATACAGTAAACCCAAAGAGAAGCATTGGAATCTAAAACTCAACTCACAGGAGAGGTTCAAATCATAGAAAGTTTTGGTTTCAGTCCTCTTGTACTTAAGTCGGCATTGTGCCTTTTGTATTACATTCGGTTGCAATTTCTGTGCTTCATCGTCAATAAGAAGGTCCAAGGTATACAGTAAACGTGAAGGGGACCATCGGAATCTAAAACTGGATTCTCAGGAGAGGTTTAAAACATAGAATGTTAGAGTGTCAGTACTCTTGCACGTAAGTCATCATTGTGCCTTTTGTATTAAATTCGGGTGCAATTTCTGTGTATCATCGTCAATACGAAGGTCCAAGGTATACAGTAAACCTGAAGTGAAGGATCGGAATCTAAAACTGGACTCACAGGATAGGTTTACATCATAGAAAGTTAGAGTGCCAGTCCTCTTGTACTTAAGTCAGCATTGTGCCTTTTGTATTAAATGCCGATGCAATTTCTGTGTTTCATCGTCAAAAAGAAGGTCTAAGGTATACAGTAAACCTGAAGTGGAGCATCGGAATCAAAAACCGGACACACAGGGAAGGTTTAAATCATAGAAAGTTAGAGTGTCAGTCCTCTTGTTCTGAAGACGACATTGTGCCTTTTGTATTAAATTCGGATGCAATTTCTGTGTTTCTTCGTCAATAAGAAGGTCCAAGCTGTACAGAAAACCTGAAGTGAAGCTTCGGAATCTAAAACTAAACTAACACGAGAGGTTTAAATTATAGTAAGTTAGAGTGCCCGTCCACTTGTACTTAAGTCGGCATTGTGATTTTTGCATTAAATTCGGATGCAATTTCTGTGTTTCATCGTCAATAAGAAGGTCCAAGGTATACAGTACACCTGAAGTGAAACGTTGGAATCTAAAACTCAACTCACTGGAGAGGTTCAAATCATTGAAAGTTAGAGTGTCAGTCCTCTTGTACTTAACTCGGCATTGTGCCGGTTGTATTACATTC
This sequence comes from Schistocerca americana, assembly GCF_021461395.2. NCBI lineage: Eukaryota > Metazoa > Arthropoda > Insecta > Orthoptera > Acrididae > Schistocerca > Schistocerca americana. The sequence goes on from NC_060122.1 coordinate 57,314,972, forward strand.
GGATGCAATTTCTGTGCTTCATCGTCAATAAGAACGTCCAAGGTATACAGTAAACCTTAAGTGAAGCATCCGAATCTAAAACTCAACTCACAGGACAGGTTTAAATCATAGAAAGTTAGAGTGTCAGTCCTCTTGCACATAAGACGACATTGTGCCTTTTGTATTAATTTCGGATGCACTTTTTGTGCTTCATCGTCAATAAGAACTTCCAAGGGATACAGTAAACCTGAAGTGAAGCATCGGAATCTTAAACTGGACCAACAGGAGAGGTTTAAATCATAGAAAGTTAGCGTGTCAGTCCTCTTGTACTTAAGTCAGCATAGTGATTTTTGTATTTAATTCGGATGCAATTTCTGTGTTTCATCGTCCATAAGAAGGTCCAAGGTATACAGTAAACCTGAAGTGAAGCATTGGAATCTGAAACTCAACTCACAAGAGAGGTTCAAATCATAGAAAGTTAGAAAGTCAGTCCTCTTGTACTTAAGTCGGCATTGTGCCTGTTGTATCAAATTCGGAAGCAATTTCTTTGTTTCATCGTAAATACGAAGGTCCAAGGTATACAGTAAACCTGAAGAGAAGCTTTGGAATCTAATACTCAACTCACAGGAGAGGTTCAAATCATAGAAAGTTAGGGTGTCAGTCCTCTTGTACTTAAGTCGGCATTGTGCCTTTTGTATTTTATTCGGATGCAATTTCTGTGCTTCATCGTGAATAAGAAGGTCCAAGGTATAAAGTAAACGTGAAGTGGACCATCGGAATCTAAAACTGGACTCTCAGGAGAGGTTTAAATCATAGAATGTTAGAGTGTCAGTCCTCTTGCACTTAAGTCATCATTGTGCCTTTTGTATTAAATTCGGATGCAATTTCTGTGTTTCATCCTCAATAAGAAGGTCCAAGGGATACAGTAAACCTGAAGTGAAGCATCGGAATCTAAAACTGGTCTCACAGGAGAGGTTTAAATCATAGAAAGTTAGAGTGTCAGTCCTCTTGTAATTAAGTCGGCATTGTGCCATTTGTATTAAATTCGGATGCAATTTCTGCGTTTCATCGTCAATAAGAAGGTCCAAGGTATACATTAAACCTGAAGTTAAGCATTGGTATCTAAAACTGAACTCACACGAGAGGTTTAAATCATAGAAAGTTAGAGTGTATGTCCCCTTGTACTTAAGTCACCATTGTTCCTTTTGCATTAAATTCAGATGCAATTTCTGTGTTTCATCGTCAATACGAAGGTCCAAGGTATACAGTATACCTGAAGTGAAGCATCGGAATATAACACTCAACACACAGGATTGGTTCAAATCATACAAAGTTAGAGTGTCAGTCCCCTTGTACTTAAGTCGGCATGGTGCCTTTTGTATTAAATTCGGATTCAATTTCTGTGTTTCATCATCAATAAGAAGGTCCAAGGTATACAGTAATCCTGTAGTGAAGCATCGGAATCTAAAACTCAACTCACAGGACAGGTTTAAATCATGGAAAGTTAGAGTGTCAGTCCTCTTGTACTTAAGACGACATTGTGCCTTTTGTATTAATTTCGGATGCTATTTCTGTGCTTCATCGTCAATAAGAAGTTCCAAGGTATACAGTAAACCTGATGTGGAGCATCAGAATCTGAAACTGGACTCTCAGGAGAGGTTTAAATCATAGAAAGTTAGAGTGTCAGTCCCCTTGCACTTAAGTCATCATTGTGCCTTTTGTATTAAATTCGGATGCGATTTCTGTGTTTCATCGTCAATACGAAGGTCTAAGGTATACAGTAAACCTGAAGTGAAGCATCGGAATCTAACACTCAACTTACAGGATTGGTTCAAATCATACAAAGTTAGAGTGTCAGTCCCTTTGTACTCATGTCGGCAATGTGCCTTTTGTATTAAATTCGAATGCAATTTCTGTGTTTCATCGTCAATACGAAGGTCCAAGGTATACAGTAAACCTGGGGTAAAGCATCGGAAACTAAAACTCTACTCACGGGAGAGGTTTAAATCATAGAAAGTTAGAGTGTCAATCCTCTTGTACTTAAGTCGGCATTGTGCATTTGTATTAAATTCGGATGCAATTTCTGTCTTTCATCGTCAATAAGAAGGTCCAAGAAATACAGTTAACCTGAAGTGAAGCATCGGAACCTAAAACTGGCCTCACAGGAGATGTATAAATCATAGAAAGTTAGAGTGTCAGTCCTCTTGTACTTAAGTCGGCATTGTGCCTTTTGAATTAAATTCGGATGCAATTTCTGTCTTTCATCGTCAATAAGAAGGTCCAAGGTATACAGTAAACATGAAGTGAAGCATCGGAATCTAAAACTGAACGCACACGAGAGGTTTAAATCACAGAAAGTTTGAATGTCAGTCCTCTTGCACTTAAGTCGGCATTGTGCCTTTTGTATTACATTCGGAAACAATATCTGTGTTTCATCGTCAATAAGAACGTCCAAGGATTACAGTAAACCTGAAGTGAAGCATCGGAATCTAAAACTGGATTCACAGGAGAGGTTTAAATCATAGAATGTTAGAGTGTCAGTCCTCTTGTACTTAAGTCGGCATTGTGCCTTTAGTATTACATTCGGATGCAATTTCTGTGTTTCATCGTCAATAAGAAGGTCCAAGGTATACAGTAAACCTGAGGTGAAGCATCGGAATCTAAAACTCAACTCACAGGAGAGGTTTAAATCATAGAAAGTTAGAGTGTCAGCCCTTTTGTACTTAAGTCGGCATTGTGCCTTTTGTATTAAATTCGGATGCAATTTCTGTGTTTCATCGTCAATAAGAAGGTCCAAGGTATACAGTAAACCTGAAGTGAAGCATCGGAATCTAAAATTGAACTCACACGAGAGGTTTAAATCATAGAAAGTTAGAGTGTCAGTCCTCGTGTACTTAAGTCAGCATTGTGCCTATTGTATTAAATTCGGATGCAATTTCTGTGTTTCATCGTCAATAAGAAGGTCCAAGGTATACAGTAAACCTGAAGTAAAGCAGCGGAATCTAAAACTGAACTCACACGAGAGGTTTAAATCATAGAAAGTTAGAGTGTAAGTCCTCTTGTACTTAAGTCAGAATTGTTCCTTTTGTATTAAATAAGTATGCATTTTCTGTGTTTCATCGTCAAAACGAAGGTCCAAAGTATACAGTAAACCTGAAGTGAAGCATCGGAATCTAACACTCAACTCACAGGATTGGTTCAAATCATACAAAGATAGAGTGTCAGTCCCCTTGTACTTAAGTCGGCATGGTGCCTTTTGTATTAAATTCGGATGCAATTTCTATGTTTCATCGTCAATAAGAAGGTCCAAGGTATACAGTAAACCAGAAGTTAAGCATCGGAATCTAAAACTGGACTCACAGGAGAGGTGTAAATCAGAAAGTTAGAGTGACAGTCCTCTTGTACTTAAGTCGGCATTGTGCCTTTTGTATTAAATTCGGATGCAATTTCTGTGTTTCATCGTCAATAAGGAAGTCCAAGGTATACAGTAAACCTGAAGTAAAGCATCGTAATCTAAAACTCAACTCACAGGAGAGGTTTAAAGCATAGAAAATTAGAGTGTCAGTCCTATTGTACTTAAGTCAGCATTGTGAATTTTGTATTAAATGCTGATGCAATATCTGTGTTTCATCGTCAATAAGAAGGTCCAAGGTATACAGTAAACCTGAAGTGAAGCGTCGGAATCTAACACTCAACTAACAGGATTGGTTCAAATCATAGAAAGTTAGAAAGTCAGTCCTCTTGTACTTAACTCGGCATTGTGCCTTTAGTAGTAAATTCGAATGCAATTTCTGTGTTTCATCGTCAATACGAAGGTCCAACATATACAGTAAATCTGAAGTGATGCGTCGGAATCTAAAACTGGACTCACAGGAGAGGTTTAAATCATGGAAAGCTAGAGTGTCAGTCCTCTTGTACTTCTGTCGGCATTGTGCCTTTTGTATTAAATCCCGATGCAATTTCTGTGTTTCATCGTCAATAAGTAGGTCCAAGGTATACAGTTGACCTGAAGTGATGCATCGGAATCTAAAACTGAACTCACACGACAGGTTTAAATCATAGAAAGTTAGAGTGTCAGTCCTCTTGTACTTAAGTCGGCATTGTGCCTGTTGTATCAAATTCGGAAGCAATTTCTTTGTTTCATAGTAAATACGAAGGTCCAAGGTATACAGTAAACCTGAAGAGAAGCTTTGGAATCTAATACTCAACTCACAGGAGAGGTTCAAATCATAGAAAGTTAGGGTGTCAGTCCTCTTGTACTTAAGTCGGCATTGTGCCTTTTGTATTTTATTCGGATGCAATTTCTGTGCTTCATCGTGAATAAGAAGGTCCAAGGTATAAAGTAAACGTGAAGTGGACCATCGGAATCTAAAACTGGACTCTCAGGAGAGGTTTAAATCATAGAATGTTAGAGTGTCAGTCCTCTTGCACTTAAGTCATCATTGTGCCTTTTGTATTAAATTCGGATGCAATTTCTGTGTTTCATCGTCAATAAGAAGGTCCAAGGGATACAGTAAACCTGAAGTGAAGCATCGGAATCTAAAACTGGATTCACAGGAGAGGTTTAAATCATAGAAAGTTAGAGTGTCAGTCCTCTTGTACTTAAGTCGGCATTGTGCCTTTTGTATTAAATTCGGATGCAATTTCTGCGTTTCATCGTCAATAAGAAGGTCCAAGGTATACATTAAACCTGAAGTTAAGCATTGGTATCTAAAACTGAACTCACACGAGAGGTTTAAATCATAGAAAGTTAGAGTGTATGTCCCCTTGTACTTAAGTCACCATTGTTCCTTTTGCATTAAATTCAGATGCAATTTCTGTGTTTCATCGTCAATACGAAGGTCCAAGGTATACAGTATACCTGAAGTGAAGCATCGGAATATAACACTCAACACACAGGATTGGTTCAAATCATACAAAGTTAGAGTGTCAGTCCCCTTGTACTTAAGTCGGCATGGTGCCTTTTGTATTAAATTCGGATTCAATTTCTGTGTTTCATCATCAATAAGAAGGTCCAAGGTATACAGTAATCCTGTAGTGAAGCATCGGAATCTAAAACTCAACTCACAGGACAGGTTTAAATCATGGAAAGTTAGAGTGTCAGTCCTCTTGTACTTAAGACGACATTGTGCCTTTTGTATTAATTTCGGATGCTATTTCTGTGCTTCATCGTCAATAAGAAGTTCCAAGGTATACAGTAAACCTGATGTGGAGCATCAGAATCTGAAACTGGACTCTCAGGAGAGGTTTAAATCATAGAAAGTTAGAGTGTCAGTCCCCTTGCACTTAAGTCATCATTGTGCCTTTTGTATTAAATTCGGATGCGATTTCTGTGTTTCATCGTCAATACGAAGGTCTAAGGTATACAGTAAACCTGAAGTGAAGCATCGGAATCTAACACTCAACTTACAGGATTGGTTCAAATCATACAAAGTTAGAGCGTCAGTCCCCTTGTACTCATGTCGGCAATGTGCCTTTTGTATTAAATTCGAATGCAATTTCTGTGTTTCATCGTCAATACGAAGGTCCAAGGTATACAGTAAACCTGGGGTAAAGCATCGGAAACTAAAACTCTACTCACGGGAGAGGTTTAAATCATAGAATGTTAGAGTGTCAATCCTCTTGTACTTAAGTCGGCATTGTGCATTTGTATTAAATTCGGATGCAATTTCTGTCTTTCATCGTCAATAAGAAGGTCCAAGAAATACAGTTAACCTGAAGTGAAGCATCGGAATCTAAAACTGAACTCACACGAGAGGTTTAAATCATAGAAAGTTAGAGTGTAAGTCCTCTTGTACTTAAGTCAGAATTGTTCCTTTTGTATTAAATAAGGATGCATTTTCTGTGTTTCATCGTCAAAACGAAGGTCCAAAGTATACAGTAAACCTGAAGTGAAGCATCGGAATCTAACACTCAACTCACAGGATTGGTTCAAATCATACAAAGATAGAGTGTCAGTCCCCTTGTACTTAAGTCGGCATGGTGCCTTTTGTATTAAATTCGGATGCAATTTCTATGTTTCATCGTCAATAAGAAGGTCCAAGGTATACAGTAAACCAGAAGTTAAGCATCGGAATCTAAAACTGGACTCACAGGAGAGGTTTAAATCAGAAAGTTAGAGTGACAGTCCTCTTGTACTTAAGTCGGCATTGTGCCTTTTGTATTAAATTCGGATGCAATTTCTGTGTTTCATCGTCAATAAGAATGTCCAAGGTATACAGTAAACCTGAAGTAAAGCATCGTAATCTAAAACTCAACTCACAGGAGAGGTTTAAATCATAGAAAATTAGAGTGTCAGTCCTATTGTACTTAAGTCAGCATTGTGCCTTTTGTATTAAATGCTGATGCAATATCTGTGTTTCATCGTCAATAAGAAGGTCCAAGGTATACAGTAAACCTGAAGTGAAGCTTCGGAATCTAACACTCAACTAACAGGATTGGTTCAAATCATAGAAAGTTAGAAAGTCAGTCCTCTTGTACTTAAGTCGGCATTGTGCCTTTAGTAGTAAATTCGAATGCAATTTCTGTGTTTCATCGTCAATACGAAGGTCCTACGTATACAGTAAATCTGAAGTGATGCGAAGGAATCTAAAACTGGACTCACAGGAGAGGTTTAAATCATGGAAAGCTAGAGTGTCAGTCCTCTTGTACTTCTGTCGGCATTGTGCCTTTGTATTAAATCCCGATGCAATTTCTGTGTTTCATCGTCAATAAGTAGGTAAAAGGTATACAGTTAACCTGAATTGAAGCATCGGAATCTAAAACTGAACTCACACGACAGGTTTAAATCATAGAAAGTTAGAGTGTCAGTCCTATTGTACTTAAGTCAGCATTGTGCCTTTTGTATTAAATTCGGATGCAATTTCTGTGTTTCATCGTCAATACGAAGGTCCAAGGTATACAGTAAACCTGAAGTGAAGCATCGGAATCCAACACTCAACTCACAGGAATCGTTCAAATCATACATAGTTAGGGTGTCAGTCCCCTTGTACTTAAGTCGGCATTGTGCCTTTTGTAGTAAATTCAAATGCAATTTCTGTGTTTCATCGTCAATATGAAGGTCCAAGGTATACAGTAAATCTGAAGTGAAGCATCGGAATCTAAAACTGGACTCACAGGAAAGGTTTAAATCATAGAAAGTTAGAGTGTCCGTCCTATTGTACTTAAGTCAGCATTGTGCCTTTTGTATTAAATGCGGATGCAATATCTGTGTTTCATCGTCAAAAAGAAGGTCCACGGTGTACAGTAAACCTGTAGTGAAGCGTCGGAATCTAACACTCAGCTCACTGGATTGGTTCAAATCATAGAAAGTTAGAGGGTCAGTCCTCTTGTACTTAAGTCGGCATTGTGCCTTTAGTAGTAAATTCGGCTGCAATTTCTGTGTTTCATCGTCAATACGAAGGTCCAAGATATACAGTAAACCTGAGGTAAAGCATCGGAATCTAATACTCTACTCACGGGACAGGTTTAAATCATAGAAAGTTAGAGTGTCAGTTCTCTTGTACTTAAGTCGCATGGTGCCTTTTGTATTAAATTCGGATGCAATTACTGTGTTTCATCGTCAATAAGAAGGTCCAAGGTATACAGTAAACCTGAAGTCAAGCATCGGAATCTAACACTGAACTCACACGAGAGGTTTCAATCATAGAATGTTAGAGTGTCAGTCCTCTTGTACTTAAGTCTGCATTGTGCCTTTTGTATTAAATTCGGATGCAATTTCTGTGTTTCATCGTCAATAAGACGGTCCAAGGTATACATTAAACCTGAAGTTAAGCATCGGAATCTAAAACTGAACTCACACGAGAGGTTTAAATCATAGAAAGTTAGAGTGTATGTCCCCTTGTTCTTAAGTCAGCATTGTTCCTTTTGCATTAAATTCAGATCCAATTTCTGTGTTTCATCGTCAATACGAAGGTCCAAGGTATACAGTAAACCTGAAGTGAAGCATCGGAATATAACACTCAACACACAGGATTGGTTCAAATCATACAAAGATAGAGTGTCAATCCCCTTGTACTTAAGTCGGCATGGTGCCTTTTGTATTAAATTCGGATGCAATTTCTGTGTTTCATCGTCAATAAGAAGGTCCAAGGTATACAGTAAACCTGAAGTGAAGCATCGGAATCTAAAACTCAACTCACAGGACAGGTTTAAATCATAGAAAGTTAGAGTGTCAGTCCTCTTGTACTTAAGACGACATTGTGCCTTTTGTATTATTTTCGGATGCAATTTCTGTGCTTCATCGTCAATAAGAAGTTCCAAGGTATACAGTAAACCTGAAGTGGAGCATCGGAATCTGAAACTGCACTCTCACGAGAGGTTTAAATCATAGAAAGTTAGAGTGTCAGTCCCCTTGCACTTAAGTCATCATTGTGCCTTTTGTATTAAATTCGGATGCGATTTCTGTGTTTCATCGTCAATACGAAGGTCTAAGGTATACAGTAAACCTGAAGTGAAGCATCGGAATCTAACACTCAACTTACAGGATTGGTTCAAATCATACAAAGTTAGAGTGTCAGTCCCCTTGTACTCATGTCGGCAATGTGCCTTTTGTATTAAATTCGAATGCAATTTCTGTGTTTCATCGTCAATACGAAGGTCCAAGGTATACAGTAAACCTGGGGTAAACCATCGGAAACTAAAACTCTACTCACGGGAGAGGTTTAAATCATAGAAAGTTAGAGTGTCAATCCTCTTGTACTTAAGTCGGCATTGTGCCTTTTGTATTAAATTCGGATGCAATTTCTGTCATTCATCGTCAATAAGAAGGTCCAAGAAATACAGTTAACCTGAAGTGAAGCATCGGAACCTAAAACTGGCCTCACAGCAGATGTATAAATCACAGAAAGTTAGAGTGTCAGTCCTCTTGTACTTAAGTCGGCATTATGCCTTTTGAATTAAATTCGGATGCAATATCTGTGTTTCATCGTCAATAAGAAGGTCCAAGGTATACAGTAAACCTGAAGTGAAGCATCGGAATCTAAAACTGAACTCACACGAGAGGTTTAAATCATAGAAGGTTAGAGTGTCAGTCCTCGTGTACTTAAGTCAGCATTGTGCCTATTGTATTAAATTCGGATGCAATTTCTGTGTTTCATCGTCAATAAGAAGGTCCAAGGTATACAGTAAACCTGAAGTAAAGCGTCGGAATCTAAAACTGAACTCACACGAGAGGTTTAAATCACAGAAAGTTAGAGTGTCAGTCCTCTTGTACTTAAGTCAGCATTGTGCCTTTTGTATTAAATTCGGATGCAATTTCTGTGTTTCATCGTCAATACGAAGGTCCAAGGTATACAGTAAACCTGAAGTGAAGCATCGGAATCTAACACTCAACTCACAGGAATCGTTCAAATCATACATAATTAGAGTGTCAGTCCCCTTGTACTTAAGTCGGCATTGTGCCTTTTGTAGTAAATTCAAATGCAATTTCTGTGTTTCATCGTCAATATGAAGGTCCAAGGTATACAGTAAATCTGAAGTGAAGCATCGGTATCTAAGACTGGACACACAGGAAAGGTTTAAATCATAGAATGTTAGAGTGTCAGTCCTCTTGTACTTAAGTCGGCATTGTGCCTTTTGAATTGAATTCGGATGCAATGTCTGTGTTTCATCGTCAGTGAGAGGGTCCAAGGTATACAGTAAACATGAAGTAAAGCATCGGAATTTAAAACTGAACCCACAAGGGATGTTTAAATCATAGAAAGTTAGAATGTCAGTCCTCTTGTACTTTAGTCGGCATTGTGCCTTTTGTATTAAATTCGGATGCAATTTCTGTGATCATCGTCAATACGAAGGTCCAAGGTATACAGAAAACCTGAAATGAAGGAACGGAATCTAAAACTGGACTCACAGGATAGGTTTACATCATAGAAAATTAGGGTGCCAGTCCTCTTGTACTTAAGTCGGCGTTGTGCCTTTTGCATTAAATCCCGATGCAATTTCTGTGTTTCATCTTCAATAAGAAGGTCCAAGGTATACAGTAAACCTGAAGTGAAGCATCGGAATCTAAAACCGGACACACAGGAGAGGTTTAAATCGTAGAAAGAGTGTCAGTCCTCTTGTTCTGAAGACGACATTGTGCCTTTTGTATTAAATTCGGATGCAATTTCTGTGTTTCATCGTCAATAAGCAGGTCCAAGGTATACAGTAAACCTGAAGTGAAGCATCGGAATCTAAAACTGAACGCACACGAGAGGTTTAAATCACAGAAAGTTTGAATGTCAGTCCTCTTGCACTTAAGTCGGCATTGTGCCTTTTGTATTACATTCGGAAACAATATCTGTGTTTCATCGTCAATAAGAACGTCCAAGGATTACAGTAAACCTGAAGTGAAGCATCGGAATCTAAAACTGGACTCACAGGAGAGGTTTAAATCATAGAAAGTTAGAGTGTCAGTCCTCGTGTACTTAAGTCAGCATTGTGCCTATTGTATTAAATTCGGATGCAATTTCTGTGTTTCATCGTCAATAAGAAGGTCCAAGGTATACAGTAAACCTGAAGTAAAGCATCGGAATCTAAAACTGAACTCACACGAGAGGTTTAAATCATAGACAGTTAGAGTGTCAGTCCTCTTGTACTTAAGTCAGCATTGTGCCATTTGTATTAAATTCGGATGCAATTTCTGTGTTTCATCGTCAATAAGAAGGTCCAAGGTATACAGTAAACGTGAAGTGAAGAATCGGAATCTAAAACTGAACTCACACGAGAGGTTTAAATCATAGAAAGTTAGAGTGTAAGTCCTCTTGGAATTAAGTCAGAATTGTTCCTTTTGTATTAAATAAGGATGCATTTTCTGTGTTTCATCGTCAATACGAAGGTCCAAAGTATACAGTAAACCTGAAGTGAAGCATCGGAATCTAACACTCAACTCACAGGATTGGTTCAAATCATACAAAGATAGAGTGTCAGTCCCCTTGTACTTAAGTCGGCATGGTGCCTTTTGTATTAAATTCGGATGCAATTTCTATGTTTCATCGTCAATAAGAAGGTCCAAGGTATACAGTAAACCTGAAGTGAAGCATCGGAATCTAAAACTGGACTCACAGGAGAGGTTTAAATCAGAAAGTTAGAGTGACAGTCCTCTTGTACTTAAGTCGGCATTGTGCCTTTTGTATTAAATGCTGATGCAATATCTGTGTTTCATCGTCAATAAGAAGGTCCAAGGTATACAGTAAACCTGAAGTGAAGCGTCGGAATCTAACACTCAACTAACAGGATTGGTTCAAATCATAGAAAGTTAGAAAGTCAGTCCTCTTGTACTTAAGTCGGCATTGTGCCTTTAGTAGTAAATTCGAATGCAATTTCTGTGTTTCATCGTCAATACGAAGGTCCAACGTATACAGTAAATCTGAAGTGATGCGTCGGAATCTAAAACTGGACGCACAGGAGAGGTTTAAATCATGGTAAGCAAGAGTGTCAGTCCTCTTGTACTTCAGTCGGCATTGTGCCTTTTGTATTAAATCCCGATGCAATTTCTGTGTTTCATCGTCAGTAAGAAGGTCCAAGGTATACAGTTAACCTGAAGTGACGCATCGGAATCTAAAACTGAACTCACACGACAGGTTTAAATCATAGAAAGTTAGAGTGTCAGTCCTATTGTACTTAAGTCAGCATTGTGCCTTTTGTATTAAATTCGGATGCGATTTCTGTGTTTCATCGTCAATATGAAGGTCCAAGGTATACAGTAAATCTGAAGTGAAGCATCGGAATCTAAAACTGGACTCACAGGAAAGGTTTAAATCATAGAAAGTTAGAGTGTCAGTCCTCTTGTACTTAAGTCGGCATTGTGCATTTTGTATTAAATCCCGATGCAATTTCTGTGTTTCATCGACAATAAAAAGGTCCAAGGTATACAATTAACCTGAAGTGAAGCATCGGAATCTAAAACAAGACTCACAGGAGAGGTTTAACTCATAGAAAGTTAGAGTGTCAGTCCACTTGTACTTAAGTCGGCATTGTACCTTTTGAATTGAAATCGGATGCAATGTCTGTGTTTCATCGTCAATGAGAAGGTCCAAGATATACAGTAAACATGAAGTAAAGCATCGGAATTTAAAACTGAACCCACACGAAATGTTTAAATCATAGAAAGTTAGAATGTCTGTCCTCTTGTACTTAAGACGGCATTGTGCCTTTTGTATTAAATTCGGATGAAATTTCTGAGTTTCATCGTCAATAAGAAGGTCCAAGGATTACAGTAAACCTGAAGTGAAGTATCGGAATCTAAAACTGAACTCACACGAGATGTTTAAATCATAGAAAGTTAGAGTGTAAGTCCTCTTGTACTGAAGTCAGCATTGTTCCTTTTGTATTAAATTCGGATGCAATTTCTGTGTGTCATCGTCAATACGAAGGTCCAAGGTATACAGTAAACCTGAAGAGAAGCATCGGAAACTGAAACTCAACTCACAGGAGAGGTTTAAATCATAGAAAGTTAGGGTGTCAGTCCTCTTGTACTTAAGTCGGCATTGTGCCTTTTGTATTACATTCGGATGCAATTTCTGTGTTTCATCGTCAATACGAAGGTCCAAGGTATACAGAAAACCTGAAGTGAAGGATCGGAATCTAAAACTGGACTCACAGGCTAGGTTTACATTATAGAAAGTTAGGGTGCCAGTCCTCTTGTACTTAAGTCGGCGTTGTGCATTTTGTATTAAATCCCGATGCAATTTCTGTGTTTCATCGTCAATAAGAAGGTCCAAGGTATACAGTAAACCTGAAGTGAAGCATCGGAATCTAAAACCGGACACATAGCAGAGGTTTAAATCGTAGAAAGTTAGAGTGTCAGTCCTCTTGTTCTGAAGACGACATTGTGCCTTTTGTATTAAATTCGGATGCAATTTCTGTGTTTCATCGTCAATAAGAAGGTCCAAGCTATACAGAAAACCAGAAGTGAAGCAACGGAATCTAAAACTAAAGTAACACGAGAGGTTTAAATCATAGTAAGTTAGAGTGTCCGTCCTCTTGTACTTAAGTCGGCATTGCGCCTTTTGTATAAAATTCGGATGCAATTTCTGTATATCATCGTCAATAAGAAGGTCCAAGGAATACAGTAAACCTGAAGTGAAGCATCGGAATCTAAAACTCAGCTCACTGGATTGGTTCAAATCATAGAAAGTTAGAGGGTCAGTCCTCTTGTACTTAAGTCGGCATTGTGCCTTTAGTAGTAAATTCGGCTGCAATTTCTGTGTTTCATCGTCAATACGAAGGTCCAAGGTATACAGTAAACCTGAGGTAAAGCATCGGAATCTAAAACTCTACTCACGGGAGAGGTTTAAATCATAGAAAGTTAGAGTGTCAGTTCTCTTGTACTTAAGTCGCATGGTGCCTTTTGTATTAAATTCGGACGCAATTTCTGTGTTTCATCGTCAATAAGAAGGTCCAAGGTATACAGTAAACCTGAAGTCAAGCATCGGAATCTAACACTGAACTCACACGAGAGGTTTAAATCATAGAATGTTAGAGTGTCAGTCCTCTTGTACTTAAGTCGGCATTGTGCCTTTAGTAGTAAATTCGGCTGCAATTTCTGTGTTTCATCGTCAATACGAAGGTCCAAGATATACAGTAAACCTGAGGTAAAGCATCGGAATCTAATACTCTACTCACGGGACAGGTTTAAATCATAGAAAGTTAGAGTGTCAGTTCTCTTGTACTTAAGTCGCATGGTGCCTTTTGTATTAAATTCGGATGCAATTACTGTGTTTCATCGTCAATAAGAAGGTCCAAGGTATACAGTAAACCTGAAGTCAAGCATCGGAATCTAACACTGAACTCACACGAGAGGTTTCAATCATAGAATGTTAGAGTGTCAGTCCTCTTGTACTTAAGTCTGCATTGTGCCTTTTGTATTAAATTCGGATGCAATTTCTGTGTTTCATCGTCAATAAGACGGTCCAAGGTATACATTAAACCTGAAGTTAAGCATCGGAATCTAAAACTGAACTCACACGAGAGGTTTAAATCATAGAAAGTTAGAGTGTATGTCCCCTTGTTCTTAAGTCAGCATTGTTCCTTTTGCATTAAATTCAGATCCAATTTCTGTGTTTCATCGTCAATACGAAGGTCCAAGGTATACAGTAAACCTGAAGTGAAGCATCGGAATATAACACTCAACACACAGGATTGGTTCAAATCATACAAAGATAGAGTGTCAGTCCCCTTGTACTTAAGTCGGCATGGTGCCTTTTGTATTAAATTCGGATGCAATTTCTGTGTTTCATCGTCAATAAGAAGGTCCAAGGTATACAGTAAACCTGAAGTGAAGCATCGGAATCTAAAACTCAACTCACAGGACAGGTTTAAATCATAGAAAGTTAGAGTGTCAGTCCTCTTGTACTTAAGACGACATTGTGCCTTTTGTATTATTTTCGGATGCAATTTCTGTGCTTCATCGTCAATAAGAAGTTCCAAGGTATACAGTAAACCTGAAGTGGAGCATCGGAATCTGAAACTGCACTCTCACGAGAGGTTTAAATCATAGAAAGTTAGAGTGTCAGTCCCCTTGCACTTAAGTCATCATTGTGCCTTTTGTATTAAATTCGGATGCGATTTCTGTGTTTCATCGTCAATACGAAGGTCTAAGGTATACAGTAAACCTGAAGTGAAGCATCGGAATCTAACACTCAACTTACAGGATTGGTTCAAATCATACAAAGTTAGAGTGTCAGTCCCCTTGTACTCATGTCGGCAATGTGCCTTTTGTATTAAATTCGAATGCAATTTCTGTGTTTCATCGTCAATACGAAGGTCCAAGGTATACAGTAAACCTGGGGTAAACCATCGGAAACTAAAACTCTACTCACGGGAGAGGTTTAAATCATAGAAAGTTAGAGTGTCAATCCTCTTGTACTTAAGTCGGCATTGTGCCTTTTGTATTAAATTCGGATGCAATTTCTGTCATTCATCGTCAATAAGAAGGTCCAAGAAATACAGTTAACCTGAAGTGAAGCATCGGAACCTAAAACTGGCCTCACAGCAGATGTATAAATCATAGAAAGTTAGAGTGTCAGTCCTCTTGTACTTAAGTCGGCATTATGCCTTTTGAATTAAATTCGGATGCAATATCTGTGTTTCATCGTCAATAAGAAGGTCCAAGGTATACAGTAAACCTGAAGTGAAGCATCGGAATCTAAAACTGAACTCACACGAGAGGTTTAAATCATAGAAGGTTAGAGTGTCAGTCCTCGTGTACTTAAGTCAGCATTGTGCCTATTGTATTAAATTCGGATGCAATTTCTGTGTTTCATCGTCAATAAGAAGGTCCAAGGTATACAGTAAACCTGAAGTAAAGCGTCGGAATCTAAAACTGAACTCACACGAGAGGTTTAAATCACAGAAAGTTAGAGTGTCAGTCCTCTTGTACTTAAGTCAGCATTGTGCCTTTTGTATTAAATTCGGATGCAATTTCTGTGTTTCATCGTCAATACGAAGGTCCAAGGTATACAGTAAACCTGAAGTGAAGCATCGGAATCTAACACTCAACTCACAGGAATCGTTCAAATCATACATAATTAGAGTGTCAGTCCCCTTGTACTTAAGTCGGCATTGTGCCTTTTGTAGTAAATTCAAATGCAATTTCTGTGTTTCATCGTCAATATGAAGGTCCAAGGTATACAGTAAATCTGAAGTGAAGCATCGGTATCTAAGACTGGACACACAGGAAAGGTTTAAATCATAGAATGTTAGAGTGTCAGTCCTCTTGTACTTAAGTCGGCATTGTGCCTTTTGAATTGAATTCGGATGCAATGTCTGTGTTTCATCGTCAGTGAGAGGGTCCAAGGTATACAGTAAACATGAAGTAAAGCATCGGAATTTAAAACTGAACCCACAAGGGATGTTTAAATCATAGAAAGTTAGAATGTCAGTCCTCTTGTACTTTAGTCGGCATTGTGCCTTTTGTATTAAATTCGGATGCAATTTCTGTGATCATCGTCAATACGAAGGTCCAAGGTATACAGAAAACCTGAAATGAAGGAACGGAATCTAAAACTGGACTCACAGGATAGGTTTACATCATAGAAAATTAGGGTGCCAGTCCTCTTGTACTTAAGTCGGCGTTGTGCCTTTTGCATTAAATCCCGATGCAATTTCTGTGTTTCATCGTCAATAAGAAGGTCCAAGGTATACAGTAAACCTGAAGTGAAGCATCGGAATCTAAAACCGGACACACAGGAGAGGTTTAAATCGTAGAAAGAGTGTCAGTCCTCTTGTTCTGAAGACGACATTGTGCCTTTTGTATTAAATTCGGATGCAATTTCTGTGTTTCATCGTCAATAAGCAGGTCCAAGGTATACAGTAAACCTGAAGTGAAGCATCGGAATCTAAAACTGAACGCACACGAGAGGTTTAAATCACAGAAAGTTTGAATGTCAGTCCTCTTGCACTTAAGTCGGCATTGTGCCTTTTGTATTACATTCGGAAACAATATCTGTGTTTCATCGTCAATAAGAACGTCCAAGGATTACAGTAAACCTGAAGTGAAGCATCGGAATCTAAAACTGGACTCACAGGAGAGGTTTAAATCATAGAAAGTTAGAGTGTCAGTCCTCGTGTACTTAAGTCAGCATTGTGCCTATTGTATTAAATTCGGATGCAATTTCTGTGTTTCATCGTCAATAAGAAGGTCCAAGGTATACAGTAAACCTGAAGTAAAGCATCGGAATCTAAAACTGAACTCACACGAGAGGTTTAAATCATAGACAGTTAGAGTGTCAGTCCTCTTGTACTTAAGTCAGCATTGTGCCATTTGTATTAAATTCGGATGCAATTTCTGTGTTTCATCGTCAATAAGAAGGTCCAAGGTATACAGTAAACGTGAAGTGAAGAATCGGAATCTAAAACTGAACTCACACGAGAGGTTTAAATCATAGAAAGTTAGAGTGTAAGTCCTCTTGGAATTAAGTCAGAATTGTTCCTTTTGTATTAAATAAGGATGCATTTTCTGTGTTTCATCGTCAATACGAAGGTCCAAAGTATACAGTAAACCTGAAGTGAAGCATCGGAATCTAACACTCAACTCACAGGATTGGTTCAAATCATACAAAGATAGAGTGTCAGTCCCCTTGTACTTAAGTCGGCATGGTGCCTTTTGTATTAAATTCGGATGCAATTTCTATGTTTCATCGTCAATAAGAAGGTCCAAGGTATACAGTAAACCTGAAGTGAAGCATCGGAATCTAAAACTGGACTCACAGGAGAGGTTTAAATCAGAAAGTTAGAGTGACAGTCCTCTTGTACTTAAGTCGGCATTGTGCCTTTTGTATTAAATGCTGATGCAATATCTGTGTTTCATCGTCAATAAGAAGGTCCAAGGTATACAGTAAACCTGAAGTGAAGCGTCGGAATCTAACACTCAACTAACAGGATTGGTTCAAATCATAGAAAGTTAGAAAGTCAGTCCTCTTGTACTTAAGTCGGCATTGTGCCTTTAGTAGTAAATTCGAATGCAATTTCTGTGTTTCATCGTCAATACGAAGGTCCAACGTATACAGTAAATCTGAAGTGATGCGTCGGAATCTAAAACTGGACGCACAGGAGAGGTTTAAATCATGGTAAGCAAGAGTGTCAGTCCTCTTGTACTTCAGTCGGCATTGTGCCTTTTGTATTAAATCCCGATGCAATTTCTGTGTTTCATCGTCAGTAAGAAGGTCCAAGGTATACAGTTAACCTGAAGTGACGCATCGGAATCTAAAACTGAACTCACACGACAGGTTTAAATCATAGAAAGTTAGAGTGTCAGTCCTATTGTACTTAAGTCAGCATTGTGCCTTTTGTATTAAATTCGGATGCGATTTCTGTGTTTCATCGTCAATATGAAGGTCCAAGGTATACAGTAAATCTGAAGTGAAGCATCGGAATCTAAAACTGGACTCACAGGAAAGGTTTAAATCATAGAAAGTTAGAGTGTCAGTCCTCTTGTACTTAAGTCGGCATTGTGCATTTTGTATTAAATCCCGATGCAATTTCTGTGTTTCATCGACAATAAAAAGGTCCAAGGTATACAATTAACCTGAAGTGAAGCATCGGAATCTAAAACAAGACTCACAGGAGAGGTTTAACTCATAGAAAGTTAGAGTGTCAGTCCACTTGTACTTAAGTCGGCATTGTACCTTTTGAATTGAAATCGGATGCAATGTCTGTGTTTCATCGTCAATGAGAAGGTCCAAGATATACAGTAAACATGAAGTAAAGCATCGGAATTTAAAACTGAACCCACACGAAATGTTTAAATCATAGAAAGTTAGAATGTCTGTCCTCTTGTACTTAAGACGGCATTGTGCCTTTTGTATTAAATTCGGATGAAATTTCTGAGTTTCATCGTCAATAAGAAGGTCCAAGGATTACAGTAAACCTGAAGTGAAGTATCGGAATCTAAAACTGAACTCACACGAGATGTTTAAATCATAGAAAGTTAGAGTGTAAGTCCTCTTGTACTGAAGTCAGCATTGTTCCTTTTGTATTAAATTCGGATGCAATTTCTGTGTGTCATCGTCAATACGAAGGTCCAAGGTATACAGTAAACCTGAAGAGAAGCATCGGAAACTGAAACTCAACTCACAGGAGAGGTTTAAATCATAGAAAGTTAGGGTGTCAGTCCTCTTGTACTTAAGTCGGCATTGTGCCTTTTGTATTACATTCGGATGCAATTTCTGTGTTTCATCGTCAATACGAAGGTCCAAGGTATACAGAAAACCTGAAGTGAAGGATCGGAATCTAAAACTGGACTCACAGGCTAGGTTTACATTATAGAAAGTTAGGGTGCCAGTCCTCTTGTACTTAAGTCGGCGTTGTGCATTTTGTATTAAATCCCGATGCAATTTCTGTGTTTCATCGTCAATAAGAAGGTCCAAGGTATACAGTAAACCTGAAGTGAAGCATCGGAATCTAAAACCGGACACATAGCAGAGGTTTAAATCGTAGAAAGTTAGAGTGTCAGTCCTCTTGATCTGAAGACGACATTGTGCCTTTTGTATTAAATTCGGATGCAATTTCTGTGTTTCATCGTCAATAAGAAGGTCCAAGCTATACAGAAAACCAGAAGTGAAGCAACGGAATCTAAAACTAAAGTAACACGAGAGGTTTAAATCATAGTAAGTTAGAGTGTCCGTCCTCTTGTACTTAAGTCGGCATTGCGCCTTTTGTATAAAATTCGGATGCAATTTCTGTATATCATCGTCAATAAGAAGGTCCAAGGAATACAGTAAACCTGAAGTGAAGCATCGGAATCTAAAACTCAGCTCACTGGATTGGTTCAAATCATAGAAAGTTAGAGGGTCAGTCCTCTTGTACTTAAGTCGGCATTGTGCCTTTAGTAGTAAATTCGGCTGCAATTTCTGTGTTTCATCGTCAATACGAAGGTCCAAGGTATACAGTAAACCTGAGGTAAAGCATCGGAATCTAAAACTCTACTCACGGGAGAGGTTTAAATCATAGAAAGTTAGAGTGTCAGTTCTCTTGTACTTAAGTCGCATGGTGCCTTTTGTATTAAATTCGGACGCAATTTCTGTGTTTCATCGTCAATAAGAAGGTCCAAGGTATACAGTAAACCTGAAGTCAAGCATCGGAATCTAACACTGAACTCACACGAGAGGTTTAAATCATAGAATGTTAGAGTGTCAGTCCTCTTGTACTTAAGTCGGCATTGTGCCTTTTGTATTAAATTCGGATGCAATTTCTGTGTTTCATCATCAATAAGAAGGTCCAAGGTATACATTAAACATGAAGTTAAGCATCGGAATCTAAAACTGAACTCACACGAGAGGTTTAAATCATAGAAAGTTAGAGTGTATGTCCCCTTGTACTTAAGTCAGCATTGTTCCTTTTGCATTAAATTCAGATGCAATTTCTGTGTTTCATCGTCAATACGATGGTCCAAGGTATACAGTAAACCTGAAGTGAAGCATCGGAATATAACACTCAACACACAGGATTGATTCAAATCATACAAAGTTAGAGTGTCAGTCCCCTTGTACTTAAGTCGGCATGGTGCCTTTTGTATTAAATTCGGCTGCAATTTCTGTGTTTCATCGTCAATACGAAGGTCCAAGGTATACAGTAAACCTGAGGTAAAGCATCGGAATCTAAAACTCTACTCACGGAGGAGGTTTAAATCATAGAAAGTTAGAGTGTCAGTTCTCTTGTACTTAAGTCGCATGGTGCCTTTTGTATTAAATTCGGATGCAATTTCTGTGTTTCATCGTCAATAAGAAGGTCCAAGGTATACAGTAAACCTGAAGTCAAGCATCGGAATCTAACACTGAACTCACACGAGAGGTTTAAATCATAGAATGTTAGAGTGTCAGTCCTCTTGTACTTAAGTCGGCATTGTGCCTTTTGTATTAAATTCGGATGTAATTTCTGTGTTTCATCGTCAATAAGAAGGTCCAAGGTATACATTAAACCTGAAGTTAAGCATCGGAATCTAAAACTGAACTCACACGAGAGGTTTAAATCATAGAAAGTTAGAGTGTATGTCCCCTTGTACTTAAGTCAGCATTGTTCCTTTTGCATTAAATTCAGATGCAATTTCTGTGTTTCATCGTCAATACGAAGGTCCAAGGTATACAGTAAACCTGAAGTGAAGCATCGGAATATAACACTCAACACACAGGATTAGTTCAAATCATACAAAGTTAGAGTGTCAGTCCCCTTGTACTTAAGTCGGCATGGTGCCTTTTGTATTAAATTCGGATGCAATTTCTGTGTTTCATCGTCAATAAGAAGGTCCAAGGTATACAGTAAACCTGAAGTGAAGCATCGGAATCTAAAACTCAACTCACAGGACAGGTTTAAATCATAGAAAGTTAGAGTGTCAGTCCTCTTGTACTTAAGACGACATTGTGCCTTTTGTATTATTTTCGGATGCAATTTCTGTGCTTCATCGTCAATAAGAAGTTCCAAGGTATACAGTAAACCTAAAGTGGAGCATCGGAATCTGAAACTGCACTCTCAGGAGAGGTTTAAATCATAGAAAGTTAGAGTGTCAGTCCCTTTGCACTTAAGTCATCATTGTGCCTTTTGTATTAAATTCGGATGCGATTTCTGTGTTTCATCGTCAATACGAAGGTCTAAGGTATACAGTAAACCTGAAGTGAAGCATCGGAATCTAACACTCAACTTACAGGATTGGTTCAAATCATACAAAGTTAGAGTGTCAGTCCCCTTGTACTCATGTCGGCAATGTGCCTTTTGTATTAAATTCGAATGCAATTTCTGTGTTTCATCGTCAATACGAAGGTCCAAGGTATACAGTAAACCTGGGGTAAACCATCGGAAACTAAAACTCTACTCACGGGAGAGGTTTAAATCATAGAAAGTTAGAGTGTCAATCCTCTTGTACTTAAGTCGGCATTGTGCCTTTTGTATTAAATTCGGATGCAATTTCTGTCTTTCATCGTCAATAAGAAGGTCTAAGAAATACAGTTAACCTGAAGTGAAGCATCGGAACCTAAAACTGGCCTCACAGCAGATGTATAAATCATAGAAAGTTAGAGTGTCAGTCCTCTTGTACTTAAGTCGGCATTATGCCTTTTGAATTAAATTCGGATGCAATTTCTGTGTTTCATCGTCAATAAGAAGGTCCAAGGTATACAGTAAACCTGAAGTGAAGCATCGGAATCTAAAACTGAACTCACACGAGAGGTTTAAATCATAGAAGGTTAGAGTGTCAGTCCTCGTGTACTTAAGTCAGCATTGTGCCTATTGTATTAAATTCGGATGCAATTTCTGTGTTTCATCGTCAATAAGAAGGTCCAAGGTATACAGTAAACCTGAAGTAAAGCATCGGAATCTAAAACTGAACTCACACAAGAGGTTTAAATCATAGAAAGTTAGAGTGTAAGTCCTCTTGTACTTAAGTCAGCATTGTGCCTTTTGTATTAAATTCGGATGCAATTTCTGTGTTTCATCGTCAATACGAAGGTCCAAGGTATACAGTAAACCTGAAGTGAAGCATCGGAATCTAACACTCAACTCACAGAAATCGTTCAAATCATACATAGTTAGAGTGTCAGTCCCCTTGTACCTAAGTCGGCATTGTGCCTTTTGTAGTAAATTCAAATGCAATTTCTGTGTTTCAACGTCAATATGAAGGTCCAAGGTATACAGTAAATCTGAAGTGAAGCATCGGAATCTAAGACTGGACACACAGGAAAGGTTTAAATCATAGAATGTTAGAGTGTCAGTCCTCTTGTACTTAAGTCGGCATTGTGCATTTTGTATTAAATCCCGATGCAATTTCTGTGTTTCATCGTCAATAAAAAGGTCCAAGGTATACAGTTAACCTGAAGTGAAGCATCGGAATCTAAAACTAGACTCACAGGAGAGGTTTAACTCATAGAAAGTTAGAGTGTCAGTCCACTTGTACTGAAGTCGGCATTGTGCCTTTTGAATTGAATTCGGATGCAATGTCTGTGTTTCATCGTCAGTGAGAGGGTCCAAGGTATACAGTAAACATGAAGTAAAGCATCGGAATTTAAAACTGAACCTACACGGGATGTTTAAATCATAGAAAATTAGAATGTCAGTCCTCTTGTACTTAAGACTGCTTTGTGCCTTTTGTATTAAATTCGGATGAAATTTCTGAGTTTCATCGTCAATAAGAAGGTCCAAGGATTACAGTAAACCTGAAGTGAAGTATCGGAATCTAAAACTGACTCACACGAGAGGTTTAAATCATAGAAAGTTAGAGTGTAAGTCCTCTTGTACTGAAGTCAGCATTGTTCCTTTTGTATTAAATTCGGATGCAATTTCTGTGTGTCATCGTCAATACGAAGGTACAAGGTATACAGTTAACCTGAAGTGAAGCTTCGGAATCTAACACTCAACTCACAGTATTGTTCAAATCATACAAAGTTAAAGTGTCAGTCCCCTTGTACTTAAGTCGGCATGGTGCCTTTTGTATTAAATTCGGATGCAATTTCTGTGTTTCATCGTCAATAAGATGGTCCAAGGTATACAGTAAACCTGAAGTGAAGCATCGGAATCTAAAACTCTACTCACAGGACAGGTTTAAATCATAGAAAGTTAGAGTGTAAGTCCTTATGTACTTAAGACGACATTGTGACATTTGTACTAATTTCGGATGCAATTTCTGTGCTTCATCGTCAAGAAGAAGTTCCAAGGAAAACAGTAAACATGAAGTGGGGCATCGGAGTCTGAAACTGGTCTCTCAGGAGAGGTTTAAATCATAGAAAGTTAGAGTGTCAGTCCGCTTGGACTTAAGTCATCATTGTGCCTTTTGTATTAAACTCGGATGCGATTTCTGTGTTTCCTCGTCAATCCGAATGTCCAAGGTATACAGTAAACCTGAAGTGAAGCATCGGAATCTTAAACTCAACTCACAGGAGTGTTTCAAATCATAGAAAGTTAGAAAGTCATTCCTCTTGTACTTAAGTCGGCATTGTGCCTGTTGGATCAAAATCGGATGCAATTTCTGTGTTTCATCGTCAATAAGAAGGTCCAAGGTATACAGTAAACCTGAAGAGAAGCATCGGAAACTGAAACTCAACTCACAGGAGTGGTTTAAATCATAGAAAGTTAGAGTGTCCGTCCTATTGTACTTAAGTCAGCATTGTGCCTTTTGTATTAAATGCGGATGCAATATCTGTGTTTCATCGTCAAAAAGAAGGTCCACGGTGTACAGTAAATCTGAAGTGAAGCGTCGGAATCTGACACTCAGCTCACTGGATTGGTTCAAATCATAGAAAGTTAGAGGGTCAGTCCTCTTGTACTTAAGTCGGCATTATGCCTTTTGAATTAAATTCGGATGCAATTTCTGTGTTTCATCGTCAATAAGATGGTCCAAGGTATACAGTAAACCTGAAGTGAAGCATCGGAATCTAAAACTGAACTCACACGAGAGGTTTAAATCATAGAAGGTTAGAGTGTCAGTCCTCGTGTACTTAAGTCAGCATTGTGACTATTGTAATAAATTCGGATGCAATTTCTGTGTTTCATCGTCAATAAGAAGGTCCAAGGTATACAGTAAACCTGAAGTAAAGCATCGGAATCTAAAACTGAACTCACACGAGAGGTTTAAATCATAGAAAGTTAGAGTGTAAGTCCTCTTGTACTTAAGTCAGCATTGTGCCTTTTGTATTAAATTCGGATGCAATTTCTGTGTTTCATCGTCAATACGAAGGTCCAAGGTATACAGTAAACCTGAAGTGAAGCATCGGAATCTAACACTCAACTCACAGAAATCGTTCAAATCATACATAGTTAGAGTGTCAGTCCCCTTGTACTTAAGTCGGCATTGTGCCTTTTGTAGTAAATTCAAATGCAATTTCTGTGTTTCAACGTCAATATGAAGGTCCAAGGTATACAGTAAATCTGAAGTGAAGCATCGGAATCTAAGACTGGACACACAGGAAAGGTTTAAATCATAGAATGTTAGAGTGTCAGTCCTCTTGTACTTAAGTCGGCATTGTGCATTTTGTATTAAATCCCGATGCAATTTCTGTGTTTCATCGTCAATAAAAAGGTCCAAGGTATACAGTTAACCTGAAGTGAAGCATCGGAATCTAAAACTAGACTCACAGGAGAGGTTTAACTCATAGAAAGTTAGAGTGTCAGTCCACTTGTACTGAAGTCGGCATTGTGCCTTTTGAATTGAATTCGGATGCAATGTCTGTGTTTCATCGTCAGTGAGAGGGTCCAAGGTATACAGTAAACATGAAGTAAAGCATCGGAATTTAAAACTGAAGATACACGGGATGTTTAAATCATAGAAAGTTAGAATGTCAGTCCTCTTGTACTTAAGACTGCATTGTGCCTTTTGTATTAAATTCGGATGAAATTTCTGAGTTTCATCGTCAATGACAAGGTCCAAGGATTACAGTAAACCTGAAGTGAAGTATCGGAATCTAAAACTGACTCACACGAGAGGTTTAAATCATAGAAAGTTAGAGTGTAAGTCCTCTTGTACTGAAGTCAGCATTGTTCCTTTTGTATTAAATTCGGATGCAATTTCTGTGTGTCATCGTCAATACGAAGGTCCAAGGTATACAGTTAACCTGAAGTGAAGCATCGGAATCTAACACTCAACTCACAGGATTGTTCAAATCATACAAAGTTAAAGTGTCAGTCCCCTTGTACTTAAGTCGGCATGGTGCCTTTTGTATTAAATTCGGATGCAATTTCTGTGTTTCATCGTCAATAAGATGGTCCAAGGTATACAGTAAACCTGAAGTGAAGCATCGGAATCTAAAACTCTACTCACAGGACAGGTTTAAATCATAGAAAGTTAGAGTGTCAGTCCTCATGTACTTAAGACGACATTGTGACATTTG
Source organism: Schistocerca americana (assembly GCF_021461395.2). Lineage (NCBI taxonomy): Eukaryota > Metazoa > Arthropoda > Insecta > Orthoptera > Acrididae > Schistocerca > Schistocerca americana. Next base: position 57,340,240 of record NC_060122.1, read on the forward strand.
TACTAATTTCGGATGCAATTTCTGTGCTTCATCGTCAATAAGAAGTTCCAAGGAAAACAGTAAACATGAAGTGGGGCATCGGAATCTGAAACTGGTCTCTCAGGAGAGGTTTAAATCATAGAAAGTTAAAGTGTTAGTCCGCTTGGACTTAAGTCATCATTGTGCCTTTTGTATTAAACTCGGATGCGATTTCTGTGTTTCCTCGTCAATACGAATGTCCAAGGTATACAGTAAACCTGAAGTGAAGCATCGGAATCTTAAACTCAACTCACAGGAGTGGTTCAAATCATAGAAAGTTAGAAAGTCATTCCTCTTGTACTTAAGTCGGCATTGTGCCTGTTGGATCAAATTCGGATGCAATTTCTGTGTTTCATCGTCAATAAGAAAGTCCAAGGTATACAGTAAACCTGAAGAGAAGCATCGGAAACTGAAACTCAACTCACAGGAGTGGTTTAAATCATAGAAAGTTAGAGTGTCCGTCCTATTGTACTTAAGTCAGCATTGTGCCTTTTGTATTAAATGCGGATGCACTATCTGTGTTTCATCGTCAAAAAGAAGGTCCACGGTGTACAGTAAACCTGAAGTGAAGCGTCGGAATCTGACACTCAGCTCACTGGATTGGTTCAAATCATAGAAAGTTAGAGGGTCAGTCCTCTTGTACTTAAGTCGGCATTGTGCCTTTAGTAGTAAATTCGGCTGCAATTTCTGTGTTTCATCGTCAATACGAAGGTCCAAGGTATACAGTAAACCTGAGGTAAAGCATCGGAATCTAAAACTCTACTCACGGGAGAGGTTTAAATCATAGAAAGTTAGAGTGTCACTTCTCTTGTACTTAAGTCGAATGGTGCCTTTTGTATTAAATTCGGATGCAATTTCTGTGTTTCATCGTCAATAAGAAGGTCCAAGGTATACAGAAAACCTGAAGTCAAGCATCGGAATCTAACACTGAACTCACACGAGAGGTTTAAATCATAGAAAGTTAGAGTGTCAGTCCTCTTGCACTTAAGTCGGCATTGTGCCTTTTGTATTAAATTCGGATGCAATTTCTGTGTTTCATCGTCAATAAGAAGGTCCAAGGTATACAGTAAACCTGAAGTGAAGCATCGCAATCTAAAACTCAACTCACAGGACAGGTTTAAATCATAGAAAGTTAGAGTGTCAGTCCTCTTGTACTTAAGACGACATTGTGAGTTTTGTATTATTTTCGGATGCAATTTCTGTGCTTCATCGCCAATAAGAAGTTCCAAGGTATACAGTAAACCTGAAGTGGAGCATCGGAATCTGAAACTGCACTCTCAGGAAAGGTTTAAATCATAGAAAGTTAGAGTGTCAGTCCCCTTGCACTTAAGTCATCATTGTGCCTTTTGTATTAAATTCGGATGCGAGTTCTGTGTTTCATCGTCAATACGAAGTTCTAGGGTATACAGTAAACCTGAAGTGAAGCATCGGAATCTAACACTCAACTTACAGGATTGGTTCAAATCATACAAATTTAGAGTGTCAGTCCCCTTGTACTCATGTCGGCAGTGTGCCTTTTGTATTAAATTCGAATGCAATTTCTGTGTTTCATCGT